>NC_092414.1:169508021-169818896 GCF_040894005.1 Engystomops pustulosus
AAACATCTGTATTAGGAACCAAATAGAGACTTGTTTGGATACATTGGGGCTTATTTACTAAGGGTCCGCAGAAACGCACGTCGGATTTTGGAAATTTTCAGGATTTGAGCTGCTGTGACAGCTATTTGAAGGGGATTGTGTCTCACGCAATCGGATTTTGGCACAATCGACTTTCATGCAACAGAAGGGGGTGGGGGGCTGACATGTATGCACTTACATACACCAGACACTGGGAACAAGAAGGTAAACTCTGGCGGACCTGAGCAGGGAATCGACAGATGCAGGAAATTGGGCGCATGATCTTTGCGAATCACTGCAAGGTTCATTCTCGTCAGACAACGCACAGAGGGGATTACGCAGGACAGGGTAAGTAAATGTGCCCCAGTTTTCAAAATGATGTCATCTTCACACCCTAGATGAGAACATATCTGTATAACACTGTATACATAACACTGCCAATAAGTAATACATCTAGGAGAAATGGCAGGAGGATATAGAGATAGAAGAAGAGCTCTTAGGGTAGTATCTTCTGTTGAAAATGTCGATGGTATATGGTGCAAAATTGGATGCCTACTTCTTTTGGTTGTACAGATTAAGGCACAACTCTGATTATGGCACCAACATTGGTGTGGGTGATGCCACCTTCTTCATTTGTCAGAATACAGATGCCATACTATTTTTTTCTTTGGAAATGTGGAGGAGAGATGTAGGATGGGCACAGAGTACACAATGCACTATGGAAGTGATTTACAAGAATGGCTGTATTTGGTGGTCTTTGGGAGCACAACATATTTTGGGACACTAGTGTCCCTTAAATATAGTCAGTGTTGATTTTTAGCAGACCTCAAAATAGCAAAATAAGGTTAAAAGGAGAGCACATACAGTAAGTAATACAGAGTTGGCCAAATGTGGCTCTATTTTCATGTGCACATGTGTACTGTATAACGGTATTGATGCTGCAAAGGAACAGACAAATATGGAAAGGTAGGACAGACACAGATAGTGAGCACTAATGATAGAACCCCCTTGGTGTCCCTACCTAAGTGTCATCCTACCCTACGTGGTGAGTGATAATTGATGGACTTTCCCTTCCTGTACCAAAAGTGAAACACAGAGACACAAACAGGGTAAAAAAACACATAAGAGTCATTCAGATCAATGCCAAAAGGGAATACAGTACAGAATTAAGAAACAAATGGATACTCAGAAGACAAGCAAGAGGTCAAAGAATCCAAAAAATACAGAAACATTAGCAATCTCCAAAGAAGACTTATAGCAAGCACTGGGAATTTGGTAGACAAACCTCTTATGAGATATAGTACTGATCCAAAAGTGAGTGGATGGGGAATCTGCACATTAGGTTTAACTTAACTGTCCACAGCCGAGAACAAAGTCAACAGGAGGTAGACTGGTGTGGGGAAAATCAATTAAGACAGCCATAAGTGGAATAAGAGACAAAGGAATAAGAAAAAGGGGGGAAAAACAGAGGACAGCGCCTCTGGTGATAACGTCTGGTGATCAGATGATGTGGTGCAAAGACTTAGAGGTGCTCACCTCGTAGTTTCTTCGTTTTTATGCATGTAAGTAAAATCCAAAACAGGGGACGGCCTTGTTTGTGAGTGTGGTGATCTCCTTGGATCTGTGGTATATGTGTAGGGTATGTAACTGTTTATGCAGCTCTTACAGCTCTGTGCACTGGTAACCCAAGGGGTATATTTGCAAAAAGAAAAACAGTACAACTGCCCACAATCTCAAATATACCATAGAATATGGATATAAGGAACAATTTATTTGATTAATAAAACATTTATAAAAATATAAATATCAATAATACCTATAAAATGTATGCATATAGGGCCTTTTATTTTAGGTATTATTGATATTTATATTTTTATACATTTTTTATTAATCAAATAAATTGTTCCTTATATCCATATTCTATGGCCTATTTTTGGCATATTTGAGATTTTGGGCAGTTGTAAGCTCTTTCTTTTTGCACATGTACTTTTATACTGTAAGTAGAATTAGGCAAACTAGTGCATGCCAAAATTCAAAGAGACTACAAATGTACAGTCAGCAATGCATCTTCTGCAGTACTTTATGGCCAGAAGATAGAGCTGAAGCCCAAACGGTCATAGAAGTTACAATACCATTCTTGAAATACTTTTGTCCCTAAAAATAACTTTGGAGACTGAAGTATTAGGTATTCGCTCAGATATAGGATACATCTGTGGACTAGTATTTTAGACTTGTCATAAAAGTAACTTTTATAATAAACCATGTTAAAGCAGTTCTACAACAAAAGGGGAAAAAGGCTGCTTATGCCAGAAAAAGCTCCACCACAGTCCATGGGTTGTGCTAGATATTGCACCTCAAGTCTATGGATGTTAAATTTGATATATTCACTGCTTTTGGTCTAAGGAGAGATAATTTGCTCCAGAGGTGTATGTCCCCTCTCCTCATTCAAAACACATGCACAATGTGGCCACCTTTACATACTGATTTACAGGCAGGTCCCTACTTAAGGACAACCGACTTACAGACCACCCCTAATTAAAGACGGATCCCTCGGCCACTGTGACCTCTGGTGAACCTTTCTGGATGCTTTATTATAGTCCCAGATTGCAATGATAAGCTGTAAAGTGTCTGTTATAAAGTTTTATTGCTAATCCTTGGTCTCATTATAGCAAAAAAATTTTGAAACTCCAATTGTCACTGGGGCAGAAATAAATTTTGGAGCTACAATTATAAAATATATACTGTATATACTCGAGTATAAGCCGATCCGAGTATAAGCCGAGACCCCTAATTTTAACACAAAAACTGGAAAAACCTATTGACTTGAGTATAAGCCGAGGGTGGGAAATGCATTGGTCACAGCCCCCACCAGTATATAGCCTGCCAGCCCCCTGGAGTATATAGCCTACCACCCCCCTGTAGTATATAGCCAGACAGCCCCCTCAAGTATATAGCCTACCAGCCCCCTGGAGTATATAGCCTGCCAGCCCCCTGGAGTATATAGCCTGCAAGCCCCCTGAAGTATATAGCCTGCCTGCCCCCTCGAGTATATAGCCTGCCTGCCCCCTCGAGTATATAGCCTGCCTGCCCCCTCGAGTATATAGCCTGCCTGCCCCCTCGAGTATATAGCCTGCCAGCCCCTCCGGTCCGTCGCAGGCACCATGACGTCATCCGCATGCTGACATAATAGTGTGTGCCGATGCAGCTGACATCACGAAGACTGTGACGAACCAGGACCTGATGTCAGAGCCGCGATGGATGCCAGGGAGCGTCAGAAGGTGAGTTCACTCCTTGTTTTTTTCCATGACTCGAGTATAAGCCGAGTTAGGGTTTTTCAGCACATTTTTTGTGCTGAAAAACTAGGCTTATACTCGAGTATATATGGTAGTTCCGACTTGCATACAAATTCAACTTAAGAAAAAACCTAAAGAACCTTGTACGTAACCCGGAAACTGCCTGTATTCTTGTTGAGGGTGTTTTATGCTATGTATCTCATCTCCATTGAAGCTTTCACATATTACTACTAATAAATGCACCAACTTTTTTATTGTTTATCACCTATGCATGAAAAATGTTGTTTTTCTTCTACACTCACTCATGACCGTATATACCAGTGGTGGCGAACCTATGGCACAGGTGCCGGAGGTGGCACTCAGAGCTCAGGCCTCTCTATGGGCAGCCATGCCATCACTCGAGCGCAGAGTTCACCAGGCAGGACTCAAGCCCTATTGCAGTCCCAGGCAGTCCAGGACCATAGAAGGAAACTACAATGATAATCCAACCTCCTTCTCATTTTTTCTACTGTATTGGTGAAATTCAGGTGTTTTTCCTAATTCATGACATGCAATGTTTTAAGAATGCCTCAAAAAAGTCTCTTTTACAGAAGAGGCATAGATGACCAAAAAAAAATAATAATAATAATCACACACATGTGATAAAAAAAGTTCTTATTTTTTTGGTTTTAAAATATAGGTAATGTTGATTTTCAATCGCAAAATCTGCATCCAATACGTGTGTTTTTTAGCAGATTTTCTGCATGTATTTATTTCCTCTTTTTTCCCATTTCTTTTGGTTGAGGGAATTCTGCATAAAAACTACACATTGATGCAGATTTGATGCAGATTTTCACCCTCACTTCAGTATAAAAAAAATGCTGGCAGAAATATCAGAGGAAGCACAACAAAAGTAGCATGATCAATATTTTATTTTCTGCACCCAACAACAATTTTCCAGAAGAAAATAACACATAGGGCCAGATCAACTAAACCGGTTGTGTGTTCTTACTTTACACTGAAAAGAATGGGGCAGATTTACTTACCAGTCCCCACACAATCCCCGAGGTGCGCGCCCCGACGAGAATGCACAGCTGCCACGATTCACTACCAGCGTGCGCCTGATATCCTGCATCTCTCTCTTCCCCGATCAGGTTCACCGGAGTTCACCTTCTTCTTCCCAGTGCATGTAAGTGCTAGGCTTGTGACACAATTTAAATCCCGCAGTTTGTCCGAATCCATCGAATCGTCCAATGGACTGCCCCCTGATTTGTGTCGCATGAAAGCCGTCGCAAATGCGACACAAACCAATCTCATGCAACACAATCCCCTTTTAAATCCCTGTCCCGGCGGCACAATCCCCAAAATGTCGGAAAACCCAACGGAAATGCGGCCGCGGGACCCTTAGTAAATAAGCCCCAATGTCTACAAACTGCTCTTTGTAGTTTGCCTCCCTTTTCATGAATCCGTCTCAATCTTTGCAACAAGAATTTGTGTGCATCATTTTCTTTAAAGTATAAGGTGCCACATATCATCCTAGAAAAGTAGTGTGTATGTTGGTGGCAGGAGTCCTCCATCCAGCCATTACTAACACAGCTAAGTACTTATGATAAATATTGAATTTCCCTTTCGCATCTTACGTGTAGAGATCTCTATTTTATCCCTGAATCCATCACAATCCGGCTGTGTATCACTGGGCATGTGCCATTTCCATTCTTTCATTTATACTTAAGGTAGAGTCTAGAGAAGACAAGAAGCATATAGCTTTTCCGTATTAAATAATGAAACATCATCAGTTCTACATCCACAGCTCCATAGATTATTAAAGTCACTGCTGCATTGGTGAGCCATAAGTTCATAGTCTGCTCTGCACTCCCCTTTCCTTGTAATTTTCTCGCCCGACCCTGGGTTTCCCCCTGTTCTTGCCCGACCCTGCAACGTCCCGGAAGAAGCCATACAGGGCGAAACCCAAGGTCGGTCGAGAACGTGTAGCTGGCATCCCATATTGGAGTTTTATATGCGCATTTTTATCGCTCTTTTGTGAGTATGTTTTTAACCTAAATAAATCCTGAGTGTAAACTGTACTACGCTATCTGCGGGTGAATTTCTTCGATCTACAGCAACATATGTTGCATACGGAGGAGGTCACAAGAAAAACGCAGGAGTGTTGGTCTGAATAGCGTTATATTCTTATCGGAGGATTCAGGAATTTGTGCTGGAGGAGTGTGAACTGCTCTATTTTGTGAGTGACATATTGGAAGAAGAAGAACACACGGAAGCAAGAGAATTGGGAGCTCTGGTCAGAACTTATTTTCTATGTTTTACAATTTGGGTTTACTGGATCAACCCTTGACTGTTTGTAGCTCCCTGAGAGGTGTGCAGCACATAGCTGTTATTGCTGTATTTTTTAATTGTTGATATGTTACATGAGGACATGTTACAATGTTATAGTGTAAAAGGGATATGTTTAAAGGTTATAAAATCTAAAATAAAAATGTCATATATAGTAGTATTTTATTGGTATTCAGTAAAATGAGAGAATTAGTCAGGGTCATGTCGAGTACATCCTGTACATACAAATCACAGCAAATCCTATTTTTATTTGTCTGGCATTGCTATTAGCTCTGTTCTCCTTAAGGGGAAGATTGTGTCTTTTTCACAGTCCCATTCACATTATCCTTGACAGTTGTACCTGGCCGCAGCAGGCAGAACATTGAGTTTGATTCGTTTGGATCATACAACAGAAACAATCAATCCCACACAACTTGACCAGCCCGTCTTGCTCAATATTCTCTTCCCAGAGGCGAAAAGCATTAGAAAAAACACAAAAATGCACAGAGTAGGTCGAGGAGACCCATGACAAACCAGGAGGCTTGAAGACAAGAAAAGATATAACTCCTGACAAGCGGAAATGTCTGATGTCGAAGGCACAGGCTGAAAAGCCAATTCAATGCCAACATGAGACATCTTGGCCGTAACAGAACTGTGTCAGAGGCAAACTGCGTATGTATGAAACAAGCATGAGATGTGAGGAAATGTAATAGGAGATAAAGATACTATACACTGACAGAGCTCTGGAATAAAGCTTAAAGTGAGAGCCACGCGAGAAAGCGTCGAGAAAGTATGTAAAGAATTAAAACGGCTTAAGGCATCATTAAAAGGGTTGTCTAAGGTGTTTTTTTTAAAGACCATTCAAATTCAAAAAAATCTCTCCTTCCAACCTCCTGTAAATGTCAAAGCCAATCAGTGGCCTTAGCAGTCATGTGTCTTACATAATAGCAACCCCCAGCAAAGGCCGAGCGCCTGTACAGAGTGTAAAAAAGGACCAGTGAGGAAAACAGGAGCATCAAGCGCTAGAGCAGCCGGAATAAACAGGTGAATTTTATTTAAACTTGAAGGACATCTGCTACCAGGATGAAGGACTGTAAACCAAGCACACTGTCATACTGGTGCGTGCCGCCTATGGCTCTGTGCTTCTATAAGCTTCCTAAGCCCTTGTTTTTAAGAAAAAATGGCTTTAAAAATTATTAAAATGAGTCTGAAGTGTTCCAGGCTTTATTAAAACCTATGTTATTTGCATAATTTTAAAAGCTTAAGAAGAGCATAAGAAGAGCAGATCCTGCCAGAGGGGCATGTAAGTGTGCTTGGTTTACAATCCTTCATCCTGGTGGCAGATGTCATCTTACAAACTCATGACATGATTTTTAGATTTTTTTAGAATCCTGGAAAAAACTTTTTTTAAGCCTGCCTAACAATTTGTGAAATATAAGATACAAGTAGCTCTCATACTGCTTGGTTGCAAACGGTTGCACTTGTGTTATTTGACCATGCTGTTATTCTGTAATATATTTATTTGTTTATATATTTGTTAAGTGTTGTGGAACTTGTTGGCACTCTGCAAATAAAGGTCATACCTCTCGTGCTATTACATCACCTTCAGCAACTCCAGTTTCTGGCAAAAGTCATTCTAACATCATTATTACACGAGAGTGTGGAAGGACCATCCTGAAAAATTGTTATTGCTGGGCTTTTACTAGTAGTTGTCAAGAAGATGTAAGGAAGCCTGATAAAATCTTTTTTGTCAGGTCAGCATAGTTGTATTGCAGACAGGACCGTTCAAATGGAAGACCCGCCAAGTTGTGATGTTTATAGCTAGTGCAAGTGCTTATTTTATTGGGAGTGTGTCAAGAATATACATTTTTGAAAGCTGATGATTATCCCTTGCCAATGAATAGCTAAAAAACTAGAAATGCTGTGGACATGCTGTGATGTGAACACAGAAGCACATGATCTATGTGGCCTAATAAACAAGAGCACTTGATGTTGGTAGTGACCTGACCTGTTAATTTTATCTGGCTTAATGTTTCTGATGTATTTTATTTACCATATGATGCGACTTTATTGATCCCTAGGGGGGAATTTTTCTGTGCATAGAAATACATTCTAAAGAACTAGTGAAGAACAGGGGAATGGGAAGGGTAAAAAGGGGGGAATGTGCCGGAGTAGGACAAACCGACAGGCGCCTATCATAGTGCCATCTGAACCAATTCCACATCTTGCATTTAATAGATTTGGAGATTTCTTTTAGAAATTAAAAAAATAAATAAAACATTGACAAACCTTTTTTGTTGTCCAACAACAGTCAGTAAGATGCAAGTCATCAGTCCAGCATTGAGACTTTTGACAGTAGAATGGATGAGGATGCAGCAATAATTCAGGCTGCAGAAAGTCATTTCTCTTGGTGATACAGAAGTTAATATGATTTACTGAAGTCCAGGACTTCGCAAAACATTTCATATTTATGACCCCAAGATCATCGGTTTAATTTCATTCCATGATTATGAGATGACTTGTTGCAGTGCTCCTTGAACCCAAAGGCAAATGGCACTAGAACTCTTCCCTCCTAAAATGATTGTTACTTTCTCCTACTTTTATCACCTGGATATAAACAGTTATGGTCTACTCAGAAAGTTAAAGATGCCCTTTCACCACCTCAATAAACTGTTGGCATCGTTTATTAGCTGCCACTCCACTAAAATAGATGTTGTTAGAAGTTTCTAGGCTTGGGCTGGAGGAGACACCTGGGCAATACCCTTCTGACAGTAGGATCTGACAGTGGGGTCTAGGGAGAAAATCCCAACTATGCAGGAATCAGTGGAACACTTATTTAAAGGATACAAAGAGTTGGGGCAAACATTGCTTTTTAAGAAACTTCTTGCAAAAATCTACAATGAATACGTGTTGACTTGAGTAAACACGTTAACAAAGCACTGTAATGTAACTAGTGGATTTTTACATTTTAAGGCTTCTTAAAGGAGCATATTATCAACTATTCAACCCGTCTTTACAAATTGTCTGATGCGTCTTCACAACTGATAAGAACTTCACAACTGATAAGCTCTATGATACTGTGATACACCACACAGTGGGCCAGATGTATTAATTGGCTATGTCAGTTTTCTGTTATACTTTGATATTGTTTTTGAGCTTTCACATGTATTTAAGAAGTTCCTGCACTTAAAAGAAATGTGGCGCATGCTTGTTAAACTGAGTGCAGCAAAAAAGATACTGAAAAAACTGGTGTCCTCAGGTTAAGTGCAATCGGAGCATGTAGTGTGCGCCACATTATTGAAGACCATGCACCAGTATTCAATAATCTGGCACATTCTGCACATTAGTGAGGCAAACTGCATGTGATATATGGAGCTGTGGTTTTATTGTATCAGTGTGTATATAGTTTTGTAAAATGTGTAGTTGTAGTAACCAGGACTTTCACAGTCCTTCCTAACAGTTGTACAGATTTGCTTTTTACTCACAAATCCTACACCAAACAAAATCAGGAGACACATATGCGTCACTGATGGCCATTTATCCATATTATTGGACATGTATACTATTGCAATTTGTACATAAGCACCATGTGTATGAAAATATCTGTGCAAAAAAAGAGCATTGTAAGGGGTCATTTATCTTAGTTTTTTTTTTTTGGCTGTGTTTTTTGTGCCTGATTTATCTTAATGATTTTTTACTTTGTTAAATATGTCAATTAACTTTCTTAGTGCAATTTGCACCTTTTTTGTACCTTTTTGTGCCTTTAGCTTCCTACCATGTAAAAATCTAATTCCAAGGATTTTCTGGCTATGTCTCTAAATATGTTTTAAACAAGGGAATATGCACAAAAGAAGCACAATGCATCAAAGAAGGTGTCATTAAATAGAAAAAAAGAAAAGAAAAACTAAGACTTACTTTTATAACAACAAAAAGCTATGTTCAAGATCCAAAATTCAATATCCAGCTGTACATGAAATACTGTATATACCTTCTCTTTGTCCTTAAAACCCCTTTAAATGATGCCAGACTATGAAACATGGGGCTGATTTGAGACCCCAAATGACCATGTCATCTCAGTCAAACAGTCAATGAAATGAATCACCATTGTTTTTGTTACAGTGTTTTCTGTAGATCATATTCTCATTTAATAGTCCATATACCACAAAGCATAATTGATCCATTTATAAGATTTTAAGACTATCTTACCTGGTTCTGTGATTGTCAGCACTTTCTCTCTCAGCGTCAAGCAGCGCCTCTACCTGAGGATTCAGTATTCCACTATAAAAGGACTTGGATAGAAGAATTAAAAGTCCAAGGCAGAACTTTGCCCCCATTTCTTCTAACTCCTTTGTTCCAACCTGTAAGCCCTGCGAAGGATGCAGATGATATGGAAATGAGTGGAGAACAATCAATCTTAAAGATAAACAACTCGCACTGAGCGTGTGCACATTAATTGAACTGAGTCCCATGAAATCATTAATAACTTCTACACCTGCATTTAAATGCTCTTGCGACTGTTTGCAGATGATCGACCAGCGCCATTCATCTCATTGTAAAGTTCTCTGATATCTTAAACTTTCTTTTACTTACTTTCCAAGAGGATGAACACCAAGCAGACACATAACTTGTCGCCTACTAGAATAACAAGTACAGAGCGGGTGCTGCGGTAGTATGCCAAAAAGGTGATCAATAAATAGCAGAGCGCAAAATAACATAAGTGGTATTGGAAATGCACTGACGATACCAGAGAAAAGGTACTGTAAAATCACTTGATTAAATAAGTCTTATTGTGATATTGCAGTCTTATTTTGTTTGACAGATGTTTCAGGAGCACCGGCAGCAGCACAATGGCTCAGTGGTTAGCATTAAAACCTTGCAGCACTGGGGGCTTGGGTTCAAGACCCAGGGTCAACATCTGCATCTCTCAGTGTTTGTGTGGGTTTCCCACAATCCAAAACATGCTGATAGGATGATTAGACTGTGAGCCCAATTGGGGACAGGGAATGATTTGGCAAAAAAAGCTCTGTGTAGCGCTGCCTAAACTGTGTGGAGTTTATAAATAAAATTATTATTATTATTATTATTATTATTATTATTATTATAGTGGTCACATCCCTTACACCCATGGAAATACATCAAGAGGCTTGGGTTTCTTGATGTATCTGGTGGGTGGTGCGGCCGCTGCGCAAAACTACGCCAGGTCCGACCTGGTTTAGTTTTGTGTGAAAATCCACAGACAAAAGTTTGCTGGTTTCTCAAATGAACACAGGCACGGGGCAGGAACTCCCCGTGACTCCCTCCTTCAGTGACTGCAGTGCCCCCCTGTCCCCTCCACACCAACATGGTGTGAAGGTGGCATATTCACAATTTTAATCACAAATTCTTGTACTGCGCATAAGTTTGCAGTTATTTCACTGCTTCCACGCCAGAAACAGGTGCCTGAGAAAGGTGAAGGTCATCGAAACGGCCCACTTTGAAATTAACTTTCATCTTGGATTTTGACTGAATTTGGAGTACTGCTGGCTTTTTACATTTAGATAGATAGATAGATAGATAGATAGATAGATAGATAGATAGATAGATAGATAGATGGAAATAAGATAATACAATTTCTTCTTCATGGATTCAGTATTTTGCTTTGCTCTATGTACACTATATTTTATTAATATCTGTAGATAATGTTGCCCAAGCACGATGTTCACAATTTTACCACATTTGGGGAGCTACTTCACGTTTCATTGCTAAACAATCCTTATAAATACAGTTATTTTGGCCATAAGATGCAGGGATTCAGGTGTCCTGTGAGAAGGGTATAATACAATGAGATGAAAGCAAGTCTAATTGAAGGTCTCATCAAACAGTAGGTTGCTCTCTTCCTCAATTCCATATGCTGACACGAGGGCAGAGTTTGTATGAGCTCGGAATGACATGAAATCAGGATTACAGACAACATTCATTTCTTTATGGTAATGACATTTCTTTCTCATATTTTCAACTTCTTCACACAATGGCATTGCTCAGATAAGCCAGTTTAGGTACTTTGCAAGAGGATTTAACATCTTCTAAGCAATGTAATACATGAGGTTTTCTACTCTTGTCATCTACATTTTACCATTTCACTGCTACATACAGTTCATGAGTACAAAAAGTTAATGTTCACAGATCAATACAGAGTAATGTACATAAAATATCTCCATGCACCACTAACACAATGGGGCTTATTTAGTAAGGGTCCTGCAGCCGCATTTCCGCCGGGTTTTCTGCCGTTTTCGGGGATCGTGCCGCTGGGACAGGTATTATGCAGGGGACTGTGTCCCACCCTTTCCGATTTTGGCACAATCGTGTCGGCTATCATGTGACATAAATCGGGGGGCGGGACGTCAGACGATCCAACGGATTCGGACAAACCGCAGGATTTAACTTAAAAAGTGTGTCGCAAGCCATGCAATTACATGCACCAGGAAGAAGATGATGAACTCCAGCGGAGCAACACATGCAGGATATAGGGCGCACGCTCATAGTGAATTGCGGCTCAATCCACGATCGTCAGACATTCCGGATCGAGGATCGTGGCGTGGACAGGTAAGTAAATGTGCCTCAATGGGTCCTGCCCACTACTAACATTCATGATCATGGAGTTCTGGGTTCTGGGCTGACGCCTTCTATTCATCGCTATCCTCTCTTATTGAGATTTGATAAGTTACCCATACCATTGGTTCAGCAATTGGTTTGGACATTTCAGGGGAAGCCCTGCTATACCTTCTCTCTCCCACTATGTCCTATAATGAAAAATGAATTTCTACTGTCAACGCCTTTTGCCTTAGGACTTGAATCTTTGTTAGTTAGCCCAGAAACACTGGGACTAGGTGTACATTGATCTTCAGGTTTGCAGCATTACAGTTATAATGGTCTACCAGGTGACCCCATATATATCCCATTTTATCATATCAACCAGTTGAGAAGCTGTCTTATCGTGACCTGTGTGCTATTTCGCCTCCTTTTTCCTATGTTGTGAGTGAGAGAACTACCATGGATCTATGCTATATGAGCACCAAACAGTGACAACAAGGTAATATCATCATAAATTATATGTGTCAGGATTCAGGGTCCAGTTGCACTATGCCCGGCACACAACTAAATTCTGGTCGGGCTGTGCACCAAATATATTATTGCGACTCGACAAAATTGTGTTGCACACTCTATGTCAAAGGAGCACCAAATAAAAGTTGGTGCACACTTCCCGAGCAGTGCAGGGTTCACCAACTTGTCAACAGCTCATCTAGTGTCCTATGACGGTGTATGAAAACAATGTGGTTTTATACACAGTGATGTCATCTTCTCCAGTATCCTAAGCCACTAAACATACAGTTCCCTGCTAAGAATGGAGACAGAATACACATGAACTGCAGGAACACTATATATATCATCCAATTAGTTCATGCCTCATTAAACCCTTCAAATAATGGAATCCATCAAACAGGGAGCCGTAAAACTACACAAATCAAAATGGTTAGATATTAAACTAGCAGCAGATAATACTTAGGGAGAGATAAACAGCAGCAATGTAAATGTTAGCCACATTTACTAGCATACAGTACACTAAATGATTCCCTTGGCCCTCAAGAGATAAAACCCCAGGAGAGCATTCATGCATTAATAAACTGTCTGTCTCCTGCAATTAGCCCAACTGATTTCAAGCCATTGTTCACACACCGTATATTTATCACTTCCATCTGAAATGTTGGATTGCAAAAAATAACAACACTCATGATGCCTGGCACCGGCTGCCTGAATTATATATGATCGCCTGCAGAAAGCATTAACAACTCCTTGGTTCTCTCAAAGCTCGTATATCAAAGCTGTTTTGTGCACCTGTTGCTCCCAGGAGTGGAGTGCGGATCGGAGACCTGTAGAAACTGCACACTAATTTATCAACAGCATACAACCGAGAAGTACTGGAGGAAATGAACACTATACCCTCTCTCTGATTCATGCTCATTAAAATATGAGCCCACTACCATTTTATGACCTTCAGGTTACAAGTAATATACACAATTCACCTGCATCCGTGAAGAATGGATTTTGTTGATGAGATGTATCTTTTTCAGTATAGGCAAGGATGAGCGTGGCCAGCGCTATAGCTCATCATACATTCAGCAGGCTTTCTGATTTGAGGGTAACGTAGACGTACAGTAAAAGCCAGATATAAGGGCATAAGTGTAATGGCACAAGGTACAAGGACCAGATGGCAGGGTTAAGGCACCAGATATAAAGGAGGCACAAAGAACAGATGTAGAGAAACACAGAATCAGACATCGGCACAGATGTAATCACTGGAGACACACAGAGGTACAAGAAATGGAAAAAATGCAGGATCCATCTCACTGCTTCAAGGCGTAAAGTAATGTAGAGAAGTGAGGAGAAGTCACAGAACAGAGAAGTAACCTGAGCATCTCCAAGGATCGATGAGAAAAAGTATGTGATAAAAATATTTATAAGAAGCGCATTAAGAACATTAACAGCGTTATCTTTTTTTCATGCGCACATGCTTTTGTTGTACTTTATTGTACTAATATTATTTATGTTTTATACTGGTCACGATGAAGAACCTTTCTTCTTACGTGTCAGACATATACCAAGGGCTATGGAAACCTTATCCATACTACAGTAAATCCCTACAAGAGATATATGGTACTGTATGATCAAGTGTTGTCAAGTATATAGTACTGTATGAACAATGGTGCAAAAAAAATACATGTACAGGCGGTCCCCTACTTAAGAACACTCGACTTACATATGACCCCTAGTTACAAACGGACCTCTGGATATTGGTAATTTATTGTACTTTAGTCCTAGGCTACAATAAACAGCTATAACAGTTATCACAGGTGTCTGTAATGAAGCTTTAGTGTTAATATTGATTCTTATGACAACCCAACATTTTTAAAATCCAATTGTCACAGAGACCAAAAAAGTCCTGGCTGGGATTACAATGATAAAATATACAGTTGCAACTTACATACAAATTCAACTTAAGAACAAACCTACAGACCCTATCTTGTATGTAACCCGGGGACTGCCTGTAAATGGTATTGAGCCAGATACATCTTTTAGCTATGGATTACATAGTGAATAAATGAAGATTGGTTGGGATCCCTAATGATGGCAGAATCCTCCTTCCCAATAAGCACACAGTCTGAAAGCCTCCTATTGTTTTTGGCTTTATTCCACTGGTGGAGATGCCTCCATTGCTTCTACTACCTTACTACATTATTACCAGTAGCGGTCAGCTCCACTTCCTCTGCTCATTCCCCCTGCAATCAATGTCTGATGAGGGTCTTAGATAGACCAAAACATTACACTTATTTTGGATTCCTTTGCACCTATTAAATGTTTTCATATTTGAATTAATATAGAATAAGGAGTGCCAAGTTTTCATTTATATTACAATTCTTGGACAGATTGGTTATCCTGCTTGAGCACCATATCTAATCTAAGTGGTGTAAGGTGCAGTACTATATAAGACATGTCTTGTTTTGACACACGTTGACACTAAACGTGTCTATAGACATATATTGGCAGGGGATGCATCGTTAATGCCTCCATCTGCTCAGTATATATCACATCCAACAGGACACACTGGATAAAGAAACACAGTAGTCTGTGTTTTTCCCATCCTGTTTCCTGCTGGACAGCACAGTATACATTCGGCAGAGATAAGCTCTGGGTATTTCCTCTAATTATCTATATGAGGAAAGTTACATCTCTTGGGAGAGACTCTGAACATTAGTAGTAGAAAATCACTGGCTGCTGCCAAAGTTCACTCCTACTCCCACTTCCAGGGGGAAGAAACCATACAAGAGGACGTATCCCACTGTGCATACATACATACATACAGTGTAGACCTCTGTTGTAAGGAAACATTGAGATCCTTTAGACTACATGGGCACATGGAAGGGGATGCATCATTGCAGTTATCTGTCCTCCAAAAGGCTTACATTTGTCAAAATTGCTGATTTGCTCCACATTTTGGACTTTCGTGGCGACGCACTCCACTTTTTCCTCCAGTCTACTTATTCTAGATTTATCATGTAAATCTAGATGTGTCAGATTAAGATAAAGTGCAACTTTATGGGCAAATCCACTACAGCGGCACAGGAAAAATGTAGGAATTAGTTTGGCAAGTTTTCACCTAGATATTAAAACCTCATGTACAACATCTATCAAACTGTCTAAGTCATTTTAATAAATAAGACACCTAAAGAGCTCATACGACACTCAAAAAATAAATCTGTCTAATGATAAATCTGCCCCAGTGACTTCATGGGGAAATCTTTATACACTAAGGGGGAATGTAGCATTCATATGATTCAAACCCTGCCCTGCACCCACTGCATGTATCCAGAGGCTCCATACTCCTGATACATATCCGGTGGCGTGGGCATGATGCCCCAGGTCCGGCCTCGTGTAGAACTGTGCTATAGTCGAAACCCAAACCAATGGCCTGGCCTTACCGGTAAAGAGGGTGGAGTAGTCATAATTTCTGACATCACACCGGGAATTGTGACTAAATCCACCTTGTATGCCAGTATCCAGGTGTACAGGGGATTATAAACCCCTCCTAAGTGTACATGAAAAATAAGAGAAATTCACAACGAGCGCTAAAGCGACTACTAATATGGCTCAGTATGATATAAACAGCCTGACTTTAAGCAAGGTCCATTTAGATGCAGATGATTAACAAAGAGCTTTGCTTCCACGTCTCTGAACATCTAAAATGACCCTTAATGACGTATGTTTTGATTTTGTTGCAAATTTGTGCTAAATATTCAGTAAAACCATCTGCAGCCAAGACATTTAATACAGCTGTCTCTTGTGCACGCCGTTCTGCTGCGGCTCGAGCTGCTTTCATATGCCGAGCCACCGTAACCGTGGGAATACAGATCAACAACAATGCAAAATGCTACAATTCACTGGAAGATGATGACTTGGAATTCTGGCTATGATTTAAATAATGGACATATACACGTCTCAATGAAGCTCAAGGCAGCTTTTTTCATAATGCACAAGGCAAAATGATAATATGGCATGATTACTTCAGCAGCCATTTGCATATGATTACATATAATGCCTTTTACTATGGTAATGAGCATCGTTAACTCCTCGGAGAGGTATACATCACGCTAAGTATGTGTACCAGTGACTTACGTTAACAGCTTGCTGGTTTACCACCAGAAACCATTTTCAAAGACAAACACAGGTCAAGAACATCATATATTCTATTGGTCTCCCAGCTGATGTAAAAGATTATGGGGAAGGACAGAGGAGGTATTTTCAGGTGTAAAATATGAAGCAGAAGCAAAATACAGACAGCGGTAATGGAAAGTGTTTTATTAGGTTGCATCTGGTGGAGCTAACAGCTCATCATTACAATAATGTTATGTTATGGGTGAAGTGTGAATTTATTTAATTGCGTAGAGCTAATTTGGTTTATATTGAGGATAATAGGAAACCATTAAGCTACAGGGGGTATAATTGCCCAATTCTTGTGATATCCCAAACCTTAAATAATTAACCAGTGTTCTGCAGCGATGGTATTCCGTTCATTATGTTTTACCTGAAGGAGTGAGAAAAAAGTCTTTGTTGTACAGATTCAGATCACAGATCTCATAAAGTTAAGTATACCACAAAGTGGTTAAAACTCAGATTGCCTAATTGTCAGGAAGACATAACAAGAAATACATTATGAAAATTCAGCGCTAGGGAAGAGAAACTCTAGGCATAGATCATTTGTATATACTATTAAGAAAAATAAACTTCCCTGGTCACAGTGCCTGGAGGGGTATACTAGTGGGGCTCATGAGCTGTGCCCTCTCCATATCTGGTGTATTATACCTGTGGAGCTGCTGTGATCATTACTCCATAAATTGCAAGCTCATAACTTAATGGAAATCTACCCCTTTTGCATGGTAGTAAATTAAGATATATATATATATATATATATATATATATATATATATATATATATATATATATGACTTACCTTTCAGTGTCTTCTTCCCAATGCCTGCACATATCTTCACGAAGCTCCTGACGCTAGTTGTTAAGGAAAAATCAGGGTTTATACTATTGCAGGGTTTTCTAGCATAAATCCTGCAATAGTGGCAACTCCTATATCACCACTAGGAATTGCAACTATTTACCCCATTATGCCAACTCCATGCTGGGCTGTTGGGTTGGCCTACCCCACGCTTGCATACTACTTTTAGTCTGTGCCAGAGCCTCCTGATTATCAAGCAGACGGGGCAGGGTTTAATCAAACTCTGCTGCACAATGCACCAGAGTATGAACATTCCCTTAAACTAAGTGTATATCCGTATATATATATATATATATATATATATATATATATGTATGTATATATATATATCCGTTTCATTTTTGGCAATTCTGCTTTTCTGCTTTCTGCTCAGATATACTACCAGTGGATAAATGTACTAAAACACACCATCAGAATAGATCATAGCCTAACAAATTTATTCTAAAAACATAAAGCATTTGCAAAATTTTGTTATGCAACAATATGTATACCATTTAAAATAGAAATGATACTATAGAAAGAATAAAACTAATAAAATAGAACACCTTGTTTGGACAAGAATATGTAGATCACAATAGATTTTGTTATGCAACAATTGAAACAACTGTCCAACCAAGGTGTTCTATTTTATTAGTTTTGTTCGTTCTATTGTATTGTCACGGATGCACCCGTGCCTCCCCGCGGCCCCCGGCTCCCCTCAATACTTTACCCATCCACGCTCCTGCTCCAGCAGCTGGCGTTCCCGTTTCCTAGGGGGAACACGTGCCGGCACGCTAGGATTTAAAGGTCCAGCACACCACTAATTGGTGCTGGCCATTTTCAGGAAACCTATTTAAACCTGCCTCTTCCTGTAAACCCAGCCTGATATTTGTGCCTACACCTTAGAGAAAGCTTCCCTACGACAGTTCCGAGTATTCCTGCATTCCTGTGTGTTCCCGCTCCTGTGTGTTCCTGCTCCTGAGTCCTGTATTCCCGTGTCCCATGTTCCTGTGTTTCCATTCCCATCTGGCTGACCTCCCGTTGCTGACCCCGGATTGGACTTGGATTTGCATCTCTGCAGCCTGCCATGACCCTGTGCCTGAACCTGACCACAAGACTGTCTCCTGCTAATGTACCTCGACCTCGGCTGCCACTGCGGGCTAGTCGCACCTGTGGAACGACCTGGTGGTACCCTGTCGCAGCAAGACCATCCCGCTAGTACCATCCTTGGCTAGTACCACCTCCTGCGGTGGATCCAGTGGATCCACTCAACCCGAATCCTGACATGTATTGATTCTATTTTATATGGTATAAATATTGTTGCATAACAAATCTATATGGCCCAGATTTGGTACATGCATTTTGGAAACGCTTTATGCTTTATGTTTTTAGAATAAATTTGTAAGGATATGATCTATTCTGATGGGTTGTGGTAGTGCATTTATACACTTGTAGTATATCTGAATTTGTATTTTTCAGCTTCTGCATACCACAACAACATATAAAGATGAGAGAGGGTTCTGAGGCACGTCAACTTGTTAAAATGCTGCTGCTTAATACATATCATGTATTAATTCCAATGAGGGTGCCAATGAAATCAATGGTTCTCCATTGCAAATCTCAAAGTGGTTAAATGACGAGTCCTAACTGGCTGATCTCCTTCCATTTACTCACAGATAACAATACTCTAATGTTCACTATCATAGTCACTCCCTATTGCTTACACACTGTCACTTGTGAAAGTTATCAAGGAACTGAAGATTTTTTTATTAAAGAAAAAAAAAACATTCAGGATTTGATGGCTGCCATCTACAATATGAAAACTACACTTAACAATTTTATAACCATGATCCTTCCAATATTATGCCAAAACTATATTAAATATAGTAAAGACTCAGGAATTAGGCATCAAGCACAAAAACATATGCTCACCCAGGTTACAGGCAAACAACGAGGTGCAGGAAAGAGAAGGGATGAGCCCCCGTCACACCTTCCCTCTCTACTGAAAGCCGAGTGTCCACCTCCATAACAGTGTGGTGAGACAGCGCATGCTCACTGCAGTGTATCCAGGTGCCATAGACCTCAAGGTGGGCCGAGATCCGTCTGCAAATTCTGTGGCTTGAACACATACATTTGTCTGCCATAGTTATCTTGCTAAAAATCATATGGCAAGATAACTGATAATAATTTCTTAAACATTAAAATTTAAAATAATAATGAAATCAGTTAGGGTAGTTTTTTAAAATCTTGTAAAACTAAAATGGCCAGAATCCGGTTTTACTAAGAGGCTCCTGCTTAGTAGATCTGGAATCGATCTCCTGCTGGAGAGGCCCGTTTAGACAAGGTCTGAACTGGTGGGGACTGGTATTAGCCACTCACATCACAGTTGGGCGCCAGCATGAAGAAAGAGGAGGCGCTGCCCACGGAGCTGTCGCGGACCTGCCACGCACATGAAGATAGAAGAAGAGCTGCCTGGGCCATCGGAATGGTGAGTACTCAGTTTATTATTATTTTTACGGGCAAGCTATACGCTATCGGCTGGCTATATGATTCAATATGCTGGCAGGTTATATACTTCAAGGGGCTGACAGGCTATATTCTTCAAGAGGCTGGCAGGCTATATACTAAAGGGGGGCGGTTGGTTATATACTACAAGGGTTGGCAGGCTAGATACTACAGGGGGCTTGCGAGCTATATATTACAGGGGGATGGCAGGCTATATACTAGAGGGGCTGGCAGGCTGTATACTAGAGGGGCTGGCAGGCTATATCCTACAGGGGCTGGCAGGCTATATACTACAGGGGGCTGGCAGGCTATCCACTACAGGGGGCTGGCGAGCTATACACTACAGGGGGCTGGCGAGCTATACACTACAGGGGGCTGGCGAGCTATATACTAGGGACGCTGTGACCAATGCATTCTCCCCCCCCCCCCTCGGCTTATACTCAAATGAATAGGTTTTCCCAGTTTTTGTTGGTAAAATTAGGTACCTAGGCTTATACTCAAGTATATACGGTAAGTAAAGCTTATGCTTATTTCCATTTTATGGCAATTAAAACAATTGTACAGTATTGTTGTTCATGTCTGGATTTATTATAAATGCACTATACATGATGAAATATATGACCTGATGTCATTAAGTGTATTTTTATTTTAATGCAGTTCTAGTTTAGGAAGAAATAAAATCTGATGATCGGCATCTATGACAAAGGACTATCAAGATTTTAATTGAATCCCTTGCCTCTGAGCACCTGTCATTAGTTAAGGTTGTTTAATGCTTTTAATTTGAGACTGTTCATGGCAGTGCAACATAATGTCACCGAACAATTTAATTAGATAAATGAAATGCTGGACTTCGGGATTGATACAATGATAAGTACACCAAAGAGACTCCATGTTACCATTTCTACTGTCAGACTTTAATTCCATGATTTCAATCCCACAGTAAATCCTCTAAACAGCTAAATGCCAAACACTTAACATGTGGCCTTACACGGCATAACTACTGCGGGCCCATGAGGTGCTAGCTCAGCTCCTACCATGGTCTTCTTTGGCATTTTTAGATCTCCATTGGACTATTGCTTGATAGAGTCAGAGGTAATAGAGGTTTTAGGTGACAATGTGACTGTTTTTCAGTTAAGATGACCTATGGAAAGGCCGTCTATATCTAAAAGTGTAAAAGCACTTTAATGGTGCTATTATGGTAACATATTTTATATTTTCGTAAAATTACTTAAGTTCATTGATATGAAGCCATTGATATGAGAAGCTGCACATGACAGACCCATTTGTCTGTGTCGCTCAGTAAACTCTGGAGGACCTGGCAGCGTGTGATGACATCACACATTGAGACAGATTTATTAAAGCTCCTGCGCCAGTTTTCTGTCTGACATTGCACCTTCTTTCTAGAACAAACTGCTTACACATATGTTTAAGAAGTGTCCGTGCTACATATATGTTGCGGATGCACTACACCCCACGCAACACAAAATTCTGCACTGAACTCTGGTGCTAAGTCAGACCAGTTCTCCACATTTATCATGTAGAGTCCGATAGAATTGTGTCTCACGTCCCATGTTAAAGGTGCTCCAATAAAAGGTTGGTTAGATAATACTTTAAAGAGTCTGCATATAAATAGACTGTGGGAGGATGTATAAAACATAAGAGGGACTGTATATAGTTTGGTGTGGCTATATATAGGCTGGGAGACTGTATGTAAACTGTGGGGGTGGGCTTTAGATAGCATTCAGGCAGCATTCAAATAAATTGTGGAGAACTTTATGTAAAATATGGGATGTGTATAACCTGTGGGTGGGGCTGTTTATAACATATGATGGAGCAGTATATAAACTATGAATGTGCTGTATATTGGCTGGGAAGCTGTATATAGATTGGTAGAGGCTGTAGACTGGTGGTGTGGCTGTATATAGACTATGGGAGCTACATGTAAACTGTGTTGGGGGCTGTATATAAGATATTAGGGGGCAATATATAAACTATGAATATGCTGTATATAGAGTGTGGGGGCTTTATATAATTGGGGGAGGCTGTATATAGACTTTGGAGGGATAGACTGTATTTAAACTACTGAGATTGTGGTTACATGAAGCTTATCTATTGTGTTTTGAAACACATCAAACGCATATATGTTATTTAAGTAGGAATATGTCTTTTACATGTTCAGTCCTATTAATGTTAAAATACAAAGACTTTCCACTACTGAAAGTTAATTTAAATAGTATTACATTTTATTCTCTCACAATTCCAATTTTCTTGGTGTAAGGTCACTAAATTACAAATAAAAGCTCATTTTGATAGATATAATTTTAACTTCAAAATTATATTTAATTCTTTTTGCTCTTTTTATGATACTTTCACTGCCATAGGCACATAAAACTCGCATATATTAACAGCTAGGGGCTGAGAAAATATATTCATGTCTCATAACTTGTGAAAATTAGAGTTTGTCTTTCTTTGGTGATGTACTGCTGAAGAAAAGTGTCCAGCAGGACAAGATTTCGCATATTAAGCTTAGGGATAAGGTAATTTAGTAATCCCACACCCCATATCATGTTTTTAGACTTCTTGTAGGTCATACTTGGTGTTATGGGGGCCGCCTTTCAAAGTAGCTAAAGTAGGCTTTGGTTTCTATTTAACACCTTGGAAAACATAATTGCATACTTGGAATATTGGAATATTTAATACCCCCACTATGAAGTACAATTTGTCACGCGGGAAACAAGTCCTCATGGATCTCTGTATGTGGAAAAATAATGAATTTTAAAGGATATTATAAAAAAATATATACAGCATTTTTCAGAATACGTGGTGGAATTTGAACTGACGATATCCAATTTCAAGGACAGAAACCTGGTAAGGTGAACCACAAACTCAACAGTTATCCAAAGAAAGATGTTGGGGAAGCAACACATAGATATACATTTCCTGATTTTCTTTCTTGAACACCTCTAAGGTACTGACCTGTAAAGAAAAATTCTTACTATTCATGTCATGACTGGCAGCATGAGGCTGAGAGGCAGGCAGGGGTTAAAACCTGGAAATCTGACCTTCACCTATCTCCAGCTGACTACTGACCAGATATATTCTTTCCCAGACCGAACTCAGGTGTCAGGAGGATTTATCTCTGTATGGTCCTTTAGGCTATTTTTTTTTATTATTCATTGGAATTGTGATTAGGACTTTGATGTATTTTTATGGTTGTGACTTTTGGCATGACCTTGGATTGTCTCTTGGCTAGTGATTCTGTTATTGTATTACAAACCTGGAGCTGACCTTGGCTAATGACTCTTGTGGTATACTCCATTCCCCATTCCTTCTAGGCAGTTAAAGTTTGGGAAGTTTAATGTTAGGGAACACTATTCCTTTTCCATTCAGGTTTTTACGCTATGAAAACAGGTGAACTTGTGACGTACCTCACTATGTTATATCCTCCAGGCGTTCCTTACGAGTTCAAATCCCACCAAAAGTAATTTAGTAAAAATTGCATAAATTAAATACAGGCTCCAAGGGTAAGAAGAAGAGGAGTTTAGTAACTAAAATTCTTGGATGTTATGATGTTCATGATCACAGCCGGTGCCAGCACTGGGCACACTCAGGCAAGTGCTGGGGCCGAGGCCTGCACTGGGGGGGGGGTCACATAAGGCTGTACATAAGTAACTTATGGGGGTGAGGCAGGCTTTATGTAAAATAACCATGAGGGGGGTGTTTTTTATTTAGACTAGGGAATATTTTAGAGAACAGGAGACTGTTTCAGTTTCTGAATTTTTAATGCTGCCATAGAAGTTCACTGCAAAGGGACCCACTGAGGCTCTGTCACCCAGGGGGCCTACTGAATCCTGGAGTCGACCCTGTTTATGATGGATCCATGGTAGTAAGTCAAGAGTTGTTATCCAATATCTTTTGTTTTTAACCATTACAGTGGTCCCAGTGCCTGTCCTTTACTAGTGTCATACCTTCCATACTTTAGGAAGAAGAGGTAATGACTTTTGTCAGAATAACTTAAAAATGTTGTTTTGTTCCATGGTTGGCTTCTGCTCACTGAAAACTTCTTGTTGCAATGCATTTGATTACAGTACATTTTGCTTTAGGCTACGGATTTCTTAACAGTTACTGAATTGTGTGTTTTAGGGCCTGGACTGTACTGCAGAATAATAATAAATGTTTTGTTTGCTGCGTTGATTAATAAACTTTACAGAGAACTATTATCAATAATAATCACCATCATGATTACTGTAATATGAACTGAAATATGAACAGCAAGATTTTGACCAAAATATCCTTTGTTTTGGGCATTTTTGTACATTGTTTAAATGAAATGTACAAACGTATATTATTCAATAAAACTTGCTGCATTCAAGAAAGGACAATGCAACTCATGCTGGGTAACTATGAAATTATTCCCCTTGTACAGGGCATCAAACAAAGCTGGAAACAATCTCCGATTCCAGCCATATTTCTAATTTTCCGCATGCTTTCCTAAGGATTAATTTCACACACTACTACATTTTTATTAGGTGGCTACATTGTTTATTAGTGGATTTGTTATTTTAAGTGTTCACGTCAGTGTCTATATAATTCATATACTTTATGGCATTTAAAATATTATCTCCTTTCATAGGGCTACATTAGCAATCCGCATTCACAAACCAATCAGTCTGGGCTATATATGTGTAACTCATCATAGAGCCTTTAGATTATTATTACATGTTTCAAAGGCAAAACAGTAAAAATGCCTCATCATTTATGATTTAGTGATGCAAATTAAAGGGTACTTCTATAGCATGACCTAATTACATTCCTTATAATAATTTACAGGGCACTGAGCAATTATATCAAATGGTTACATGAGAAATTACAGACACATAAATCCCATGCTGAGTTAGTATAGACCGATGTAAAATATGGTGCAGCTGTTTCATTTCTTAAAATATTGAAATGGTTATTCATAAAATGTAACAATATTATTTAATTACATAAAATTTAAATGCTATTGACACTGTAACTCCTGTATAATGAACAAAATATGAAATTGGATTTTAAAGAGATTGACAATGATTTTTTTTTTTATATAGATAGTTTATCCTCAGGTTGGGCCCATCTAACAACTTGCCCCAGAGCTGGTAAAATGTCTGGACCCAGCACTATACAAAGCACAGGATTATTTCCTTTGGCTACATTCACTGTGTTATGCAGCGCCATAACAAAATGAAAATATCTACAACCACTTTAATACTCTTTATACCGTATATACATGTGTATAAGCCAAGCTCTCCAGCACAAAAAAATGTGCTATAAAAATCTATAAAAATCTATATAAAAAGCTATAAAAAATAAACTTACATACTTACCTTCCGGTGCTCCCCAATGCTCCCGACCCCGCGGCTCCTCTTCTGTCTTCTCTCTGCTGTAACAGCTGGCAGAGACGTGTCCATGCACTCTGGCGGCCAGTGCACACTATGATTTTGCAGCTGATGACGGCATAGTGTGCACTGGTCGGCAGAGCACATGGCCGCGCCTCTGCTGACTGTTACAGCAAAGAGAAAACAGAAGAGGAGCTGTGGGGACGGGAGCATCAGGGAGCCATGGCAAGCATTGGGGACCACCAAAAGGTGAGTATGTCAGTTTATTTTTTTTATATGCTTAGCAAATTTGGGGCTGGCTGGCTGCATACTAAAGGGGCAGGCTATATACTAAAGGGTGCTGACTGGCTGCATACTAAAGGGGGCAGGTTATATACTTTATGGGGCTGGCTAGCTGTATACTATAGGGCAGGCTATATACTAAAGGGAGGTGGCTGGCTGCATACTAAAGGGGGATGGCTATATACTAAAGGGAGCAGGCTATATACTTTAGGGTGCTGGCTGGCTGTATACTAAAGGGGGCTGGCTGTTTGTATACTAAAGGTGTCAGGCTATATACTAAAGGGGGCTGACTGGCTGTATACTTAAGGGAGTTTGCTCTGTACTAAAGGGGGTTGGCTATATATTATAGGGAGCTGGCTAGCTATATACTAAAGGGGGCTAGCTTTATACTACAGGGGGCTAGCTGGCTATTTACTACTGGGGGCTGGCTAGCTATATACCACTGGGGGGTGGCTGGCTATATTCTAAGGGAGCTGGCTATATACTAAAGGGATCTGGATAACTATATACTACAGGGGGCTGACTAGCTATATACTCCAGGGGACTGGCTGGTTATATACTACAGGGGTCTAGCTATATTCTTCTGGGGGTTGCTATATAATACTGGGGGCTTGATTGCTATATACTGAGAGGCTGTGAACAATGCATTTCTCACCTTCGGCTTAAACTCAAGTCAAAAGGTTTTCCAGTTTTTGGTGGAATTAGGGCTCTAAAACAGGTTGGCTTATACTTGAGTAGATGGCATTTTTATATTTTTTGAACGGAATTAATATGTATGCAAAATATTAAACTTAATATGTAACCAATCCATTAAAAAGAAGACTACATCCTTGTCAGAATTAGTCAGAATTATTTTTCCTGGATCATTTCATGTGAATCATTCACAGCTAGCCTCATAATACTTCTTTGAGCCCTTGAAAATTGCCACTGTTGGTGCTCAAGCCCCATAGATATGTAATAAGTGGGGGCATGACCATTGGTGGGGAGAGGACTCCCTGTTGCAACTTAGAAATAATACAGCACCAGGGAGTCCTATGGATCTGTACACAGGTTCACGCCCCAGAACACTTCATTTTTATATCCCCCCTATGCTAAAGAAAAGGGATCAATATGAGAAAAACAGTCACTATCCAATGTATGGCAATGCCATATATAGTAAGGAAAACAAGGTGCTCTGCCAATGTTTCCAGTCTCTTTCAGCCACTCATTGGTGCTGATGTCCAACATCTAATATTGTGGAGATCTCAAGATTATTCTTAGTAAGTTGCTTGTGTGCACAAAATACATTTATTAACCTTCCATCATGTGATCAGATAACTTTCTACAACTACTGAGAAAAACTATGATTATTATTTAAAGATGGCGTCTATCTGAGATTATACTGTAATGTGACCACCCGGAAGTCAGAAGTCATTTCAGATCTTCCTATAAAGGAGAGACACAGAAGAAAGCTTCTTTGATTAAAACAGAATTGTCTTTGCCTCTGACCAAGAGGGAGTTGTATCCAATTTTCTTTTTGTCTGGTGTGATTCCTTATGCATGCACTTGGTTACATCAATTTGGACATGAGCAACAACTCATATAAAAGGGGTCTCCCACATCAACAATATTTATCACATATTCTAAGAAAAATAAATACTAAGTAGAATGCCACGACCCTAGCCAAAAGCCTCTCACTAAACCAGTTCCCTACACTGTACTGACAAGATGCAAGGACATCAAAACAATGCTTTCTAGAGGCAAGATTTTCCTTATGTATTTTCATATTTGCAAATTTGCATATTTTCCTTTAAGGTTCAAAGTAACCATTAAGTTATGATATGTTTATCATCTTTTGGATACTAGTACCAGCTAGAGGTCTGAGTTCTAATGCCAAGCTGAATTGAGATTTATTTATATTTTTATACATATTAAAATTTTATATATACATGCTGAAGACTACAACTTTTTTGCCATCTATATAAACTGTACACCGTATCTAACAGGATAGACCAGTGATATTTGGGTTGCAAGCTGTACCCCAGCACGTACGGAGAATTTCGAAACTGCCTGAAAGAAAAAATGTTTTTGTTGCCCAAAGTAACCAATCATAGTAAAGCTTTTGAAAAAGCTCTTCTGTTATTGGTTACTGTGGGCTACAAAAACAGATTTTCCTGCTCAGTGTTTCTAGATCTTCTCCAAAATCAATATGCTATGACCAAAATAAAGTTAAATAAGAATACTAGCAGAGGAGATCGCAGATCAATGCGCCGTTTAGAGAGAAGAAAGCTGACAGTGAATATTGATTTATGAACACTTGAATGGAAGGTTTTGATGATAAATTCCTTTAAAATGTCTTATATCACTTCACAGTCATGTTCTGAGGAATTCATTACACTGACTTTTATTAGATCATAACATTTTTTTTGTATTCAGGTAAGATATACAAGCAGAAAAAATTATGTCAGGACACATAAAAGCAAACAAAATATTCTCCCAAAACGCAGTCTTGTAAAGACTTAAAATTAGGTATTCCTCACACCATGCCTCCTTCTGAATTTGAATTAGCTGAAAGGTTAAGTTTCAAGTTAGGGTTAACCTGTCTTGCACAGAAAGTTATCAGGGAATTTTTAGGCATATAGGGAGTTATTTATAATATGCCGATGCCCCTTCAGCACAGCTGGATACATCAAGAGGCTTAGAGACGTAAAAAGTTGCTGGCTGCAGCAAGTGCACCTGCTGGTCAGGAATACCCAGCGACGAACCACTCCCCTGCTGGCAACTCCCCTGCTGGCATGGTGCTGGCATGAAGGGGAAAGAAATGCAAATTCTAGCGATGCACTAGCATTTACTTGTATTTCAGGGTTTCTGTGCCAGTGTTCAGGCGCAATATCCCTGATCAATGAGCCCCATACTCTTTGTCCACACTCACTTTCAAACTATTTTATTGAGTATAAAGATACGGTCCCAACAACAATGGAAATACAGGGAAGATGATCAATAAATACTTACAGGCCTTGGGGTTCATTCTTCATATGTGCTAAGTGCACCAGAACATTATATTATCCCTGCCCCCAGCACCCTGATAAGTTTGGTGGGCATCAGTGGTGCACTCTCAGTGAGTGAGTGAATCAGTGAGGGTCCCGAGTGTCAGAACCTGTTGGCCTGATTTTGATGAACTATTTTATTAATAGGTCATCAATATATACAAGAAGGAAACTCATTTCAACATGGATTATATAAGGTCATAAGTATATTAGTAACATACAATTTAATGAAAATTGGTTATAAGAAATTGCCTACATCATGCAGTATTTTGTCATCGACAAAGTTCCATGACTACGGTGTCTACCTACACTGTTTCAAAAGTGGCTAAAAATGGATACCAAATTGGCTTAAAAAAGGAATATTCCTAATCCGTAAACAGAATTTGATTAATTAATTTATTTTGAACTCCTGGAGGTGTCCCAAGCAACAGTTAAATCCTTGCTCAGCATTGATAACCCTAAAATACATTAAGCCAAGTCTAAATAAACATGTTGTTACTGAGTACATTTCCTCTACTCAACTGCCATGGGCCTAAATTAAAGACGTTAGTCTAGAAGGATAAGACCGCTCTTAATTAACCATCTCCATCGATGCTGCTTTGCAACAGTAAACCGTCACCGATTTTGTTTTCTAAGGTGAAGCACAACATCTGGTTATTGAGTGAAAAACAAACAGCAATAGATGTCACACAGCCATACTATGGAAGACCGCAAGAGTGCAAAATGTGCTACTACTAATTGCTCAATGAAGGAGAAAATGTATGTAGTTTAACCCATTAGATATTTGTTAATTTATGAAACATTAAACTTAACAGGGTAAAAGTCATATAGTCCCTTAGAAACAAGACTGTGTCCTTGGATACGACCACCTCTGCTGGACTGATTGCACAAAGAAACAAAAAGGTTTTGTATATGAAATATCCGGGAGTTACTGCGTGTCCCACAGCCGTCCTGTGGTAAAGATTGCTGGTGGAGGTGGTCAGGCAGAGCTCTATAGCACATGTCTGGCCACTGCTGCCAAAATTTGATGTGGCCGTATCCGAGGAAGCCATCTCGTTTCTAAGGGACAACATGGCAACATTTATGAGAAATTATCTTCACACATGAACATTTTTTTTAATAACATCCAATTGAAGAAATGATTACATATGGCAAATGAATAAAATTAAATGTAAATGCCCAAATGGGAATACCCCCTTTTATTTATGTGTTTACCTCCTTTCTATTACACCTCCCAATAACAAAAAGAATAATAGCAAGGGAAGGATGGGAACTACAGGTTAGATCACCACAATAATTAACTAAGGGCACAGATAAAAAATATAGGGGCCAAAACATAAAATAGTACTAATGTGGGATTTTTGTAGCTGCCTTAGCTTTGTTCAGACAAATGTAGAACTCTGTAAAAACTATTTTGCAAATGGAGCATCAATATCTATCCCATCAAACAACAAAGGGAATTAAGAAGAACTTGTGAAGAAATGGGGGTGCAGTGATAATGCCTTCATAGAAAAGTGGAAAAGTTGCTTGTTTTTATGCTATGGTGAAATTAAAAGGACACTATTTTATTAATGTTGCTTCAATGCTACTTTCTTACAGAAATATCTTCTATGGATGAATCTTCCATATAAATGTGTCACTTCTTACCTCTCCTCTTTCATGATTGCTTGATTTTTCAAGGCAATATTGTTTTACAAGATTCAGTCCAATAATAACAGAGTAAGGCTAGATTCACATTTAGGTGTACTCGCTCTGCCGTAGCCTGGCACGTCAGTGCTGCTGGGGAGGAGGAGGGATGAGCTCACCCCTTCTCTCTCCATATGTAATAGCACTGCGTGGCCGCAAACATGGGGAAAGGTAGAGCATGTAAATGGGGCCTTACTCCCATAACAGAGGGGTTATTTCTAATTTAGCTATGCAGATATGGAGTGACAGCTAAAGGCATTGTCCACACCTAATATTTCTCTAATTTTGTTAAGGAAAGCAATCTATCTGTTCATATACAGTGTTCATGAAAATTTTACGTAATTGGTACGTAGCTTGCTGTGCTACTTACATAGATAAGATAGCGCATGGCTCCTCGCTGGTTCTGTTCTCTCTTCTAAGTACAGCGAGAGGCTACAAAAAGAGGCTTAACTAAAGACTCATAGGCTCCAGGACATAATTGTAGCTTGGTACCTTCACACAAGTTTTCCGCATACACATTACCAGCTCACATGATGATGCAGGACTAGCAGACAAGTTCATTGAAGGGTCTAACAAATTAGGGACACAGGCCCAAAGATATATTTTCTCAACCTCATAAATCTTCATGTTTTAGGAAGCATAAATTCAAATAATACTTCTTTTCTAACAAGGTGGTTTAAATCTTATCTCTATGATAGGTGGATGCTTGTACAATTGCATGTTAGAACCTTTTTCTTGTACTAGTTTTTGAGATAAAAAAGTTTCAAAAAGTAGGACAAGAAACGAAACAAGGTGGTTATAAACCCCCCAGTGACTCAGCTCTACGTATAGTAGACATCTCTATTTTATTTTTTTTAAGTATTTTTTAATTTATTTTAACAAAACAATAAAGTTATATATAGTAACAGCTGATTGTCTTTCTATAGCCTCAGTTATATGAGTACATACCGCCCTACTGCTACTTCTGACATTAAAACGTGGGAAACAGGTCTGGTAACTAGTGTCATAATTCACAGTAAGGTTCAGGAAATTTACTATGCTTAAAATGGAGGATGCCAAAGGAATTCAAAGTTTTATACAAGGGCTTGTGGGCCACCTTGGCTTGCGGGTCTTGTAACAACTGTATCCTCTATAGTTACACAACTAGTCACAGTTGAAGAAAGAAAAATCACGTTCTTTAGTTAAGACTTCTGCATCATCGACACTTCACATCCAGTATCATTGGCAGGGACATGCCCATGCTAAAAAAGTCTTATACTTGAAGCAGGGTGAGAGTTTCAAATCATTAAACCATTGCAGTGGAGACAGAATATTGCTATGTATTGCCAATACAGAAGTTTGTCGGCTCACATGAGTTATACAGCTAAGCTAACTTACTAAACCACTTTACTCACGAAATCCATAACTACTAACCATTATGGTAAAAAATAACCATCAGGCACTTTAAAAAGCGTCAACATTCAAAGTGCGATTATGGTTTATTAATATTTCCTGTTGAGAACACAAAGTGCTTGAAGCCAAGGACAATTTCATGTAGAGGTCAAGTAGATTTGGATAATATAAAAACCTTCCAGGCTTAGTGTGATACATGATCATGAAGCCCATTCACATATGTTTTGTGCATAGTGCAATTATTTTCATGTTTTCAATTTGGTTCAGCACATACAACAAGGGCATGTTTTGTTCCCAAAACCTGGTGTAGTCATAAATGATGTTACAGTAGTTTAAAGTTTTATCTGGCTTAGAATTAATATCTGTTGGCTTAAGTATAGACCACTTTGCATTATAATTAAGAAGTAGAGAAGATCATTTAGACACTTGATGTAAGGATTGGTAAACTAGGATATAAAAGACTAAAAATCTTAAACTGTCTGATTTTTCATTCTGTGCTCTTACTCCCAGATTGCAGTCCCCATTGTAGTTAGTAGAAGCATATATTTGTTACATCTGGTTCAGAGTTAGAGCAATGCCATGGAATTAATACCAGGATGGCAGTGATCAATACCAGGAAAGAAGGCAAATCCAGGAGTCAATATTTAGGAAAATCAGCTGATAAGGTGATGGCATAATCGTTAGGCAAGGCTAAGGTCAGGAAAGAGGTTAGGGTCAAAAGTCAAATATAATCAAGGAAACAGATTTTTGGCTGTTTTTCTGATGTTTTGACAAGCACTCAAACTCACCTGGACTAATTACCAGTAGTCACTGAAATCACTGGGTTATATGCCTCACATTTCACCATAAAAACTACAACTACAGCTGATTTTGCGCATTTTGTGGCTGAAAATTTAGATTCAGACTTGCAATATCACTGCAATTTCACTGCAAAGCCAGGAAACAATGAATTGGGTTCATAAAAGGACTCCAGCCAAGTACAAAAAAGTACTCATTAAGCCAAAAAATACCGATCAATTCCCCCCATGAGTGTAAAGTGCTAGTTTGCGACTATTATATGAGTATCTATGTTTCTAGTGTATGGGACCGCTTTCTTCCAGGTTACCTAGGTGAAGCCTTTATACAAGAAGAGAGTGTTGAAAATAGGGGCACAAGCAGGAAAGGCTGGGCCCATAGCATGCACATACAGTATAAACACACTATATACAAACATACACATACAGTATAAAAACACCATATACACACACATACAGTATACACACATCACATGTATGCATACACACACATATATATACAGCATATATAAAATACATATACACACCCATATGGAGCATATGCACATCACATATACACACATATAGTACATACACAGCATATACACACATACAGCATATAAACATCACATATACACACACATACAGCATTGATACACCTATACACACATACATATATGTTAGGAGGTCTTCTTATCCTTGAGGGATGAGAGGTCACAGATATGACTTCATTTAGAGATGAAAGATTCCTAGTCTTGCCGTTCTTCTGTGCCCTGACATTTCTTTTCTGATCTGCCGCCTCGGCTGTGTGCTGCGGTAGATGTGAACCATTACAGGCGGTCCCCTACTTAAGAACACCTGACTTACATACGACCCCTAGTTACAAACGGACCTCTGGATTTTGGTAATTTACCGCACTTTAGTTCAAGGCTACAATAAACAGCTATAACAATTATCAATGGTGCCTGTAATTAAGATTTATTGTTAATCCTGTTTCTTATGACAATCCAAAATTTTTTAAATCCAGAGACCAAAAATTTTTTGACTGGGGTTACAATAATAAAGTATACAGTTCCGACATACAAACTCAACTTAAGAACAAACCTACAGAACCTATCTTGTATGTAACCCGGGAATTGCCTGTATATACATATAATGCTGTACATTGTGAAGCATAATGTGCTTATAATGATGCACGTCCTCCAATTTTTAGTGTGGCAGTTGTGGTGGCTGGCCCCCTGTCATTGTGGGCCTCATAGCAGCTGTTATGGATGCTACCCAAGTAATTACACCCATGGTCAACAACAGACAACCCCTTTAGATAACGCCATATGTTATACAAGAATATTCTGAACATATTCAGGATAAAATTAAATTTTTTTTCCAGCCTTGGCTCAGACACCTGTGCATTGTAATTGATACCTTTATACAATAGCATAGCTTTAGTACTAGTTTAAATTGCTTCTGTTAAGTACAGGTGACAGAACCTACTGAGATGATATTGTAAACGAGGCATTTCTTAACAATTAATATACATGCATCGAGGTAGTAATATTTCATATGTTTTTTGCTTATTATGTATTTTATTATGCTTTATAAGGGATATGCAGCCCTTATTAATCTCACCCAGGTGGTTTATACTGTACATTACACAGATTCAATGTACTCTATAAAATCTATAATATAATCCTGTCATCTCACCAGCAGATGGCCGCCAAATGCCAACATTTTCATTAGAATAGGAAGAAACAGAAGCAGAACTGAGGAATGTTACAAGCTGTCTAGACAGGTTCCTCTATTGTTGTCACCTGCGATGCCAGCCGTGGTCCGATATCAGAATTAATACTGAGGTTCTGTCATGTGCGCGCTGTGTTATACAATACTCTTGTTATATTTCCACTGTTACATATAGATATGCTCTTTGCAGCCTGAACTGAGCAAGGTTCAAAGTAACAGCAGATCCTTTTTATCTTTTTCCTTTTGGTACTGGATTGCATTAGAAAAAAGAGTAAAAATAAGAATTCTGATCACAGTTAAAGTAAAATCTAATAAAATTTGAAACATGTTTATTTCTACTGCCATATAGTGAATATATTATAGGGATGTTAATATCCTGGAATGAATGTATCTATCTTGAGTATGTGTATTGGTTTATTTACATGTAGCATCCATGTCACGGTTTTTCCTATAATTTACTGAAATTGCTCCAAAACCATGACAACCAAGGCAGCATGGCCAAACTTGAGAAAAAAATATGTTGAAGTGGCACGTATACAAAGATAAGGATATCCCTAGGGATCAAGTGACAGCTAGGAATTTTATTGCTTTTTGTGCTGTAAACAAGAAGGGTCAGCGACATATAAGTACATTTATAAGTCTGTACAAGGATTAGGTGAGTGCAGTAGTGGATTAATTATCCCATGAGCCTCGGGCGGTTCACATAACTAGGGCCCCCACAACATCCAAACCAACATGTGCCCAAATGTTAGGACTTATGAACTTCTCTATAACCTCTACATCCTTAAAGAGAACCCGTCAGGCAAAATAACCCCCCTAAACAAAATATATTTTTATAAACTGCCATTAGAGAGCATTGCCTCTATCCCTTCATTGTCCCTCTACATGACTGTAAACCAAAGCAATGAGGTCCTAAAGCTGTATGCAAATGACCTGTGAAATGTCCAATGAGTCATTATCATATTCAAGCTGTCCACTCTATTCATGAGTGGGAGGTACAGCCACACCCCCAGTGCTTGACTGACAGCCTATATAATGATGTGAGGCTGTATAATGATGTGCTTCCTGGTGCTGGTGGCACAGACACAGACCTGATGACAGGAAAGCCTAACTGCATGAAATATTCCAACCTGACTACCCACCAGATCTCCCAGATAGTGTAGGAGATCTGGACTGCTATCCCTGGCTTGCCCGGCCCCTGTGAACTCTCCCTCATATTATAAATTATATATATATATATATATATATATATATATATATATATATATGTATATATATATATATATATATATATATATATATATATATATATAATTAGTTATCAACTCCAGTATCAGCCCTAGGGTTGGAAATGCAGTTGCTACTCTTATAAAATGTCCAGCAGCAGCCGCACCTCATTAATGAAATGTCCACAGCGGATGCTTCTTTAAAGGAAACCTACCACTTGTAGTGGCAGGTTTCCGGTGGCAATACCGGGCACCAGCTCAGGGTGAGCTGGTGCCGGAGCTTATTTTAGTTAGTGTTTTAAACCGCGGTATCGCGGTTTAAAACACTTTTTAAACTTTATAGCCGGCGCAGGCAGGTACGCGCTCGGCGCTTACCGTGCATGCGGCTACATGGGAAGTGAATGAGAGCCGCGTGCACGGTAAGCGCCGAGCGCGTACCTGCCTGCGCCGGCTATAACGTTTAAAAAGTGTTTTAAACCGCGATACCGCGGTTTAAAACACTAACTAAAATAAGCTCCGGCACCAGCTCACCCTGAGCTGGTGCCCGGTATTTCCATCGGAAACCTGCCACTACAAGTGGTAGGTTTCCTTTAATGAAATGTCCACAGCAGAGTCCAAAGAAGAGGCCTCCTTAAATGATATGTCCACAACATGACCCCCTTTAATGAAATGTATGCAGCAAGGGCCCCTTTAAATAAATATCCACAGCAGATGTTTACATGACTACACAGCAGCTGTCCCCTTTAAGGAAAGGTCCCCAGCAAATGTCCCCCTTTATATACATGTCTTCTGCAGAGACCCCCCCCCCATTAATAAATTGTCCTCAGCAGGGCCCTCTTGATCATAATTGTTTTTAATGTGATTTGAAATGCATAATATTAGAAACCTCATATATCTTTATTCAAATCTGCACCCCTCAAATCAGAAACAGCTTTTAGGTAGATTGTTAACCCTTTTAGATCTTCACAGTAATTAAAATGGAGGTGAAATTTAGAATGCTCCAATTTTGTCAGTAATATGTGCATTTAGCCCTAAAATTTACACATTCATAAAAGATAAAAAAAATTGTTATGCAATTTCTCACGAGTACAGAGTGGTAAATTATGGCTAAAAACCCTGTTTTAACCAAAGACGGTTCAGCTACACTGTAGATTCACTGGGTCCGTGACGTACTATTATAGAATGGAGCACGATCTGTCGATCAACATGCTGTAATAGAATATCCAGGAGCAACAAAGGGTTAAAACCTTTCCACTATGCTGTGGCAACTTCACTAGTCATGACGGTGGTTAGTCCGCAACAATTTCTCATAACTCAGCTCCGGTTTTACTAAACTCATACTAAACTTTTATGGGGTAAGGAAAAGACCCTATGGGACACTCATATTATACTTACCCTGTTAAAATTGCTGCTTGGCATCTTGATGTGATGTGTGGCAAAAAGGCAAACTTTAACAGGGTAAGAATAATAATAATTACCCTGTTAAAGTGGCCAACCCCTTTAATTTTGATAGCATAACTGTAAAATTAGCCTCAATATCAGATCTGTGTTGTCCAACTTCTATACCAGCCATATTAATAGACTACTTTAAAAAACAAAAAACACGTAGGTTGTAGCTCCAATGCTAAAGAAACTTGCCCCCTTCAATGAAAAAATGGCTGTGACTTTTATATGGATTCAATGGTTATTAACTTTTCAACAATTTTTCAAAGAAAATGCAACTTGGTAATATGAGAGGGAAGAGCGCCTCTGTCTAATAATCATCTCTGCATAGGAGGGCAGAGGAGCAGTAGGTGAAAGGAGCAAAGTCTCCTCCTGACATTTGATTGCAAACTTGAGAAACAGACTGCAGAGATGAGAGCTTCTGGAGAATGCAGATTACAAGTAACATAATACCCAGAAACAATTCACACTGAATCTTTTGTAAACGTTCGGCTTGTGCACAAAGATCGGCCTGGCATATAAACTGAGCAAAGACATAGAAATATACTGGCAGATGCAACCTTTTTGCCTTCTTTTGACCAGTATACAGCAAATATTGTGGAAAATATAGGATGTAAAGATGCCAATGGGGAATGGATACAATGGGGCACATTTACTAAGGGTCCCAATCACGTTTTTTCCACCGGGTTTCCCGAATTTTTCTGATTTGCACCGAATTGCCCTGGGATTTTGGCGCACACGATCGGATTGTGGCGCATTGGTGCCTGCTTTCACATGACAAAAATCAGGGGCGTGGCGTCAGAAAACCTGACGGATTCGGAAAACCTGCGGAATTTAAAAAACAAAATTGTGTCGCAAAAATAGCACTCACATACACCGAGACAGAGAAGGTGAACTCCAGCCGACTTCAGCGCAGCAGCGACACCTGGTGGACATCGGGCGCACAACCTTAATGAATCCCGGCAGACCCCAAATCAGCGTCGGAGAACCCGCCGCTGGATCGCGACTGGACCGGGTAAGTAAATCTGCCCCATTGTATTGCAACCACCCCTGGCCTCCGCTGAGCATATATGTTCAGAGAGGTCCCCAGATATGTCTCTATCCATATATGAACAGTAATATCACTGCGGGGCCACCCTGAATATCGCCAGAAGCCAATTACTGGCTGATTTCGATGTTCACTCCTCCCACTATCAGAGGAATGGGCAGGAGCTGGATGATATGTCATAGTCCATTGTAAGGGTCTTTCAGGAATCCACACTTACAACGGAGGAGAAAAGTAGAATTTGAACGCAGCCTTCCGCCTCCTTTGTCACATTTGGATTGCTACAGTATGTATAGTAAAAGGTGAAGGCTTTTAAGCTGGAAGAACTTTCTCTTCTGTACCTTCCGTTGTCCCTATTAATACAGCAGTTAATGTAAACCTAAACATTCATATTGCCTACAATGATCTACTGAATCTTATGCCAGTGCCGTATTAAAAATGCAGCAGGTTTTTAGTTTGTAGCACAAGTAATCACTAGAGATGAGCGAACACTAAAATGCTCGGGTACTCGTTATTCGAGACGAACTTTTCCCGATGCTCGAGTGCTCGTCTCGAATAACGAACCCCATTGAAGTCAATGGGAGACTCGAGCATTTTTCAAGGGGACCAAGGCTCTGCACAGGGAAGCTTGGCCAAACACCTGGGAACCTCAGAAAAGGATGGAAACACCACGGAAATGGACAGGAAACAGCAGGGGCAGCATGCATGGATGCCTCTGAGGCTGCATAATCGCACCATTATGCCAAAATTATGGGCAACAGCATGGCCATGACAGAGTGACAGAATGAAGCTAGATAGCATCTAAAACATCCAATAATTGACCCTGACACTATAGGGGACGGCATGCAGAGGCAGCGGCAGCAGGCTAGAGAGTGTCATGGCGACATACCCTAAATGGACTCAGGCTTCAAACCAATGGGTGGCAGAGAGGAACCAAAGGAGGTGAGCAAGAAGCGCTCAAATAATATCGGTACATGATAAAAGTTTGCCAGTATATTTTGTGGATTACACAGCAGGGTGGCGACAAAGTTAACATGGAAGCCATGAAAACAACCCAAAATTCTGCCTGACACAGCTCGTTTGATAAGGGGACCATGTATGGAGGCAGTGAACTAGTAGTAGATTAAAGGTGCTGCAGTTAAAACTATGTTAGTTGGATCTTGGCATGGAGCTGGCGCTCCGCTGCCAGGCGAGCTTTCGCCAATCCAAGCCCCTGTCCATAGGCTACTCCCCAAACAGCACTTCTAAGAACCTTTTGTATAAGATCAAGTGTAGTAGCGTTCTTATAAGTTTAGGATATGGCGGGTGAGGGGAATGTAAACAGATGCGCAAGAAGCGCTGAAATAATATCCCTAAATGGTAAAAGTTTGCAAGTATATTTTGGGGATTACACAGCAGGGTGGCGACAAAGTTAACAACTTTGATGTGGAATGCCCTGTAATAGCTCTTGGGCGGTGTGCCTTTTATCGCCTAGGCTCAGCAGTTTCAGCACCGCCTGCTGTCGCTTAGCGACGGCACTGCTGCTGTGCCTAGAGCTACCGACTGATGGCGCCATGCCCACGGATGGTAATTCGGAGGAGGAGGAGGTGGAGGAGGGGTGGGAGGAGGTATAGTAGGCCTTTGAGACCTGGACCGAGGTAGGCCCCGCAATTCTCTGCGTCGGCAGTATATGACCAGCCCCAGGGTCAGACTCGGTCCCAGCCTGCACCAAGTTAAGTGTAGTAGCGTTCTTATAAGTTTGGGATATGGCGGGTGAGGGGAATGTAAACAGATGCGCAAGAAGCGCATGATGCGCATGGAGCTGGCGTTCCGCTGCCAGGCGAGCTTTCGCCAATCCAAGCCCCTGTCTCTAGGCTACTCCCCAAACAGCACTTCTAAGAACCTTTTGTATAAGATCAAGTGTAGTAGCGTTCTTATAAGTTTAGGATATGCCGGGTGAGGGGAATGTAAACAGATGCGCAAGAAGCGCTGAAATAATATCCCTAAATGGTAAAAGTTTGCCAGTATATTTTGTGGATAACACAGCAGGGTGGCGACAAAGTTAACAACTTTGATGTGGAATCCATGAAAACAACCCAAATTTCTGCCTGACACACCTCGTTTGATAAAGGGACGATGTATGGAGGCAGCTATATGGACGACTTTTGGAGGTAGCAATGGAGACAACGTGTGGAGGCTGCTATGGAGACAATTTAATTTGGATAGTGCCTGTATGTGGCAGTCCCAAACATTTTTCAAACCAGAGGAGCAGGTAGGTGGCCCTCCAGTAAAATGGGATAGATTGAGTGCCTGTATGTGGCAGTCCCAAAAATGTTTCAAACCAGAGGAGCAGGTAGGTGGCCCTCCAGTAAAATGGAATAGATTGAGTGCCTGTATGTGGCAGTCCCAAAAATTGTTCAAACCAGAGGAGCAGGTAGGTGGCCCTGCAGTAAAATGGAATAGATTGAGTGCCTGTATGTGGCAGTTCCAAAAATTGTTCAAACCAGAGGAGCAGGTAGGTGGCCCTGCAGTAAAATGGAATAGATTGAGTGCCTGTATGTGGCAGTCCCAAAAATGTTTCAAACCAGAGGAGCAGGTAGGTGGCCCTCCAGTAAAATGGAATAGATTGAGTGCCTGTATGTGGCAGTCCCAAAAATTGTTCAAACCAGAGGAGCAGGTAGGTGGCCCTGCAGTAAAATGGAATAGATTGAGTGCCTGTATGTGGCAGTCCCAAAAATTTTTTAAAACAGAGGACCGGGTAGGTGGCCCTCCAGAAAAATGGAATAGATTGAGTGCCTGTATGTGGCACTCACAAAAATTGTTTCAAACAGAGGACCGGGTAGGTGGCCCTCCAGAAAAATTAAATGCATGAAGTACTATAGCAAGAGCCAGTGGGCCCTGTCAAAAAATAGCCATTTTCCTCTGCTTTACTGTACAAAGAGGAGGAGAAGGAGGAAAATGAGGAGGAGGAGGAGGAGTGGATCAATTATTCAGGTTGAGCTTCCTTCACCTGGTGGAGATTGGAAATTCTGAGAAATCCAGCCTTTATTCATTTTAATAAGCGTCAGCCTGTCAGCGCTGTCAGTCGACAGGCGTGTACGCTTATCGGTGATGATGCCACCAGCTGCACTGAAAACCCGCTCGGACAAGACGCTAGCGGCAGGGCAGGCAAGAACCTCCAAGGCGTACAGCGCCAGTTCGTGCCACATGTACAGCTTTGAAACCCAGTAGTTGTAGGGAGCTGTGTGATCATTTAGGACGATGGTATGGTCAGCTACGTACTCCCTCACCATCTTTCTGTAAAGATCAGCCCTACTCTGCCGAGACTGGGGACAGGTGACAGTGTCTTGCTGGGGTGACATAAAGCTGGCAAAAGCCTTGTAAAGCGTACCCTTGCCAGTGCTGGACAAGCTGCCTGCTCGCCTACTCTCCCTCGCTACTTGTCCCGCAGAACTACGCACTCTGCCGCTAGCGCTGTCAGAAGGGAAATACTGTTTCAGCTTGTGCACCAGGGCCTGCTGGTATTCATGCATTCTCACACTCCTTTCCTCTCCAGGGATGAGAGTGGGAAGATTTTGCTTGTACCGTGGGTCCAGGAGAGTGAACACCCAGTAATCGGTGCTGGAATAAATTCTTTGAACGCGAGGGTCACGGGATAGGCAGCCTAGCATGAAATCTGCCATATGCGCCAGAGTACCAACGCGTAAGAATTCACTCCCCTCACTGGCCTGACTGTCCATTTCCTCCTCCTCCAACTCCTCCAACTCCTCTTCTTCTGCCCATACACGCTGAACAGTGAAGGACTCAACAATGGTCCCCTCTTGTGTCTCGCCAACATTCTCCTCCTCTTCCTCCTCATCCTCCTCCACCTCCACCTCCTCCGATATGCGCTGAGAAACAGACCTCAGGGTGCTTTGGCTATCAACAAGGGAATATTCTTCCCCCGTCTCTTGTGACGAGCGCAAAGCTTCCGACTTCATGCTGACCAGAGAGTTTTTCAACAGGCCAAGCAGCGGGATGGTGAGGCTGATGATGGCGGCATCGCCACTGACCATCTGTGTTGACTCCTCAAAGTTACTCAGCACCTGACAGATATCAGACATCCACGTCCACTCCTCATTGTAGACTTGAGGAAGCTGACTGACCTGACTACCAGTTCTGGTGGAAGTTGACATCTGGCAGTCTACAATCGCTCTGCGCTGCTGGTAAACTCTGGATAACATGGTCAGTGTTGAATTCCACCTCGTGGGCACGTCGCACAACAGTCGGTGAGCGGGCAGTTGGAGGCGGCGCTGCGCTGCCCTGAGAGTGGCAGCATCTGGGCTGGACTTCCTGAAATGCGCACAGATGCGGCGCACCTTCGTGAGCAAATCAGACAGATTGGGGTATGTCTTGAGGAAACGCTGCACTATCAGATTTAACACATGGGCCAGGCATGGCACATGTGTCAGTCTGCCGAGTTGCAGAGCCGCCACCAGGTTACGGCCGTTGTCACACACAACCATTCCCGGCTTGAGGTTCAGCGGTGCCAGCCACAGATCAGTCTGCGCCGTGATGCCCTGTAATAGCTCTTGGGCGGTGTGCCTTTTGTCGCCTAGGCTCAGCAGTTTGAGCACCGCCTGCTGTCGCTTAGCGACGGCACTGCTGCTGTGCCTAGAGCTACCGACTGATGGCGCCGTGCCCACGGATGGTAGTTCGGAGGAGGAGGTGGAGGAGGGGTGGGAGGAGGAGGAGGCATAGTAGGCCTGAAACACCTGGACCGAGGTAGGCCCCGCAATCCTCGGCGTCGGCAGTATATGAGCAGCCCCAGGGTCAGACTCGGTCCCAGCCTCCACCAAGTTAACCCAATGTGCCGTCAGCGATATATAGTGGCCCTGCCCGGCAGCACTCGTCCACGTGTCCGTGGTCAGGTGGACCTTGTCAGAAACGGCGTTGGTCAGGGCACGGATGATGTTGTCTGACACGTGCTGGTGCAGGGCTGGGACGGCACATCGGGAAAAGTAGTGGCGGCTGGGGACCGAATACCGAGGGGCGGCCGCCGCCATGAGGTTGCGAAAGGCCTCGGTCTCTACTAGCCTATAGGGCAGCATCTCCAGGCTAAGCAATCTGGAGATGTGCACATTAAGGGCTTGGGCGTGCGGGTGGGTTGCACTATATTTGCGTTTCCGCTCCAGCGTCTGGGGTATGGAGAGCTGAACGCTGGTGGATGCTGTGGAGGATCGTGGAGGCGACGATGGGGTTTTTGTGCCAGGGTCCTGGGCAGGGGGCTGACTAGCAGCTGACACAGGGGAAGGAGCAGTGGTGTGCACGGCCGGAGGTGAACGGGCTTGTTGCCACTGAGTGGGGTGCTTAGCATTCATATGCCTGCGCATACTGGTGGTAGTTAAGCTAGTAGTGGTGGAACCCCTGCTGAGCCTGGTTTGGCAAATGTTGCACACCACAGTCCGTCGGTCATCCGGTGTTTCCTTAAAGAACCTCCACACTTCTGAAGATCTAGCCCTCGCCGCAAGAGCCCTCACCACGGGAGCTTCACTAGTTGACAGTGGCGCTGATGCACCAGCTCTGGCCCTGCCTCTCCGTCTGGCCCCACCACTGCCTCTTCCAACCTGTTCAGGTCGAGGACTCTCCTCCGTCTCAGAAGCACTGTGTTCACCCGGCCTCTCAACCCAGCTTGGGTCTGTCACCTCATCATCCTCCGATCCCTCAGTCTGCTCCCCCCTCGGACTTCCTGCCCTGACAACAACTTCCCCACTGTCTGACAACCGTGTCTCCTCATCGTCGGACACCTCTTTACACACTTCCACTACGTCAAGAAGGTCATCATCACCCACAGACTGTGACTGGTGGAAAACCTGGGCATCGGAAAATTGCTCAGCAGCAACCGGACAAGTGGTTTGTGACTGTGGGAAGGGTCCAGAAAACAGTTCCTCAGAGTATGCCGGTTCAAATGCCAAATTTTCCTGGGAGGGGGCAGACTGGGGGGGAGGAGGCTGAGGTGCAGGAGCTGGAGGAGTGGGGATTTCGGTGACATGGGTGGACTGCGTGGAAGACTGACTGGTGGTGGACAAATTGCTCGAAGCATTGTCAGCAATCCACGACATCACCTGTTCGCACTGTTCTGGCCTCAACAGTGCTCTACCACGAGTCCCAGTAACTTCAGACATGAACCTAGGGAGTGTAGCTCTGCGGCGTTCCCCTGCTCCCTCATCAGCAGGTGGTGTCTCACCCCGCCCAGGACCACGGCCTCTGACCCCTGCAGTAGTTGGACGCCCACGTCCCCGCCCTCGTCCTCTACCCCTAGCCCTCGGGTTAAACATTTTTAAAATGAGAGTTATAACTTTTTTTTTTTTTTTTACTTCTTTTTGTTTTTTTTGGTGTTTTTTTGTGTTTTTTTTTTTTTTTGTGTTTTTTGTTTTTTTTTGAGTTTTTAAAACCAAACAATCCTATCCTATTGCTATGGCTATTTTCTAGCCAAGTATCAAAGGAAGCACACTACTATGCCAGATGAGATGACACTGAGTTATTGCCTAATAGAAATCCAACCCCTACTGAATTTTGCCACTTCGGCCTTTGCTATGGATATGTGCGCCACTAAGCGCAGAACACAGCGGTCGCAAGTCTCACTACAAATTGCTCAGAATTGGCAAGTACATGCACTGCAGAAACTACAGCCACCAGCAGATCAACCAGAAATCAAATATATAGAACGCTACTGTAGGCTTCAAGAAGCTGTTTGTATTCTCCTATGGCTATTTTCTAGCCAAGTATCAAAGGAAGCACACTACTATGCCAGATGAGATGACACTGAGTTATTGCCTAATAGAAATCCATCCCCTACTGAATTTTGCCACTTCGGCCTTTGCTATGGATATGTGCGCCACTAAGCGCAGAACACAGCGGTCGCAAGTCTCACTACAAATTGCTCAGAATTGGCAAGTACATGCACTGCAGAAACTACAGCCACCAGCAGATCAACCAGAAATCAAATATATAGAACGCTACTGTAGGCTTCAAGAAGCTGTTTGTATTCTCCTATGGCTATTTTCTAGCCAAGTATCAAAGGAAGCACACTACTATGCCAGATGAGATGACACTGAGTTATTGCCTAATAGAAATCCAACCCCTACTGAATTTTGCCACTTCGGCCTTTGCTATGGATATGTGCGCCACTAAGCGCAGAACACAGCGGTCGCAAGTCTCACTACAAATTGCTCAGAATTGGCAAGTACATGCACTGCAGAAACTACAGCCACCAGCAGATCAACCAGAAATCAAATATATAGAACGCTACTGTAGGCTTCAAGAAGCTGTTTGTATTCTCCTATGGCTATTTTCTAGCCAAGTATCAAAGGAAGCACACTACTATGCCAGATGAGATGACACTGAGTTATTGCCTAATAGAAATCCAACCCCTACTGAATTTTGCCACTTCGGCCTTTGCTATGGATATGTGCGCCACTAAGCGCAGAACACAGCGGTCGCAAGTCTCACTACAAATTGCTCAGAATTGGCAAGTACATGCACTGCAGAAACTACAGCCACCAGCAGATCAACCAGAAATCAAATATATAGAACGCTACTGTAGGCTTCAAGAAGCTGTTTGTATTCTCCTATGGCTATTTTCTAGCCAAGTATCAAAGGAAGCACACTACTATGCCAGATGAGATGACACTGAGTTATTGCCTAATAGAAATCCAACCCCTACTGAATTTTGCCACTTCGGCCTTTGCTATGGATATGTGCGCCACTAAGCGCAGAACACAGCGGTCGCAAGTCTCACTACAAATTGCTCAGAATTGGCAAGTACATGCACTGCAGAAACTACAGCCACCAGCAGATCAACCAGAAATCAAATATATAGAACGCTACTGTAGGCTTCAAGAAGCTGTTTGTATTCTCCTATGGCTATTTTCTAGCCAAGTATCAAAGGAAGCACACTACTATGCCAGATGAGATGACACTGAGTTATTGCCTAATAGAAATCCAACCCCTACTGAATTTTGCCACTTCGGCCTTTGCTATGGATATGTGCGCCACTAAGCGCAGAACACAGCGGTCGCAAGTCTCACTACAAATTGCTCAGAATTGGCAAGTACATGCACTGCAGAAACTACAGCCACCAGCAGATCAACCAGAAATCAAATATATAGAACGCTACTGTAGGCTTCAAGAAGCTGTTTGTATTCTCCTATGGCTATTTTCTAGCCAAGTATCAAAGGAAGCACACTACTATGCCAGATGAGATGACACTGAGTTATTGCCTAATAGAAATCCAACCCCTACTGAATTTTGCCACTTCGGCCTTTGCTATGGATATGTGCGCCACTAAGCGCAGAACACAGCGGTCGCAAGTCTCACTACAAATTGCTCAGAATTGGCAAGTACATGCACTGCAGAAACTACAGCCACCAGCAGATCAACCAGAAATCAAATATATAGAACGCTACTGTAGGCTTCAAGAAGCTGTTTGTATTCTCCTATGGCTATTTTCTAGCCAAGTATCAAAGGAAGCACACTACTATGCCAGATGAGATGACACTGAGTTATTGCCTAATAGAAATCCAACCCCTACTGAATTTTGCCACTTCGGCCTTTGCTATGGATATGTGCGCCACTAAGCGCAGAACACAGCGGTCGCAAGTCTCACTACAAATTGCTCAGAATTGGCAAGTACATGCACTGCAGAAACTACAGCCACCAGCAGATCAACCAGAAATCAAATATATAGAACGCTACTGTAGGCTTCAAGAAGCTGTTTGTATTCTCCTATGGCTATTTTCTAGCCAAGTATCAAAGGAAGCACACTACTATGCCAGATGAGATGACACTGAGTTATTGCCTAATAGAAATCCAACCCCTACTGAATTTTGCCACTTCGGCCTTTGCTATGGATATGTGCGCCACTAAGCGCAGAACACAGCGGTCGCAAGTCTCACTACAAATTGCTCAGAATTGGCAAGTACATGCACTGCAGAAACTACAGCCACCAGCAGATCAACCAGAAATCAAATATATAGAACGCTACTGTAGGCTTCAAGAAGCTGTTTGTATTCTCCTATGGCTATTTTCTAGCCAAGTATCAAAGGAAGCACACTACTATGCCAGATGAGATGACACTGAGTTATTGCCTAATAGAAATCCAACCCCTACTGAATTTTGCCACTTCGGCCTTTGCTATGGATATGTGCGCCACTAAGCGCAGAACACAGCGGTCGCAAGTCTCACTACAAATTGCTCAGAATTGGCAAGTACATGCACTGCAGAAACTACAGCCACCAGCAGATCAACCAGAAATCAAATATATAGAACGCTACTGTAGGCTTCAAGAAGCTGTTTGTATTCTCCTATGGCTATTTTCTAGCCAAGTATCAAAGGAAGCACACTACTATGCCAGATGAGATGACACTGAGTTATTGCCTAATAGAAATCCAACCCCTACTGAATTTTGCCACTTCGGCCTTTGCTATGGATATGTGCGCCACTAAGCGCAGAACACAGCGGTCGCAAGTCTCACTACAAATTGCTCAGAATTGGCAAGTACATGCACTGCAGAAACTACAGCCACCAGCAGATCAACCAGAAATCAAATATATAGAACGCTACTGTAGGCTTCAAGAAGCTGTTTGTATTCTCCTATGGCTATTTTCTAGCCAAGTATCAAAGGAAGCACACTACTATGCCAGATGAGATGACACTGAGTTATTGCCTAATAGAAATCCAACCCCTACTGAATTTTGCCACTTCGGCCTTTGCTATGGATATGTGCGCCACTAAGCGCAGAACACAGCGGTCGCAAGTCTCACTACAAATTGCTCAGAATTGGCAAGTACATGCACTGCAGAAACTACAGCCACCAGCAGATCAACCAGAAATCAAATATATAGAACGCTACTGTAGGCTTCAAGAAGCTGTTTGTATTCTCCTATGGCTATTTTCTAGTCAAGTATCAAAGGAAGCACACTACTATGCCAGATGAGATGACACTGAGTTATTGCCTAATAGAAATCCAACCCCTACTGAATTTTGCCACTTCGGCCTTTGCTATGGATATGTGTGCCACTAAGAGCTAAACACAACGGTAGCAAGTCCCCCTGCTAATTCCTCACAAAATGGTAAAAGATGCAAATTAAAATAAAAAAAGTAGAACGTTATTGTAGCCCTAAGAAGGGCTGTTGGGTTCTTTGAGAATCACTCCTGCCTAACAGTAAGCTAATAGAACACCCTAACGCTTTCCCTGACCAGCAGCAGCTCTCTCCCTAGCGGCATCCAGAGACAGAATGATCCGAGCAGCGCGGCCAGCGGCTAGTCTATCCCAGGGTCACCTGATCTGGCCAGCCAACCACTGCTATCGACGTGTAAGGGTACCACGTCATGCTGGGTGGAGTGCAGAGTCTCCTGGCTTGTGATTGGCTCTGTTTCTGGCCGCCAAAAAGCAAAACGGCGGGAGCTGCCATTTTCTCGAGCGGGCGAAGTATTCGTCCGAGTAACGAGCAGTTTCGAGTACCCTAATGCTCGACCGAGCATCAAGCTCGGACGAGCATGTTCGCTCATCTCTAGTAATCACACATAGCCCGAAAGAAATTAAATAATGTCTCTATTTCAAAGCAGGAGCTTAGTTTATTCCAGCTAGGGCAAGCCTGCCTCTATCGTAACTCTTTAGATTTTGATTTAGATTTTGCAGGCTTTACACATTCCAACTTCTTAGGGTTCAGACTTGAACAGAATAAAATACAGACACATCCCAAAATCTCTCTTCAAACGAAAGGATCTCAGTCAGAGTCAAGGCCAACAAAGTAAATCTGAGCCCTGATTTGTTTTGACAGCTAGGATTTTCCATTCTTCCTTTCTGCTATTAGGTTTGATCTTTTCAAAATTGACTTCATCTAAGACACAGATAAATCAAGAGACATGAGATGCAAAGTGGCAGCATGGTCTATTGTTTCATCCCGTTGTAAACGCATCAGTGTATTACAGACTATTGTACATCACAAAGCTGGAATGATCGCGTACGGCAAGCTGGCCAAAAATGCTTACCTAGACATAGACATTTCCTCCTTGAACTAGGAATTATTTAATATTTCCACAAAATCCCACTCTTGCTATATTCATTTCTTTTACAAATGGCCACTATAAAAGCACAGCTGTTTGCCTTAAATCATACACTAAATCTCATCCTGAGCCACTAAAAAGACAGACGTATTACTGAATGTCCTCAGTAGACTTCAGCCCAACAAGAATCTATGAAATAATGTACCGATTCACTATTTATAGACACAAGTGGGTGGATTGGTTCAAATCAGATGAAAGGTACAACACCTGTGGTTTGATGTATTGCGCTACAACACCAGCCACTTGAGTCCCAGACACTGAAAAACCCCGCTTATGTAGAGTTTAATATAAACACTGTAACCAAACGCCATAATGATCATGAAAATATCAAGAACTTTTTTAGAATCCAATTATGGAAATTTAGAATTTTACTGATATGAGTAAGCAGTTACAGAGATTTTCTAACTATGAACACTAGTCACCTCACCATAGGATATTAAGTTAATGTCAAAGGGGGTGGTGTATGTGTTCTGGGGGTTAACTACTGTGCTCCAAAGGTTTTAGGAACCTGCATGCGAAGCTTGACGCACATTATTGTCTTCTGGATAATGGACCGCGAAGGATCATGTGCCCCATCACCCGTTGTTTCTGAAGTGTAATATGGTTGGTAAAACCACCATGGTCATGAAAATGGACCCAGAGTAGGGACTGTCATCTAGTTGTTGCTAATGGTTTAGCATTAAATATGACAAGTAGGCAGAGGCAGAGATTGTGGATAGATAATGGCTCAAACTTTTTTTTACCCCTGTTGTGAAACAGCTACTACGACCACCAGAGTTTTTAAGAACCTTCATGTTGGACAGATATCATGGACCAACCACAGTGCAAAGGACAGGGACTGTGCATCCAAATGATACATGATTTCTACTCATGTATAGTAGTGTATATAGTTCAGTATTATTGCATACAAGTAACTAATTTATTCAACATCTATGTTACTGAGTACACCTGAGTACAGAACTCTCTCAGTGCTCCCATTATCTAGGTGCTTCCTAAAGAGTCAAATATCCAAAAATGAGTTTTTGCAATGAATTGTGTAATACATCTCTAGAGCTCTTGTTTCCCTGTTACCAGAAAATAATTATCAGACAAATAACCGGCTCAGGTCCCAGGATATAGTTGGTTATTGACATGCTTTTCCATTAAATGTATTGTAAATCCAATGGCTTGTACTCCAAAGGGAGAAGTAGACTTTGTTTTATTGCTCCTGTGCCCTTCATGTGATTGCTGCCATTGAATAAATCCAGTTGAGATAAACCACAGATGTCACATTACGACATGTTTTTTCACTCTGCAAATGTGTAGTTATTGTACTGTAATAAATAATGCATTTAGTGCATTACCTTCTAAGTGATCCCTGTAAAACATTATTTAGCACTATTCAAAGGTCACAACTTGCTAATGTGCCCTCCCTTGTAAAATGATCCTGAGAATAGTATCGATATTTTGGGTTCAGTGATTTAGCAGTTATTGATTCAGGCATAATAAGCATTTTTTCGCTGTTATTTTAAGATGAAAGGAGCCGAGCATTTGCATTTGGTGACTGCATGAGACGCTGTAGTAAAGATAGAAAATATTCTTGCTGTGTACTCTTAGGAGTATTTTTGAAACCTCAGTTTATGCTCATATATGCTTTGGTACAAAAGTGTTAAGAGCAGATGTATGCAACTCTAGACACCCAGTTACATACAGTGGGGGAGATTTATCATATGATGACACACTGCCCTTCCAGACCTGCCTGATATATCAGGAGGCTACTGACTCCCAATGTCTTTGGCAAGGTGGCTATATGGATTTGCACCAGCTGTGCCCCCTTCACGGCACTCCGTGCCCACATGGCATTCAGGTGGCTTATAGGGGAAAATAATCACAATGCCTAGGAATCTCCTTCAGTATGTCTACCAATCAGAATTACATTTTAAAGGGAACCTGTCAACAGAGACCCTTTTTAAGTCTCCCCATGTTCCCAAAGATCATAAACAGCTCATCCCCAAAAAATTTTGTACTGCCATTGTAAGTTAAAATGATAAATTATAAATAAAGATTACCTGGCTCCCTGCCAGCTTGTTTCCTTGATCCCCAGGGCATGTTCATCCTCTCCTATTCTTCCTCTTCTTGCTAACCGCAGCAAGTGAATTTCGCACTTGCACAGTCAGCACCTTCTTCTGGGCAATCACAGATAGCAGTGAAGATGGGCCAGCTATCTCCAATGTATCAGGGTTTTAATTATCAAAACTGTTTGAGGATATGCTGTCCAGTGTCTGTGGGTACATGGGGGAGTCCAAAAGAGGGTCTCGAGTGACAAATTTCCTTTAAGCATGCCTGCTTTGCTGTACAATGGACAAACATAGGTCAAAACCATAAGTGTAGTACAATAGGTTGATACAATTTACAGTAGCCAACATTCAAAACAAACAAACAGATATGGGGAGATTTATCATAAGAAACTAGATTAGCACTATTATCCAGCTACCATTCAGCTTGAATGGCTAAGCTGCAGATTACAGTGCTTTCCTGTGTTGCGCCGGCCATAGCCCTATTATACAAACATGGTGGGCATAAAGGGAAACTAATTGCAAAGCCTGAGAGTTCTCCCCCCAGCATGTCCAACTTAGAGCCATGTTATTAAACAGGCTTAAAGGGGTTGTATAGGAACTTTAATTAATGTCCTATATCTTGGGTATGCTTTAACATTTTTCAGACCCCAGATGGGTACACAAGGTCAATTAAGTATGGTTTTCATAGACACTGGAATGCACAGATTCTGTGAGTTACAGGAAGTGATTTGTCCACACAGCTTCCATATTGCACAAGACCCGCCCACAACCCTATACGCCTGAAAGTGAAATAGTAAAACAGAGCCTTATAAGCACAGTAGGTTACTACCAGTTTCTCATTTCATATAAGCCTGGTCCGTAATGGGATTATTTCAGGCTAGGAGCCAACCTGATGTATATAACAGAAACAAGGATGTGTGGATTGGTAGAACAATATGTACGTCATGGGTGCCCCTGCGACCCTTGACTCAGATCGCAGGTGCTCCCGTGTACCTCCATGTTCCCTGCTACATGCACGCCGGCTCTGTAAAGTTTAAAGGGCCAGCGCCCCGAATATTGGTGCTGGCCGGCCGCCTTCCCTGATAAATTCCCAGCCCCTTCCTGTGTCCCCTGCTGGATCTTTGTGCCTCATAGTCTTAGAGAAAGCTTGTCTGATGCCCTGTACGATTACCTTGATTTCCCATTGTGACCTCAATTCCATTCCTGACCTTGCTCCTGTGTTGACCCTCCTAACTTTCTACTATGTCCCGACTCTGATCCTGTGCTGCCTGTCTCGACCTCCTGCCTGTCCCCAACCACAACTTTGTCTTACGATTCTGTACTGCGTCTTGGCCGTCACCGCGGACAAAGTCACGCCTGTGGAATGACCTAGTGGTACCACACCAAAACAAGTCCAACCTGCTTTGCGACGGGCTCTGGTGAAAACCTGGTACCACTTAGACTCCAGTCCCAGGTGTAAGCTTACGTCATCATCCACGATGGTACAGAGGATCCACTACCACTGTTTGGACATTTCCAAAAGTTCGGACACACCTTAGCTACAAAAAAGCAGCTAAGTAAAGAAAAACTAGTGGTCATCATTACGTTAAAAAATGCAGGCCAGTCAGTCCGGAAAAATTGGCAAAACTTTGAAAGTGTTCCCAAGTGCAGTTGCAAAAACCATCGCTACAAAGAAACTGGCTCACATGAGGACCGCCCCAGGGAAGGAAGACCAAGAGTCACCTCTGCTGTATAGGATAAGTCCAAGTCACCAGCCTCAGAAATCGCAGGGTGACAGCAGCTCAGATTAGAGACGAGGTCAATGCCACACAAAAATCTAGCAGCAGACACATCTCTACAACAACTGAGGAGACTCTATGCAGCAGCCTTCATGGTAAAATAGCTGCTAGGAAACCACTGCTAGGGACAGAAAACAAGTAGAAGAGGCCTGTTTGTGCTAAAGAATACAAGGAATGGACATTAGACTGATGAGTTCAAATTTGAGATCTTTGGTTCCAACCACCATGTCTTTGTGTGACAAAGAAAAGGTGAACGAATGGACCGTGATGCATGGGGGAGGAGGTGTGATGGTGTGGGGGTGCTTTGCTGCTGACACTGTTGGGTATTTATTCAAAATTGATGGTATACTCAACCGGCATGGTTACCACAGCATCTTACAGCAGCATGCTATTCCATCCAGTTTGCATCTAGTTGAACCATCATTTACAGCTTGGAGTCACCAAGACTACGGAAGTGTTAGCTGATAGCTACCCCCTACAGAGCCAGAAACCCAATTTAGTCTTTGAAGTGGGGTCTTCAGGAGATTTCATTAGTTATTCAAGATGAGGCTATGGGCTCATATTTGGGCTCATATTAATGCACTAATGAACAAGACACAATCTGGCATGTGACTCTACGGTACGGCAGGCACATGTGTGTCTGAATGTAGCCTCAGACTGGATATTTGTGCATCTGAAATAAAGCATAATGTGCTAGTTTACAATGTTAATTCATTTATAACTTCTATAAATTACTTTATTTCCATAAGACTGAAGGAAAATATCACTAATGTACATAAAAGTGCAATTAATCAGAATATAACAATTCAGTGAGGTGAAATTTGGGTGTTTACTAGAATGTGAAGAGCATCTACTCTTGAAGAACACAGTGTGAAGAGATATTCATCTTTAAAAAGATTCATATCAGAGATGAATACCATTCGCCTCCCGCTATCTAGTCAGGAATCAAGAACATTTTTTATTCTAGAATGTTACTTCAATAAAGCCAAACTCAGCTGGTATTGATAAAAGCACTGCTGGCATATTCAGGATTAAAGAACAACAATGGGCTTCGTGAAACAACACGTTTGTATGTGTTTATGAATAATGTGCATTTCTTTAGACGTCTTTATAAAATCATTCAGCATAACGATATATTATAGCAAGAGAAAATTATCAAATATAAACAGTATTTCAATATGTTATACAGTATATTGTATAGTTGTTTCTTGAATTAGAAATAATTTGAAACCGAAAGTGTAGCTGCTTGATTTCCATTCCACAATCATCTTTGGCCAAACAATGGCTTAGTGAATGTTGAATGATGGCATCATAAATATGCACAATTATGTCATTAGTTCTAGGTGCTGGAGAAAAATTGGCAGCAAAAGATCTGTAGAATACTACTGCATAGAATACTATGCAGTAGGCAAGATGTCAGTTTGCAACCTATACAAATGCCTCTGTGGGTGTAAAGTGTTGTCCCCATACGATAAGATGTATATTCCTATATAGATATAGCTCCTTATAACAGTGTTTAGTGCCATTTGCTATTTCTACTGATATAAGACTTTTTTGAGACTTTTAGGACTGTAATATTGTACAAAAAATTGCCTGCTTTACATATAAGCATCAAAAAAGTCTACTTGATGAAAGACTGTCCCCATGTCAGAAGAAAAGTGTGAGTGATGAGAGAAAACTATCCCCATTACAGAAATAAAGTGTGAGTGCTGAGAGAACACTGTCCCCATGTCAGAAGAAAAGTATGAGTGCTGAGAGAAATCTGAGCTCTTGGGTCAGAGTCCTCTGAATGGACTTTTCAGTTCACCATTTTGAGCCATAAGTAGGGCTGCCTTGTTGGAGGATGGGATTGTCTGCTACATTTCACAATTACTGTAAAACTAGGTGGCTTATTATGGAACTCAGTGATGATCACAGCTGTGAGTTGAGTAGTGCACGGGCTATCCAGTCAGTTGCTGGGGGCGGTGTCTGGTAACTGGATAAAGAGCTAATCTTCAGCTTACAGAGCACTAGTTTTGTACTTTTGATACCTTTTGTACTTCTGCTCAGGGACCAAGTATCCTGCCAGCCGAGACATGTATCATGTGAACTTCAGACTCATCAGTAGTGCAGGTTCTTCTGCCTGTTACCTGTTCCTGACTCTTTAAATCTCAGACTGATCTGGTAGTGCTGTGACCTTTGGTTCTTCTGCCTGTTACCTGTGCCTGATCCAGTATTGCTGTGATCAATGGCTTTTCTGCCAGTTATGCGTGTCTGATTCTGTGAACCTCAGCCTGATCCAGTACTGCTGTGACCATTGGTTCTTCTGCCAGCTATCCGTGCCAGATTCTGTGAACCTCAGCCTGATCTAGTACTGCTGTGACCAGTGGTTCTTCTGCCAGCTATTCCTGCCTGATTCTGTGATCCTCAGCCTGATCCAGTACTGCTGTGACCAGTGGTTCTTTTGCTGGTTATCCATGCCTGATTCTGTGAACCTCAGCCTGATCCAGTACTGCTGTGACCAGTGGTTCTTCTGCCAGCTATCCCTGCCTGATTCTGTGATCCTCAGCCTGATCCAGTACTGCTGTGACCAGTGGTTCTTTTGCTGGTTATCCATGCCCGATTCTGTGAACCTCAGCTCCAGTGATTCTCTTCTCTGTTAGCCAAGCATAACTTTGTGAATCTCACCACGATCCAGTACTTTTGTGACCTGTGATTCTCCTGCTTGTTGCCCTACAGGAATCCCAATCCGAGCTGGTAACATGTATCCAAACCTGTATTCTGTCTGAGCTGGTATCCTGCCTGAGTGTTTATTCTAAATCCCAGAATGAACTGAAACCTGTTTCTGGAACCCCATCTCCATAACCTGTGTCCGGCAATCCTGAACCCAAACCTGATCTTGAACCCCAGCACCTGTACTCTGAACTCTGTTCAGAACCTGAACCTGAATAAGCATACTTATCTGTTTTGACAATAAAAATAAATATTTCTCTCAAAATACGGGCATCTTGTCTGAAGAAAAGAGTGGTGAGAGAAGAGTTTCTCCTTGTAAGAAGAAAGTGTAAGTGCTTAGAGAAGACTGTCCCCATGTCAGAAAACTGTCCCCATGTCCATTGTGTAAAAAAGAAGCTTCTTGTCGAAGAAGCTCCTGAAAAACTCTTAAAAGATGTCAAAAATGACATTGCAAGAGAAAAGTGTTTGGCAGTAAGCTGACATTTGAAAACATTAATTTATTTTTTTGCTGGGGAAACCCATTTGACCCCCCATTCCACTGAAAGCAAGAGCATCTCATAACTATAAAAGTAAGTATTTATGTATATTGTATCACAAATAATAACTATTGATTGCCTCAGTCCATTAATTATAACAATTCAATAATAGAACAATATAAGAATCTTAGCAACAGAAAATTCTGTATTATATATTATACACATGCAGTATATTGATGTATTGTTCAATGATACTGGAGAATTATTCTACAACTTCTTCATCTGTTCATGCCATGATAAGATATTAACATAGATCAATATAAAAAGTACTGCTTACCTTGTATGGCCCCTGGCTAAATCCACAGTAGGTACTCTCCATGGTGTAACTTCTTAATACACGCATGTCATGCCATACCACAACACGGGCTGTTGATGCTCTTGCCTTTTCTACTAAAAAGCTGCTGTGTGACATTGAGAATGCAGGAGCGATCTTATCGAGAATTTTGGGTAAAGTCTAAATGAAATATTAAAATGAAATTAACATATAAAAAATCAATTGCTTGATCCAATCCATATATTTGTAGAAATTTAGCTAAAATCTATTTTTGCAGAAGGAAACAAGTCCAGTGTCTACAAAGCCTAAAGTCATGGGACATTGGAAAGTAAATATATGCTAGTTATGTATTTGAATAATTAATATCGGTTTCCTCCAGGTTTTTTTTACTATTTTAAATTTTTTAGCAAGATTGTGTCAACACATTATTACACCTATCCTCTTTTAGTCATCAGTATAACATCAGCCCAAGCCTAGAGAAAGTTGGTTCAGAGCTCAAATCAGTTCAGCTGATTCACAGTGGCCAGAGAAGTCCATCTAACTAGGGGTCGGGTGTCCATAAATCGGTAGCCTCCTGTGTATATATATATATATATATATATATATATATATATATATATATATATATTGCCCCATGATTCATTATGCAATATCCATGTGGCATTTTCATTAGACCAAAAGTTTATGTAGTAATTGAAATATACTTACCCTGTATCCAACATCCTCCATGAGGACAGATGAATCCACTACACAACCAGCTTGCCACAACGTCTCCTTTATGCTGCATCCATAGAAAAATACATTCTTTCTTTGTGAATGGCCATGATAATCACAGAAAACCTGCAGACAAAGATAACATTTAAATACACTAGCCTTTATGCGCTTCTCTCATGTTTATTGTGTTTTATTTTTTTCACAGAACAATTGAGAGTTGGAACATTTCATCTTCTTTTCTTTTTAATTCCATTCAGTTTTTACTTTTTTATTCAATTATAGGCTGCCTGTTTTTATGTCCTCCAGTCATCATTTAAGACACAGTGGTGAAGGGCAGGGGTTTCATTGCCGTAGGCAATGGCTGGCTGCAGGGCTTACCAACAAGGTAAGTCACAGTAAAGCCCTAAATCTTTATCAAATATATCACAAAGTAATAATCTCAGCATTCTACAAAAAAAGAACAGATACTAAATATTCCTCATTGACGACTTCTCTGTGAAATAAGCAGCTATAACATCTTTTAGCCATGTATTTCAATTAGATGTCTTCTCTCTAATACAGTATGATCTCCCTGGATCAGCATTATAGTTTTTTTCTTACAACATTTTTTTTCAGAAAACAAAGGGAAAGTAGTAATGCTCTAGAGAGGGCTAAAGTCAAACCAGTCTATGCTTTGTTATGGATAAGAATTCTCTATAAACAAAAGTGCAGACAGAATATTTGCCTTCTATATAATATCCCCGATTACCAAATATCCAAACATTTTGTTAAAAAAGTGAAGAAAATAGGAAAAATCAAATACTTAATAATTATTAATAATGCAATGTCATAAAACTAAAACTTTATAGTAGTTTTTCTAATCTGTATGGAAACATCTGCAATGTGTTCTTCACACATATTGTTCTTCGTATACTATTGTGAAGAACACTGTTCTGCACTCGTGTTTTCTGCCAACTTGTGAAGAACACATCTCTTCATATGTGTGAAGAACGACAATACAGTGAAGAACCAACTGATGTGCACCATATTCTTTGTTTCAGGAATATGTACATTGCTACAAACAATAGAATAGAATAAAATTATAGATAGATCTTCTATCCTGCCAGTTTAAATGTTTAACATGGGTCATTCTCCTTTTTGAAGTTCCACGAATATTCCATTGATTAAAAGAACGAAGAAACCGGACTGACTTCCTTATTTCTCAATAAAATGACACATTTTATTGGTCCCCTTGGTCCTTTTGAAAATGCTCGAGTCTCCCATTGACTTCAATGGGGCTCGTTATTCGAAACGAGCACTCGAGCATCGGAAAAAGTTTGACTCAAGTAACGAGCACTCGAGCATTTTAGTGCTCACTCATCTCTAGTATTAAACCCTTGATAAAAGTGCCACAGGCAGCTTTTTATTAAAAATTACAACGAAATTCAAAGAGATTGATAAGTCTGCCCCATTGTGGGACTAAATTATAGCTGAAGGCCAAAAATTCCAGCTATTGAGGAAAAGACATGTAAATCCTGCAACTTTTTTGGAGATACTGAATTCTGTATAGTATTTTCACTTGCTGTCTGATGAAACTGAAAAAAGTTTCTTGCCTCATGGCAGCACAATAAATGGGTACAAATTGGAATACAACATATAATTGAAAAAGGAAGTCAGGTCCCAAGGTCATTTCAACACACTTTAGATACATTTAAAAATAAGATAAATCCCTGATATTATCTATTTTATATTCAGGTATTTTTATACCACTTTACCATCAGGAATTCCTCCCTCCTTCTAAGCATCCCCCACCACCACCACCACCTTTTTCTGTTCAACTTTGCTGGGAATTTGTGCCTGAGAAGATTGTCCAGCTTCCTAATCAATAATGTTGATGACAATAATCACTACAGGCTATCATTTAATTGCCAGAGAATCCCCCCCACCATCCTTTTGGGCAGATCATGGGTACACTAATGTTTTACTATGTATAAAGTTTCTATGTCTTGTTTGACTTTTATTCTCTCTATTCAGTAGGGCCTGCACACAGTCATCACTAGTAACAAAACAATCCGTTACTATATGCAACTGTTTTTGTTATGTTCCCCTATCCACTAAAAAGAGATTTGTAGAAAAAAAAAATATAATTTCATTGAACTATATTAGGAGAAACATATGTCGAAAGGGCAGCTAAGCGTTGCTCATGGTAAGCAATAATTTAATTGAACTTCATAAGGAGAAACATACATCGAAACGGCATTGAAATGTTGCTTATCAATGATCTAGCAACTGTCTTCAACTGCAATAGCTGAAAACATTGGAGGTATTTTTATGCCATTGCTATTGTAGCTAAAGTTGATTGTTTAACTATTATTGCTGAACAGTTTCAGAAATCATACCACTACCAACAGCAATCTCAGCAGAATCTAGAAGATACATTCTTCCCTTCAGAGGATACAAAATGCTCTTGGTATTCCTGGTGAGCTAAAATCAATGAGTTTTTTAGAGATGGAAGAAATCAGCGTTACATCGTCTTGTCATACAATGGCCGGTCTAAGTCAGGAAGAACAGAGATCAATACTTTTCATACTAACTTACAAATATTGACAATTTACCATGGATTCAGGCCAGGCTCTGCAGGTTCCTAGGAACTGAAATGCCCAGAGAAGAGGTAGCGCTGGGCTCATATCACTTGAATATTTTCCTGCCACTTACTACCTACAGGGCATTTGCAATTGCTCTCAGCTCACACATAGGGTTTGTGCGTTTGCTAGAACTATACTAAGTGTAATTCAATGAATGAGTTATAGCTTGCCAGGCAGCACAGCATGAAAAAGACTGGGGAAAAGTGCAAAACAATCGCTTAAAACATGCAGGCAGGCAGAGTGGCACTGTTCTTGGTACAACCGAGTTCTTTAAAATGTGAAATAAATATGTATAAAACTTTCCATTCCCTTGACTTCTTTGTACTTTTAAAGTCTTTTCACTGTTAAAGGGGTTGTCCACTTTTAGCAAATATTTGATATGGTTTGGTTTGTATAAGAAAAAGTTATACGATTTTCTAATATACTTTCTGTATCAATTCCTCACCATTTTCTAGACCTCTGCTTGCTGTCATTCTATAGGAAGCTTCCATGTTTACTTCCAGTGGATAAAAATCTATCCATGTGATGTGATGGACATGTATGTGCACGAACTGTTATTATCACCGAGAGTAATAGGAGTTGTGTGATAAAAACGACTCGTGCACCTGCACCTCCATTACATCACGTGCACAGATTTCTATCCACTGAATAGAAGCTTTTATAGCAGGACAACAAGCAGACATCTAGAAAACCATGAGGAATTGATACAGAAAGTATGTTGGAAAATTGTACAACTTTTCCTTATACAAATCATATCAAGTATTTGCTGAAAGTGGACAAGCCCTTTGAGTATATGAAATGTCACATGTCTGTCAACACATAGTGCCCCCTTTTTTATGTTACTGAAGCTAAAATTGTAGATAGACCTTTTAGGATGTCACAGGCTGAGCTACGCAGTACTTAAACCACACAGAAAAGACTTATGAACATTTGCCAAGATGGTGCCTAATTGTCAGACGCTCCTGGAGGATTAAAAACGTAGGTAGGATTCCCTATTTTACTAGCTGAAAATCGATAAGCATGTGATTGGCAACTGATAACACTAACCAGTAGAAAGATTCCACCCCGTAGTAATAGGGACTACATAGACTATATATTTTTCTTTCTTTCGGTTGAAAAATAACCCTGTAATAACCATCAATTTGACCTTCTTCAGGAGACTTTCCAAGCCTATATTTGACCATGGTGTATACAAAGGAGACATACCTATGGATAGCAAATGTAATACCTATATCAGCTATATGGCAAACCTTTTAGAGAAGGCATGTCCAAGATTCAACCAAAAGACACTTATTTATCACAAAGTGTCAACACAGAAAATTAAGCGGTAACTTATTGATCCCTGTTCTTCCGCAATTTTCAATCATATCAGCCTCCTGTGGACACCAACACAGTTGAAAGGTAGAGGGCAAATTCGGATGATCATTGTTGTTTCTCTCCAGGGTCCTTCTCCAGAAAGAATCATGGGGCCAGCAGAAGGACCTCCAAAGACAATCCAACCCTGTCCACACCTTCTCACTCTTCCTGCAGGCCCAAGCTGCCAAGGACGTGTTGCCTTAAAATGGCACTGAGAGCAGCATCTCTAAAGTCACTTGGGACTGCAGGAAGATTTCTTGGGGGACATCTATCTTAGTTTTTTTTTCCTTTGGTGTATAATTGAGACTTTTGGAAGGCCTTGTGTATAATCGTGTCTTTTTTCTTGTGTTGTATGTTTAGTTTTTACTGTCTTGGAAACTGCAAATTTTTTTTTTTTAGACTTTTTGTTACAAATGTCTGAAATCTATTTGGACACAAGCTATGTGAGGGGGAGGGGTTTAATAAAGGAGGGGACACTACTGTACATTTTGAATTTGAGGCAGTGACCTGCATTTTATGCACTCATAATCAAACCCCAGGGTGATGACTACATATGAGTGTGCGGGTGCGGAGAAACACATACATTTTACATGTTACCATTTTGTTGGGTTCTTACCAAACAAATGTATGGTAAAATGTAAAACTAATGTTTTAGGGCAGAGACCTGGGTGCCCACAGGTTTGCCACCACTGACCTATATCCTTTTTACTAATTAAAATGAGATATTGAAACTGACAACTAAAAGATGTCTAAACTTATTGTTCCTTCACTGAATAATAATATGCAATCATAGCCCAGTCAGCTCCAGAACGACATATGGTATGCTTTATACTAACTAACCAAACATTATCTCCACACTGCTTATTACACTGGAACACAGAAGTAAGTGAGAAAGCATGTTGTATCTTTTGCATTATACTTACCAGTGGTGTTCTCCCAATGCTGTTAAGATAGTACAAGAGTCCCTTCACATGATAAATAGTTGGTTGTAGGTTGGACTTGGGCGATAACCATTGTCTGTTTAAATCTTCACCACTTAGAGAACACCTATGGCTAAAAAGGAAAGGCATACATTAATGTACAATCACTTTATATGATACTTAGATAGTTCCAAGATCCAGATAATTCCAAGATCCGAAGATGGTCATGGTCAAAGCTAAATTTCTGCCAAGACCTGGGGGCTGTCCAAAAGTAGCTGCCCTTCTGCATGATCTGGTCCGCCCAACGGTGAACTAGGGTTCCAGTTACTTGGTAGTACCCTCCAGGTGATGCCTTTTCTGAAAGCATAGGAGAGGCGAACAGGGAGAGACCAAAAAGCGCTCATAGAGTAGTAGTTTGTACAACAATGGACAAATTCAGATGGGGGAGGAAAGAATGAGGCTCACCAGATAGAGCTGTGCAAGTTCCAGGCACGACACTAGTGGAAGGCTTGAACGGAGTACCAATCAGGTGCTGCCTGTTGACGGAATCATCAGAGCGCAGTAGCCACACCGGTCTGGATCAGATGCATGGGATGATGGGGTGATTGTCACTATGGTGCACACTGGTAGTCAAAAGCTCTGGGAAGACACTTAAGACCCTAGCTTCTAGTCTCTCCTCACTTGAAAAAGGAATTGCCGCTGATTCCGAAACGCATTGTGTTACCGAGACACCAATAAACAGATTTGTTGTGAAGTACTCTCCGAATCACTTTTGACTACCAGTGTGCGCCATAGTGACAATCACCCCATCATCCCATTTTCTGGAAGCAAAAAAACCCTGTTCCCCAAGGCTGTATCAGGGCACCAAGATTTATTTTGACAGATAATAGTTCTGACCACTGCAAATGCAATTACCTGGAAATTCTAGGAAAATACGAGACCCCAATTGACCTGTGTCATAAAAAAATTGAGTGCTCAGCAGAGTTTTGAGAAGAAAAGACCTAGCTACACTCAACCATGATCGGGTCACTGCACTGCTGTCCAAACTGGCTCAGATAAGGACTTTATTCTAAAAGTCAACTCATCAACACATCAAAGGTATAATTCAAGTTGTGATATAGATTATTTTCTTATTTTTTGATAATTGTAACTAATAATGGTTTTAGTTATTTTTAGTTCCATCTTCAACAAAATGTTGCTCATTTGTAATCATAATACAAAACAAGTTGTTTGTAACAAATGATGTAAAACAGTAAATAATTAAATTCCAATCTATTTCCCCAAAAGTAAAGTTTTTAAATTCCATATGTCCTAAAATACTATCTTTAAAAATACAACCCATGTTTCCCTGTGGGCAGTGATTGTTTGAGGTAGGCAAGGGTTAGTAGAGTTATGGTTGAGTAGCGCATAGCTGTTACTGCCTACTTCCCTGTTAGCTTCCCATATAGTTTCTAGGAAAATATGCAAATACGTTCTCCAGGATTGAATAAGGAAAACCATGCTTCTTTTAGCTTCTTTATAAGGCAACTCCCTTGACATTAAGCATTACCGTCAGGAAGCCTAATTACATGATGCAGGATGAAATCCAAACCAGTATGTATAAATATGCAAATACAGGCGGTCCCCAACTTACAGATGACTCCTAGTTACAAACGGACCTCTGGATGTTGGTAATATATTGTACTTTAGCCTTAGGCTACAATGATCAGCTGTAGCAGTTATCACAGGTGTCTGCAATGAAGATTTATTGTTGATCCTGATTCTTATGACAATCCAACATTTTTAAAGTTCAATTGCCACGGAGACCAAAAAAAAGTTTGACTGGGGTTACAATTATAAAATATACAGTACCGACTTACATACAAATTCAACTTAAGAACAAACTTACAGAACCTATTTTGTACATAGCCCTGGGAATGCCTGGTATAGCTTCTAGACTTCCTTGCCAGATATTTTCTATTCTGTGGCTCAGTCACTACTTTTCTGATTATTTGCTTGTTGCCTGGCTTTGAATTGTTCACTATTTTCTTGTATTTCTGATTTTGTACCTCTGTAATCTTGTTGTGACTTTGGACTGTATGCCTTTATTTTTACCTATCCACTCCATCTACCAGCTGCAAACACTAGTTCTGTCTTCCGCTTGTAGGGTCACTCAGGGTTGGCTAGCCAGTTCAAGATAATGGGATTTTCCTGTATGGTTCATCTGCCTCAGGGATGTGGAGAGTAAGTTCACCATTACTTTTGGGTGTGCCTTTTGGTGCACTGGTTCTGATAGCATGAAGACAGCAATGCCTTAAATCAAACAGAGAATGGAATGAATTTAATAGTTTTTTAAGTGCACTGTGCCACTTTGCACCTTACATCATATTTCTGTCTGATGAAAGCAGGGGTTAAACTAGCCTCTCTGCTGCCTGAGGTAAACTGTAGAAATACAATCCCACTTTCCTGCTATCCAATAGTTATATACTATGTATAGTGTAAATAATCAGTTGAGATATCCATTTAACCCCTTTGAATCCACAACCTTTTCTCATTTCTTTCAATCTCCAATTTCCAAAAACAAGAACTTTTTAAATTTTGAATTTTCAGAGCTGTATGAGGCTTGTTATCTGCAGGACAAATTGTACTTCTTGGTGTAAGTATTAAATATTTCATTAAATGCACTGGGAAGCTGGGAACAAAACTTCCATATGCTGCACAATTGACCCAAAAAATCCAAAAAAGGACGTTTTTTTTTATGGCTATCACTGTGTGGCCCAAATGGCAGATTAGCCACTTCTGATAAGGAGAAGAATAAAAGACACCAGACACTGATGGTAAATGGAAGCTCTCATTTTTCCATCAGTTCTTTTTTCAGTTGAAAACATGGACACTTCATCCATCATCCCCCTATTCTGGTAATAGGAATAAACACACTACAGTGGCATTATTTTAAATCACAGAAGGAACTTTTCTGTGTTTGCATGTAAAGTCTGACAGCTCCCTGCTGGGTGGGTAGGTATTATTTACGCCTCCTTTTCACTGACTTATGTTTTCTGCAGCAAGTCAAAGAAGTTTAACCCTTAAACCGTCTAGCTGAAGAGGGAAACGTTTTAATTGCAGGGAAGAAGTGTAAGGGTTAAATGTCCTGACTTGCAGCAGAAAACAAAAGTCCCTGATGAAGAGGCAGCATCTCAAGATTGGCAAGCTACCCGAACCCCTACATGGCTTTTACAGAACAAATTTGGAACAAACTTCCAGCAATATCTAGTGAACTTTAAGTGCTCCTCATCATTTGTCAGTTTCTGCCTTCCCTCCTCTATCTGTCCGGGTGGTTGGAGGAAGCAGATACTGATGGACAAGGAAGTAAAAGAGTGTTTAGGATGCACACAAACTGGTACATGACTCCAGTTCCATTACTTCTCTCGAGCCAACCTCAGTGTTACACTTTCCTGCTCATTATCTCCAGCTCCACAGAATGTCCTGACACTGAACAGTGCCTAATGTCTGGAATTTGCAGAACGAGGAGCATAGAGAAAGTGCCACCCTCTCTTATGAACAGACCTCTCCTCCTGCAGTTCAAGGCAGCCAAGAAATGCCATGATCATGGCTATTTTAAAGTGACTCCTGGCTGCCTTCAATTCAGCTCCAAAGATGCCACCCCCCCCCCCTTTCTCCAGCAGAGGGCGCCGCCTGAGGCAGTTTTCTCAACTTGTGGATGCTGCGCCCCTGGATGCAAGGACTTCCTTATTGCATATTTTGTTCGCTCCATGGGATTGGACTAGCATATGCTCTATTTCTATGGGCTGAACACATCTGTGTGCAGCTCTCCTTACAATTAGGTAAAGTGAAATAGTTTTTTTTAGAATAAGTACATGAAACAATTAAAAATAATCTACATTTTTTTCTTATAAACCTGTAAGTTCAGTTATGATACAGTATATTCAGCCTGATGCTAGCACAGGGGTATTACATTTCTACCACCATCTCATATCCATGCATCATCAAACAAAAACAGGCAGGGGAACATGGAAGTGTCAGTGTGGAACTATTGAGGATTGAAAGGATAAGAATGTTGTTTTCATTACTTTAATAAAGCCACATTTTTTTTCTCCAGAAAGATAAAATCCTTTACTAGTTCTTGTTTTTAAAAACAATAATATGGCGATGACGACTGTTTTATTTACTCCTTCTGTTATCACAGCAGATACAAACAAACATGGTTCAAGCCAATGTGAACTGCAGTCAAGGATGAAGAAAAGAGAGATCTACTGCTGATATTAAATATGAAGCAACAGTCTGGAAACGGCTTTGTCTGCTACAATTTAATGAAACAATTTTTTTTTTATTTGCCAAGCCTTTTTTAAGTTGAAGTCACCGATGTTGTTTTAATTAAATGAAACGGTTATTAAGTCATAAAAAATGAAAAGCGATAACAATTTCTTTACACGAGGCACAAACACCAGAGGAAAAAAAACAAAAAAAATAGGTCTGACTTTGAATTGTTTTTGGATTATGAATACAATTATTTAATACCGTTTTTTGTGTATTATTTGTGTTCTACCCTCAGAAACATTTTAATAGCAACCTCCAGTGCATAATAACTAGTTCATAAAAAAACTTGCATATGATGATGTAGATTTTATTTGCATGAAAAGAAATCTTTGCAAGAAACACAGGACATTAATAAAACTAGCGCAAGGTTGAGGGCAACCATAGAAAAGGAAAAATATTTCTATATTTCTATTTTATTGTAATGGTCCCATTTGGTATTTTAGTACATTAATATTTTTTTTTAAAAAAAGATGACTATATATCTTTAATATATACATATTAATCACTAAACTGCCGGGGATGGGACTCCATACATTAGTTAGTTTAACTCTCAATGTTCACATAGAGAAGGAAAGAATGGCACTCACCGTTGAATCCAACAATTTTCTACTATTATCAAATGAGCATATCCACAATACCACAGTGGTCTAAATTTCTATACAACAGAGGGAATAAATGGCAGGGCAACTTTCTACAAAAGCAACTGTAGTTTTGCATTTATGAGGGCATCATCGGTTCCCTAAGTACTTCTCAACAGAAAGGATGAAGTGCTAAACGGCACTAAATAGACATGGCCTTTGCTGAAAGCTGCTTTGCCAAGTCCTACCTCTGTTTTATTGCACCTTTGACCACTGTGGTATTGTGGGTATGCTCATCTCACAATAGATGAAGATTAGAGATGAGCGAACATACTCGTCCGAGCTTGATGCTCGATCGAGCATTAGCGTACTCGTAACTGCTCGTTGCTCGGACGAATACTTCGCCCGCTCGAGAAAATGGCAGCTCCCGCCGTTTTGCTTTTTGGCGGCCAGAAACAGAGCCAATCACAAGCCAGGAGACTCTGCACTCCACCCAGCATGACGTGGTACCCTTACACGTCGATAGCAGTGGTTGGCTGGCCAGATCAGGTGACCCTGGGATAGACTAGCCGCTGCCCGCGCTGCTCGGATCATTCTCTGTCTGGATGCCGCTAGGGAGAGAGCTGCTGCTGGTCAGGGAAAGCGTTAGGGTTTTCTATTAGCTTACTGTTAGGCAGGAGTGATTCTACAACAACCCAACAGCCCTTCTTAGGGCTACAATAACGTTATACTTTTTTTTTTTATTTGCTTGTGGCTGGGCTTGCTGGCACTAGTAGTGCAGCTAGTACCATATTGTGAGGAATTAGCAGGGGGACTTGCTACCGTTGTGTTTAGCTCTTAGTGACACACATATCCACCTCAAACACCAAAGTGGGAAAATTTATTAGGGGTTTGATTTCAATTAGGCAGAGTCTGCCAGTTTCTTTTTATTTTACGTTTATTTTTTTAATAACTCAGTGTCATCTCATCTTGCATAGTAGTGTGCTTTAATACTTGGCTAGAAAATAGCCATAGGAGAATCCAAACGGCTTACTTACGCCTACAGTAGCGTTATATATATTTGATTTCTGGTTGATCTGCTGGTGGCTGTAGTTGCTGCAGTGCATCTACTAGCAAATTGTGAGCAATTTGGAGTGTGACTTGCGACCACTGTGTTTTGCGCTTAGTGACGCACATATCCATCGCAAAGACCGAAGTGGGAAAATTTATAAGGGCCCGGGGTTGTATTTCAATTAGGCACAGTCTGCCATTTCCTTTTTTATTTTACGTTTATTTTTTTCATAACTCAGCGTCATCTCATCTGGCATAGTAGTGTGCTTTAATACTTGGCTAGAAAATAGCCATAGGAGAATCCAAACGGCTTACTTACGCCTACAGTAGCGTTATATATATTTGATTTCTGGTTGATCTGCTGGTGGCTGTAGTTGCTGCAGTGCATCTACTAGCAAATTGTGAGCAATTTGGAGTGAGACTTGCGACCACTGTGTTTTGCACTTAGTGATGCACATATCCATCGCAAAGACCGAAGTGGGAAAATTTATTAGGGCCCGGGGTTGTATTTCAATTAGGCACAGTCTGCCATTTCCTTTTTTATTTTACGTTTATTTTTTTCATAACTCAGCGTCATCTCATCTGGCATAGTAGTGTGCTTTAATACTTGGCTAGAAAATAGCCATAGGAGAATCCAAACGGCTTAATTACGCCTACAGTAGCGTTATATATATTTGATTTCTGGTTGATCTGCTGGTGGCTGTAGTTGCTGCAGTGCATCTACTAGCAAATTGTGAGCAATTTGGAGTGAGACTTGCGACCACTGTGTTTTGCGCTTAGTGACGCACATATCCATCGCAAAGACCGAAGTGGGAAAATTTATTAGGGCCCGGGGTTGTATTTCAATTAGGCACAGTCTGCCATTTCCTTTTTTATTTTACGTTTATTTTTTTCATAACTCAGCGTCATCTCATCTGGCATAGTAGTGTGCTTTAATACTTGGCTAGAAAATAGCCATAGGAGAATCCAAACGGCTTACTTACGCCTACAGTAGCGTTATATATATTTGATTTCTGGTTGATCTGCTGGTGGCTGTAGTTGTTGCAGTGCATCTACTAGCAAATTGTGAGCAATTTGGAGTGAGACTTGCGACCACTGTGTTTTGCGCTTAGTGACGCACATATCCATCGCAAAGACCGAAGTGGGAAAATTTTTTAGGGCCCGGGGTTGTATTTCAATTAGGCACAGTCTGCCATTTCCTTTTTTATTTTACGTTTATTTTTTTAATAACTCAGTGTCATCTCATCTGGCATAGCAGTGTGCTTTCATACTTGGCTAGAAAATAGCCATAGCAATAGGATAGCATCGTTTGGTTTTAAAAACTAAAAAACACACAAAAAAAGAAAAAACACAAAAAAAAGTTAAAAAAAAAATTAAAGTTATAACTCTCATTTTCAAAATGTTTAACCCGAGGGCTAGGGGTAGAGGACGAGGGTGGGGACGTGGGCGTCCAACTACTGCAGGGGTCAGAGGCCGTGGTCCTGGGCGGGGTGAGACACCACCTGCTTATGAGGGAGCAGGGGAACGCCGCAGAGCTACACTCCCTAGGTTCATGTCTGAAGTTACTGGGACTCGTGGTAGAGCACTGTTGAGGCCAGAACAGTGGAACAGGTGATGTCGTGGATTGCCGACAATGCTTCGAGCAATTTGTCCACCAGTCAGTCTTCCACGCAGTCCACTCATGTCACCGAAATCGGCACTCCTCCAGCTCCTGCACCTCAGCCTCCTCCCCCCCTGTCTGCCCCCTCCCAGCAAAATTTGCCATTTGAACCGGCATACTCTGAGGAACTGTTTTCTGGACCCTTCCCACAGTCACAAACCACTTGTCCGGTTGCTGATGAGCAATTTTCCGATGCCCAGGTTTTCCACCAGTCGCAGTCTGTGGGTGATGATGACCTTGTTGACGTACTGGAAGAAGTGTGTAAAGAGGTGTCCGACGATGAGGAGACACGTTTGTCAGACAGTGGGGAAGTTGTTGTCAGGGCAGGAAGTCCGAGGGGGGAGCAGACTGAGGGATCGGAGGATGATGAGGTGACAGACCCAAGCTGGGTTGAGAGGCCGGGTGAACACAGTGCTTCTGAGACGGAGGAGAGTCCTCGACCATAACAGGTTGGAAGAGGCAGTGGTGGGGCCAGACGTAGAGGCAGGGCCAGAGCTGGTGCATCAGCGCCAAATGTGTCAACTAGTGAAGCTCCCGTGGCGAGGGCTCCTGCGGCGAGGGCTAGATTTTCAGAAGTCTGGAGGTTCTTTAAGGAAACACCGGATGACCGACGGACTGTGGTGTGCCACATTTGCCAAACCAGGATCAGCAGGGGTTCCACCACTACTAGCTTAACTACCACCAGTATGCGCAGGCATATGAATGCTAAACACCCCACTCAGTGGCAACAAGCGCGTTCACCTCCGGCCGTGCACACCACTGCTCCTTCCCCTGTGTCAGCTGATAGTCAGCCCCTTGCCCAGGACCCTGCCACAAAAACCCCATCGTCGCCTCCACGATCCTCCACAGCATCCACCAGCGTTCAGCTCTCCATACCCCAGACGCTGGAGCGGAAACGCAAATATAGTGCAACCCACCCGCACGCCCAAGCCCTTAATGTGCACATCTCCAGATTGCTAAGCCTGGAGATGCTGCCCTATAGGCTAGTAGAGACCGAGGCCTTTCGCAGCCTCATGGCGGCAGCCGCCCCTCGGTATTCGGTCCCCAGCCGCCACTACTTTTCCCGATGTGCCGTCCCAGCCCTGCACCAGCACGTGTCAGACAACATAATCGGTGCCTTGACCAACGCCGTTTCTGACAAGGTCCACCTGACCACGGACACGTGGACAAGTGCTGCCGGGCAGGGCCACTATATATCGCTGACGGCACATTGGGTTAACTTGGTGGAGGCTGGGACCGAGTCTGACCCTGCGGCTGGTCATATACTGCCGACGCCGAGGATTGCGGGGCCTACCTCGGTCCAGGTGTTTCAGGCCTACTATGCCTCCTCCTCCTCCCACCCCTCCTCCACCTCCTCCTCTGAACGACCATCCGTGGGCATGGCGCCATCAGTCGGTAGCTCTAGGCACAGCAGCAGTGCCGTCGCTAAGCGACAGCAGGCGGTGCTCAAACTGCTGAGCCTAGGCGATAAAAGGCACACCGCCCAAGAACTATTACAGGGCATCATGGCGCAGACTGATCTGTGGCTGGCACCGCTGAACCTGAAGCCAGGCATGGTTGTGTGTGACAACGGCCGTAACCTGGTGGCGGCTCTGCAACTCGGCAGACTGACACATGTGCCATGCCTGGCCCATGTGTTAAATCTGATAGTTCAGCGTTTCCTCAAGACATACCCCAATCTGTCTGATTTGCTCACGAAGGTGCGCCGCATCTGTGCGCATTTCAGGAAGTCCAGCACAGATGCTGCCACTCTCAGGGCAGCGCAGCGCCGCCTCCAACTGCCCGCTCACCGACTGTTGTGCGACGTGCCCACGAGGTGGAATTCAACACTGACCATGTTATCCAGAGTTTACCAGCAGCGCCGAGCGATTGTAGACTGCCAGATGTCAACTTCCACCAGAACTGGTAGTCAGGTCAGTCAGCTTCCTCAAGTCTACAATGAGGAGTGGACGTGGATGTCTGATATCTGTCAGGTGCTGAGTAACTTTGAGGAGTCAACACAGATGGTCAGTGGCGATGCCGCCATCATCAGCCTCACCATCCCGCTGCTTGGCCTGTTGAAAAACTCTCTGGTCAGCATGAAGTCGGAAGCTTTGCGCTCCTCACAAGAGACGGGGGAAGAATATTCCCTTGTTGATAGCCAAAGCACCCTTAGGTCTGTCCGCATATCGGAGGAGGTGGAGGTGGAGGAGGATGAGGAGGAAGAGGAGGAGAATGTTGGCGAGACACAAGAGGGGACCATTGTTGAGTCCTTCACTGTTCAGCGTGTATGGGCAGAAGAAGAGGAGTTGGAGGAGGAGGAAATGGACAGTCAGGCCAGTGAGGGGAGTGAATTCTTACGCGTTGGTACTCTGGCGCATATGGCAGATTTCATGCTAGGCTGCCTATCCCGTGACCCTCGCGTTCAAAGAATTTATTCCAGCACCGATTACTGGGTGTTCACTCTCCTGGACCCACGGTACAAGCAAAATCTTTCCACTCTCATCCCTGGAGAGGAAAGGAGTGTGAGAATGCATGAATACCAGCAGGCCCTGGTGCACAAGCTGAAACAGTATTTCCCTTCTGACAGCGCTAGCGGCAGAGTGCGTAGTTCTGCGGGACAAGTAGCGAGGAAGAGCAGGCAGCTTGTCCAGCACTGGCAAGGGTACGCTTTACAAGGCTTTTGCCAGCTTTATGTCACCCCAGCAAGACACTGTCACCTGTCCCCAGTCTCGGCAGAGTAGGGCTGATCTTTACAGAAAGATGGTGAGGGAGTACGTAGCTGACCATACCATCGTCCTAAATGATCACACAGCTCCCTACAACTACTGGGTTTCAAAGCTGGACATGTGGCACGAACTGGCGCTGTACGCCTTGGAGGTTCTTGCCTGCCCTGCCGCTAGCGTCTTGTCCGAGCGGGTTTTCAGTGCAGCTGGTGGCATCATCACCGATAAGCGTACACGCCTGTCGACTGACAGCGCTGACAGGCTGACGCTTATCAAGATGAATAAAGCCTGGATTTCTCCTAATTTCCAATCTCCACCAGGTGAAGGAAGCTCAACCTGAATAATTTATCCACTCCTCCTCCTCCTCATTTTCCTCCTTCTCCTCCTCTTTGTACAGTAAAGCAGAGGAAACTGGCTATTTTTTGACAGGGCCCACTGGCTCTAGCTATAGTACTTTATGCATTTAATTTTTATGGAGGGCCACGACCCGGTCCTCTGTTTTAAACAATTTTTGGGAGTGCCACATACAGGCACTCAATCTATTCAATTTTTCTGGAGGGCCACCTACCTGCTCCTCTGGTTTGAAAACTTTTTTGGACTGCCACATACAGGCACTCAATCTATTCAATTTTTCTGGAGGGCCACCTACCTGCTCCTCTGGTTTGAAAACTTTTTTGGACTGCCACATACAGGCACTATCCAAATTGAATTGTCTCCATAGCAGCCTCCACACGTTGTCTCCATTGCTACCTCCAAAAGTCGTCCATATAGCTGCCTCCATACATCGTCCCTTTATCAAACGAGGTGTGTCAGGCAGAAATTTGGGTTGTTTTCATGGATTCCACATCAAAGTTGTTAACTTTGTCGCCACCCTGCTGTGTTATCCACAAAATACACTGGCAAACTTTTACCATTTACGGATATTATTTCAGCGCTTCTTGTGCATCTGTTTACATTTCCCTCACCCGCCATATCCTAAACTTATAAGAACGCTACTACACTTGATCTTATACAAAAGGTTCTTAGAAGTGCTGTTTGGGGAGTAGCCTAGAGACAGGGGCTTGGATTGGCGAAAGCTCGCCTGGCAGCGGAGCGCCAGCTCCATGCCAAGAACCAACTAACATAGTTTTAACTGCAGCACCTTTAATCTACTACTAGTTCACTGCCTCCATACATGGCCGCCTTATCAAACGTGCTGTGTCAGGCAGAATTTTGGGTTGTTTTCATGGCTTCCACAACAAACTTGTTAACTTTGTCGCCACCCTGCTGTGTAATCCTCAAAATATACTGGCAAACTTTTACCATTTACGGATATTATTTCAGCGCTTCTTGCGCATCTGTTTACATTCCCCTCACCCGCCATATTCCAAACTTATAAGAACGCTACTACACTTAACTTGGTGCAGGCTGGGACCGAGTCTGACCCTGGGGCTGGTCATATACTGCCGACGCAGAGGATTGCGGGGCCTACCTCGGTCCAGGTGTTTCAGGCCTACTATGCCTCCTCCTCCTCCCACCCCTCCTCCACCTCCTCCTCCTCCGAATTACCATCCGTGGGCATGGCGCCATCAGTCGGTAGCTCTAGGCACAGCAGCAGTGCCGTCGCTAAGCGACAGCAGGCGGTGCTCAAACTGCTGAGCCTAGGTGATAAAAGGCACACCGCCCAAGAGCTATTACAGGGCATTCCACATCAAACTTGTTAACTTTGTCGCCACCGTGCTGTGTAAGCCACAAAATATACTGGAAAACTTTTTTCATTTACGGATATTATTTCAGCGCTTCTTGCGCAGATGTTTACATTCCCCTCACCCGCCATATCCCAAACTTATAAGAACGCTACTACACTTGATCTTATACAAAAGGTTCTTAGAAGTGCTGTTTGGGGAGTAGCCTAGAGACAGGGGCTTGGATTGGCGAAAGCTCGCCTGGCAGCGGAGCGCCAGCTCCATGCCAAGATCCAACTAACATAGTTTTAACTGCAGCACCTTTAATCTACTACTAGTTCACTGCCTCCATACATGGTCCCCTTATCAAACGAGCTGTGTCAGGCAGAATTTTGGATTGTTTTCATGGCTTCCATGTTAACTTTGTCGCCACCCTGCTGTGTAATCCACAAAATATACTGGCAAACTTTTATCATGTACCGATATTATTTGAGCGCTTCTTGCTCACCTCCTTTGGTTCCTCTCTGCCACCCAGGTTTGAAGCCTGAGTCCATTTAGGGTATGTTGCCATGACACTCTCTAGCCTGCCGCTGCTGCCGCTGCCGCTGCCTCTGCATGCCGTCCCCTATAGTGTCAGGGTCAATTATTGGATGTTTTAGATGCTATCTAGCCTCATTCGGTCACTCTGTCATGGCCATGCTGTTGCCCATAATTTTGGCATAATGGTGCGATTAACCAGCCTCAGAGGCATCCATGCATGCTGCCCCTGCTGTTTCCTGTCCATTTCCGTGGTGTTTCCATCCTTTTCTGAGGTTCCCAGGTGGCCAAGCTTCCCTGTGCAGAGCCTTGGTCCCCTTGAAAAATGCTCGAGTCTCCCATTGACTTCAATGGGGCTCGTTACTCGAAACGAGCACTCGAGCATCGGGAAAAGTTCGTCTCGAATAACGAGTACCCGAGCATTTTAGTGCTCGCTCATCTCTAATGAAGATCCTTGAATTCAGTGGTAAGTGCCATTTGCAAAGAGTCTGCATGTTCTCTCTGTGTTTGTGTGGGTTTCCCCCGGGTCCTCCGTTTTCCTCCCACACTCCAAAAACATACTGGTAGGTTGATTAGATTTTGAGCCCCATTGCAGACAGGGACTGATGTGACAAGCTCTGTGCAGCGCTGCGTAGTCTGTGTGCACTATATAAATAAAGAATTATTATTATTATTATTGTACAGATATATATGCAATTAGGAACAGGGCACCTCTGTGGCTTTTCCCTGCTGTATCCCACTAGGAGTCCCCTAGGAGGACATTACATACCAGGGTAAACAAAAGGGTTACGTGACCACTATGTATTAAATGTTATAGAATTATATGTCACTGTTATCTCACTCTCATCCATTCTGCTACTAATGTAGAATACTATGGTTTTACCAATCAGTAAATCCAGGCAATAAATCTACGGTATATGTCCCATGTTTGAACATAGCCAACATCCATTCCCACTTTTCCCTTGCTCCCTTCCTTCAGCTCTGACACATTTTTTTTGCATGATTTGGACCCAAACTTAGGCCACATTCTGACTAGATCAATCACTGTATTAAAACGTTGTCCAATTCTTACAGAGCAAAATTATGACAACTTTAGTGCCCTAATATTTTTCCCTACATCTCCGAAAACAAATCACAAAAATGCTGCCATATACATGTATTGCTGTTATGGGAATATATAACCTGATACGCACAAGGCACTATGCACTATATTGTAGCACTGCAAAAGTCTCTATGCTAAGGATTACCTATAGCTCTGTAGGGTGGATGAGACATAACAACTGCTTTACATCCATAGACATAATTTGTATGAATATCCTTTACATGGGGTTTTGCCCACATTAAGGTCTATTACATTGATGTTATTTCCAATACTACAAATGACAAAAATATATCACAGAAATAGCCCATCTTGCTGCCAGTGGAAAGACACATCCATAAGGGGATAAATAACCGAAAACGCAAAGAAAGCATAAAGTAAATAGTTATAAAGAAAATTTAAAGGCCTCAGCTGTGAGGATAAACTTATTTTAAAATATCTTGTCCATAACAGTTAAATGTGGAGACAAGACCCATCATAACTTGTGACTGATGTCTGATGTAATAATGGTGCCTGGGGCACTGTTAGTCATAAACTCTGAAGGGATGCAGAGAGCTCAATGGTTATAGAACATCACCGCTCACTGTGCATTGTAACAACGTCAAAGAAAAATAAGATGAATATCGATGGATATTTATATAAAAATAAAAAAAAATTTGTGAGAAAATATCCCAGTCCGGCTATGACATTATGAATGAGCAGCGATGCTCTACGAAGCATTCTCTAAGCTGCAAAATGTTCTCATTCTGTTTTTTGGCTATACTTAGAATAAACAATACTAAAATAAAATCACATACTGCATACATTTTGCATAGAGCAGACCATTACTATACAGAACACATTCCTGGAGGAATGGAAATCATATTATTATTTTGGTTTACTCAAAAAAAAAGAAACTGGAATGCCCAATAGCTTTATTTTATTGTAGTCTATTTTTAATAATATTTAATATTATAATTGTTTTCTTTTAATCATTATTTGCAGTTTCTCTGAGTATGACGAATTTTTAGCCATCCACTTTGATCAAAAGTCAAATATATAAAGGGTTGTCCATTTGTCCTTTTAAAACTGATTTTTTTTATTCTTTAGAAAGACTATGAACTTTAGATCTGTGGAGTCCAACAGTTGGGCACACACCAAATAAGTTGTTCCCAAAGAACGCAGTTTTAGGAAATGAATTATTGTCGCATAGACTTAGTACATACCAAAAGCCATGAGGCATATGCCCAGCTTAAGAAAGGCCAAACTAAAAGGTAAATCACCTTTAACCTCTCCAACAACCTTTAACTTGGACCTATTTTATGTTCTTGAAAGCTCCCCTGAATAGAGGTAATCACACCATTTCTTGTTCAGGTTCGCTTAGTTCGGCAAAATCAGTTTGGGTCCAGGTTCGGACACCTGCTACCCTTTAAATGTCACGGTCATTTGTATTTAAATAATTAACAGATGTACTCAGTGCCACGTGCAGGTATTACTGGTGGTGGTGGGGGGGGGGGGGGGGGAGTGTTGAACCAGATGTTAGGTAAGATAAAAGATTGGGGTGTTAATTTTCAACATGTCCTCTACTTTTGAAGTTGCCCTGAAGCTTTCTCCCTAAATACCCATATGGAACACATACACACTCAGCCAAGCCTGCGGGTACAATGTTGGGAATGTTGGGTATAGTTGATAGGGTAGCCTTAAAATGATTATACACATTATACAGGCAGCACGATGACTGAGTGGGTAGCACTTCTGCCTTGCAGCACTGTAGTCCTAGGTTCGAGTCCCACCCAGGTTAACATCTGCAAAGAGTTTGTATGTTCTCTCTATGTTTGCGTGGGTTTCCTCCGGGTCCTCCAGTTTCCTCCCACACTCCAAAAACATACTGGTAGTTTGCTTAGATTGTGAGCCCTATGGAGACAGGGACCAATTTGGTAAGCTTTGTGCAGCACTGCATAATCTGTAGGTGCTATATAAATAAAGAATGATTATTATTATTATAAGTTGAAAATCTACACAGGAATTATATATTTATCCATATTGATATCAGCGTAATGTGTCACTTGTATGGAAATTGTCCCCGCACACAGTTTTGTGACCGGTAACATTTGTATGGCATGTATGCATCGCTAGTTATTGCAAGTAAAAAGAAGTCACAACAAGATGTCTTATTTTTCATATATGACTCTGTAGGGAACAACTTTTTGAGTATGGGGTGTAGGTAGTGATTAAGAGAACAGTAAATTGAAATAAGAATGAGATCAGCTGGGTATCATTTTGCCACATACTGCACAGGAAAGGTCATTTCATCTGCTGTCCCTGTTCTCTTCTTCCCCATATTCCTACAGCTTGGAGCTTGAGAACAAACTATACAAAGTAACAAACCAGGAATCTGAAGGAAACAGAACCCGCAATCTATCAATATTAAATGATGTAGCAACAAGTTATAACATACTGCACATACTGTAGATTTAGAATTTCTTTGAATTTGCAGAGGAAAGCATATATTTATATACACAAGAGTACAACTTTAAAAAAAGCAAAACCTACAGTACTATCACTTTCATCAGCAGCATAGTCTGCTAAAATGCAGCAAGAGGAGTAATACTAAAGGTGTTTTCCAGGTTACTGATATTAATGATCAATCCATAGGATCGGTCGACAGTATCAGGTAATAGGGGCTCCAAAACTCAGAGCCCTCACTGATGAGTTAGACTCTGCAGCCTCAGGCATTGGAATAACTGCTGAGAAGTGCAGGTCCATATTCAAATATTAATAAAATACCAAAAACACCTTCATGCCGATGGAACAAACTTTGACAGTTCTATTACAGACTTTTTTTTTTTATAACAATCACTATAAATATAGAAATACAATTAAATGACCCACCCAGCATGAGGTGTGGGAAATGGTAAGAAGATCTGCAGTTTCCAACACAGTGCTCACTGCTAAATTCAGCATGCAAATTATACAGACAGCATTCTTGTAAGGACAGGAAGGGGACAAGAAGAAGACTTCCTGTCAGCTCAGGTCAGGATTTGAAGAGAAACTGAGCTGTCAAAAGAAGGAGGCATGGTTCACTGGCAGCCTGGAGAAACATGACTCTTCTCTTCAGAAGTTGACTTATGTCTATTTATTTGCATATCATAAAAATGGCTGTAATTAAAATTCAGTGCCTCAGTGGCAGACAATTTAGGTGATATAGGAAGGGACCTTTAACCCTTTTTCCAGCAGGTATTACTGGTAACATTCTGGTGACAGGTGTTCTTCAAGGTTTAGGCAATCAGACAATGCTTGGCTAAATTTGGGAATGGGTGTAGCTACAAATAAACCATTATGAGCCAACAAATTTTTCAACAAAATTGTCCATTCAATAGATAGTAACTTAGTCTCAGTGATAAGATTTCAGAATACTTTGTCTATTTAGTAAAAGATAATATTTTGACATACAGTCTATACTCCAATTCAGGTACGGTGTCTGAGTGATAAGCACTTCTGCCTTGCAGCGTTGTGGTCCTGGGTTCGAATCCCACCCAGGTCAACATCTGCAAAGAGTTTGTATGTACTCTTCGTGCTTGCATGGGTTTCCTCCGGGTACTCCGGTTTCCTCCCACACTCCAAAACATACTGCTAGGCTGTTTAGATTGTGAGCCCCATAGGGACAGGGACCAATTTGACATGCTTTTTCCAGCGCTGTGTAATCTTTGTGCACTATATATAAAGAAAGAATTAGTATTATTATTATTTTTAATTATGTTCACATGGGGAACACGGGGATAATTATGTATGTATCATCTAAAACAGACAGATTTATGGAAGTGTCGGCACTGAGCATTCATGTGCACTTTCTAAAAGCCTGTAAACATTTGTTTGCAGGCTTTTATGCAAAAGTGTGTGAGTTCAAGTCTGTCATTGGGGGGGGGGGGGGGCAATTATCATATTTTGGCGCACAAGTGTTGGCATATAACACATTTTCCCATAATATCTATGCATTATGATAGGGGAAACAGCACCACTAGGATGTGTTTTATCCCAGGATATGCCACACGTGTTTAGTGGAAAAGCCTTTGACACTTGTTTGTGATCTGCATTTCCCTTTTAATGGTTACATTCAAAATGTAAATACAGCTCAGTGAAAAGAGGTCATGAAACTATGAAGTGATGCTACTTATTTACTTTTTATTGTTTGGAAAGGAAATCCACTTTTCTGACAAATTTCCATTATAAATTAGGTCAGTGGAGGCTGAGGGAATTTCTACCACTGCATATGAAGTATTTAGTTATGCTAGAATTTAACTTCCTCTGAAGCTTAATTGTGATGCATTTCCTAAAGCAGTTTATGGATTATAGAGACTCTCCCTAATGCGCTAAGTACAGCCAAGACATCCCAAGTCATTAAGTCAGTTAACGTGAACTCAACATATCAAAAACTTTATAGAAGCTACCCTTTTTTAACTTACAAAAATCAACAAAAATTCTAGACATTGAAATCCCATCAGAGGACATTCAGAAAAGTAAAGATAATTGATAATGACATCAAATCGACAAAGTTTCCAGAATGTAGAATCCCCAAGAGTATTTTATGTACAGTTCATTGGAAGGCCAAATAATGCAACATATTATAGGAAAACATTCACGGGACTTTATGTACATTAAGTGAAGTATAAATTTCGAAGAGATGTTTTAGCTTCATCATTTATTGGATTTGGCAAATCTCAGTACAACAGTAGTATAATTTACCAACTCATCTTTCCATTTCTCTACAGTTCTACATAATTTTCCAGCACAGACCATTACAAGAATAGAAATTATATTTTGCATAGTTCATCATAACTAGAGTCAGAACAATTTATCCCTCCTGGATAATATACATATACAATATATGTGCTGGATAATATACATATACAATATATGTGCTGGATAATATACAGTTGGGCAGATTTAGCAAGCTGTCTAAAAGTCAGAATATTCTTAATTGCCCATGGCAAACAATCACAGCTCCCCTTTAAAACATTCATGAGCACTGGTAAAATGAAAGCAGAGCTGTAATTGGTTGCCATGGGCAACTAAGAATATTCTGACTTTTAGACAGCTTGATAAATCTGCCCCAGTATGTTGTAATTTTGTAGGGTGAAATAAGAAAACAACACAATTCTGAAATGTATTTTGGGCTTTGGCTTTGAACCTCACATTGAAAAGTAAATTTGAACATCCCCTTTATTTGGATAACTTCAATACCACTAGGGGTACCACTTAAATTTTTTTTTTTATGCCTACATAATACATTAAAAAGCTGTGCTGCATTGCCATATCCTGACATGCATCCTTTTCATACTTCAGCCTACGGGGCTGGATAAGGAGTCTTTTTATTGCAGAACAAGATGACATTTTCATTGATAAGATTTTGGGAACAATACAACCCTTTGATCATTTTTTAACCAGTGGTGATTTGATCACATGGATGTTTTTTTTTTGTACGGCATCTTGCCGCGTTAATGTTTACATGCCGGGATCACCTAGAAAAAAGACTTATAAAAATCAGCCCAGGCACGAGATATCCAGTGCTCGGGCTGCTAATTATTCATGCTTCCTGCGTGAAATCACACTACAACATTGGAGAAGTAGGTATCTATCACGCAGCCAGACATCTTGTCCCTGTGCTCCAGCCTGCTTTTTAAAACTCTTTTTTTTTGCTGATCCCGTTGTGTCAAGATTAGCGAAGAACAAGGCGCCAGGATCAAGATGAAGAGGAGATTAGGTGAATATGTGTAGGTGTTTTTCACTTTTCTAAAGTGGTAGATTTCCTTTAAATTTGTATAAATCCTGGCTGTCATGGCAATAGATTGCCAACTGACCCTTTCATGGTTTAGATCCCCCCCCCCAAACGTCATCACAGGAAGAGCCAATCAACTGAAATTTTAAAGCACCCATGTACCACGTCAATTTAGATGTCCTGGTCAGATTAAAACACAACACTTGAAGGAGTTGTCCACTTTCACCAAATAATTTATATTGTTTGTGTAGGGAAAAGTTATACAATTTTCCAATATACTTTCTGTATCAATTTATTACAGTTTTCTAAATCTCTGCTTTCTGTGTTTCTGATTTCTGTTTACTACCAGTGGAAAGAAATCTCTCCATGATCTTGTGATGGACACAGAGGTGCACAAGCTGTTATTATAACACGTCTCTGATAAGTCTCTGTGATACTATCGGCTGGTGCACCTGCATGTCCATCACAAGATCATAGACAGATTTCCTACCACTGGAAGTAAACATAGAAGCTTCCATAGAAGAACAGAAAGCTGAGATCTAGGAAACCATGAGGAATTGATACAGAAGGTATATTGGAAAATTGTATAACTTTTCCCTCCACTAAAAATATCAATTATTTGTTAAAGGCGGACAACCCCTTTAACTGACACAATCAGTGTTTGCTATACAACAACTGATGCAATAAGCACTATGCTGTGCATAAACAAACGTCCACAAACCTCAATGTATCGAAACAACATTGTAAAGAGTAGCTGACCAAAGTCCTCCAGAACAATGTGAGAGACTTGAAGTTGCTGTAGCTGGTATGTATATCTCAGTCTATAACTAACCTTCAAAAGGATCAAAATTGTATATTGTCAAAAACATGTTCTTGTTTTGTTTTGTCCTATCATTATTTAGGCTTATAAACTACTCAATCTGCAAGCCATGGTTAGGATTGGTAATTCAGGGGATACATTTTCAGTAGTGAAAGTGTAAAATTTACAGAGAGACTCAATAATTCATTTTAGCCTTTTTCCTCCGCTGCTTTACTTCTTTTGGGAATGCGTGTGACATGTGGCTGCCGAATCATTTAAAATCCCACTGAGGACTTAGAATGTATTTTTTGTGAAGGTCAAATTATGTAGCATAATAGGATTCATGTCCCTGCTCTGAGTGTGTGGGGTCTATGCTAAATGTCAAGCCACAGAGGCAATTTTTCTGTACTTGGTGTAAGGCTCGCATCTAATTACTCTCTATTTTCATGTGGGAAGCCACCTCTAATTACTGTGATTGTAAAACTGAAAAGAAGGTGCAAGAGGTCTGAGCAGAAAGTCATTTTCTTCAAAATTAGCAAAGCCTCTCCAAAATGCAAGCCAATTCAGCAGTCTCTACAGTCTAGGGCCAACAGGTCATCTCTGTATTTGTCTTCTGATTTTGCAGTTGTTGTAGATTTTTTCTGCTCTTCCGATGTATTAAAAGGCAGCCAAGATGATAGATAACAGATGTTCTATGACAGATTGTGTCATTTATCACCGAACAGCCTCAATCCTACTAACAGGACTGTCTCCATATGTCAATGTCGCTTTCTGCACCGCCCCAATGCATCATTTTTTTTCTTTTTAATACGGCACGCTATAATTTCTAAGTTACAACTCGTTAACGTTTTATCAAACGTTGAGTTTTTTTCTTTTCTATTTTATTTCAATTTTTTTTTATTTTTAATAAAGCTCACATTATGTTAACCCAGTAGAGAAGAAAGAAGATAGAATCAGGAAGAAATTACCAGCAAGATTTTAATGGATTTGTGAATGAAAGGTGACATTTGAGACACATGATTGTAGTCAATAGAAATAAATGGCGGATCAGTTAAAATAAATTGAAAAATGAATGTGGATCCTGCACCACAAAACCTATAAAACCCAGACACTTGTCAAGTGAGGAATTCATTACTGTAATGACAGATGATTTAAAGTTCATAGAAGTCTTTGTCTACATCAAATTACTTGGATTGATTTTATTTGCCGTGTATAAAATAAATGTACACAGGGCCATAAGTTACATCAACTGAATGGGAATAAAAACAGAAAAATAAACATTGGTTGAAAGCGACTGTGACCTGATGCTGGTGGCAATACTTTTACAATAACATATGCAATTGGAAGTAGATATTATTTGGATGTACAAATAATGTATAAGTGACTTTCAAGCAGAAAACTGGCAGAATTTTTTTTCTCTTGCTGCGCCTCTTGTGCCTTATTAATGAAGTGTTGGTGCCACAGTTTTGGTGGTTTTTACGACACTTGTGACTCCATTAATCCTTTGCGCCACAAACATAAATCACACTGAAAATTATAGCACACTTTCACACTACCCTGTGCCCAAATTAATAAGTGTCCCCAATATGTTATTTTTGTCATTTAAAACTAAGATTTTAAAATTGTTAAATTTAATGACTTCTATAAACTCTTGCCACTTTTCTATTGTACATAATAGAAATGTGGAGCACAGCTTGATATGTCCACAAGTGGTGGCACCATAAAGACTAGTATGTTGATATTCACCAAAATTACCTTAAAGGGGTTTGCCCATGAAAGAAAATTCTCAAATTTCAATCCCCTTGTGATGTTAACACAATGAAGATAATATTTAATTTCACAGTTTTATTGCTGTTTTAGCTCCTATTACTCAGTGATGGTCAGTGTAACATTCCAGGGTGTGGGTGGGGACTCTCTAAACAGATACATTATGACCCATCTAGTTCTGTGAGCTGACAATGTGGTAAGATTATCAGGGTTCAGGTTTATATACACTTCATTTACCTTCTGAACATTGTACTAATATCTCACACTTGGAAAGAGAGATTAGACAGATCAGAGATGAGAGATGATGAGATCCATTAGAGGCATATTACACACAATGACACTCTCCAGCTCTGCCACATTTCATCTGCACACATTGTTAGATCTGCTGTGCCTCCCTTCCCCTTCCCCCACATAAAGAACTTATCTGCCTGTAGCTTGAAGCTCACTATATGATGTGTTGTTTTTTGCCGAAAGAAAGTCAGTGAGTTTGAGTTCGTCCTAGAATGCATGGCTGGGACAGAGACAGAGAGCAGAGACAGAAAAGCAAGATGGCTGCCGACCCTAAAGTCAGAAGATACTTGGTCGGAAGCCAGGGGCAACTGAAATTGTGTGCATCGGAATTGAAATAGACAGGTTGGGATTATATCTGTGAAATGCTGTAGTTTTGTTAATAAAAGTGAATTAAAGAATGTGTTATTTTGTTATCCTGAGTAACGAAACTTATATTCATAAGAAACCCCTTTAAAGGGAACCTGTCAGCAGAAATTGACCTAATTAACCACAACCTGTACAGGCAGTCCTTGACTTAAGAACGATGAATACCAATCAGATAACCCTGTTCCTGTGTAGATCCTAACACCAAAACAACAACAATAATACCAATAGAGGCATATAGGACAAATGTCAATCCCAAACACAGACCAAAAAAAACGCTTATTGGGAGTAAGAACACCTGACTTACAGGTAACTCTCTGTGGCCACTTTGACTTCTGGTGCAGCTCTCTGGATTCTGGTAATTTATGGAGCTTTGGCCGCAGGCTGCAATGATCAATGTAAAAGTGAGCAAAGGTGTCTGGAATACAGCTTTATTATTAATCCTTGTTTCCACGACAGACCAAAATTATGAAACTCCTGTTTCCACAGGGATGAAAAAATATTTTTTCTGGAGTTACATCTACAAAATGTTCTGACGAATTCAGAAACAAACCTACAAAAACCAGCTTGTACATAAACAGGGGACTGCCTTCATGTTGTCAAGCGGCTTAACATCTTCCAGATTCTGATTCTTTCATGGCCCAGTGTTGTGGTATCATCCAGAAAATCTACTTTGAAATTAGATATATAAAGTCACAGCGGTGGAGACATTAGCACTTAAAGCAAGCTCTCCTCTACAGACCCTTCGTGAACATGTACAAATAATAAGCTATAACAACCTCCTGCGGCAGAGAGTTCCATAGTCTCACTGCTTTTAATCCCTGTCTATGGAGATGGTACAACTGTCTCTCCTTCAGGCATAGATTTTAGCACTGATGTCAAGCTCTTTTCTCCTAAAAAGTGCCCTCTTCAAAGTAATTGACAACCTTATCATAGTAGTGTAGTAAATAAGGTTGAAAAAACATGCAGTTCCATCAAGTACAACCTATAAGATTAAACAAATGTTTCTTTTCCCCATAAACCATTATATTTTTGTTCTCAAGAAAGGCATCCAGGCTCCTCTTGAACATGAACAAAAAATCTGCCATAACAACCTCCTGCGACCTAGAGTTCCATAGTCTACGAGCCTTACTTCATATATTGTTCTTTCTGGTTAAAAAAAGTTAAAACACAATAAAATATTTGTTTAGAAAAAAAGGACTCATTTGCAAGGTCCCTTGCTTGTCAACATAAGGCCACATGTACACGACCCCGTGGCCACACAATTTGTGGACATTTTACGGCCTCCATAGAGGTTTATGGCAGTGAGCACACGGCACCGTGATCATGTGTCTCACCACACTGATCAAGCCCAGCGGCCACTGTGCTTGCTGAGCCACTCAGCTTTCTATGGAGAGGGGAGGGCTAAGGAGTTCTCAATCCTCCTCTCCACTGCACCCAATCGTGTGCTCCAGGAGCCAAAGATCACTAACTTTTCAATTAACTTTACATAAATACCAGAAAAAAAACTATGATTATAAAAACAATAATAATAATAATAATAATAATAATATTTACAGTGAAAGAAGTAAAAGTTACGGTGTGAATCTGTGAATGGGTTTGGAAGCTAAGTTACACTGTTTGCACATGCAGTATGCTGTACGTCATGTATATCTATTTCCAAAAAATCCCCTTTAAGCATAGATAGTGTTGAATTTTTTCCAGTAGATTAAGTCTTTCGACCAGAAAATCACCAGAAAATCCACTCAGTTCCTAACACATGGGTTTTCTCAAATGAAAGATATCAGAGTCTCCCTCTAATCTTGATGTGCTAAATCTACAATTCATCTGCAAAGGAATCAGAAAACGACTTCCAGAAAATTAGTCAATAAACTTTTATGATACCATATCTTTACACTATTATTAATATGGAACATCTTAAACCATTTTTTACTAAGTAAAGATTTCTTGACAACAGTTAAGAGTTATATGTCTAGAAAAATGAAGTACAGAGATAGATAAACTCAACAAATATTCTTAGCATTGATTTTGCAATGATGTGCATTTTATCTGTTGTTCTTCCTCAATAGAAGGAAAGCTGTTTTAAATTACAACATTCTCAGTTCATCTCTCATTGGCATATTTTCATGTATTTTAAGTAATTCCGAAAAATATTACAGCAGAATAGCAGAATCCCATCCACATAGGATATATAAGTGCATATCCATATGTGCCATGCACAAATACAGATAAAATGGCTGCTAACTTTAATTTACTGCTTTACTGATTTGTACTCTCACATTTAAGTCTGGGTATCAGACAAAAACATTAATAGACAACCTTTGACTTGTCAATTGTAGGATTTTTTTCATAGGACAATAAGATGCCTTATCTGTACTTCTCATAGGTAACTTTGCCATTACCAATTTTCTCTTTTACAGAGATTTCCACCGATCTGCTGACAATTGTCATTTAAAGGAAACCTGTCGAGTTGATTTGGAACACAAACCCCCCTACAGGTCCTTATGGGTCTATGGTGAAGTGTCCCAAATCGGCTTATTTAAAAAAAAAATCTGTTTTTCTCACTTTGGTCCACTGCCTGATGCTTCAATAAAGCTGGCATAGTGAAGTGTAGACATTGAACATGGTCAATGAAGTAGGGGTACTATGCCGGCTCCATTGAAGCTCCGCAAGAAAAAGTACCACCACTGAGAATTCCAGATGTGAATCCAATAAGTCTCACTGGACTTACATCTAGTTGAGTACAAACATTTGCTTTATCAATTGCACCCATGGACAGATCTCATGTAGGCCGATTTGGGACTGTCAACCACATGTCCATAAGGATCTGTAGTTGATTTAGTGCCCGCAATTAAAATGACAGGTTCTCTCTTGGCAAATTTCAAAGTAGTACACATTTCAGTCATATTATTGAGAACCACTTAAGGTTATATTCCATATCCATCGGCTCACTAGTGTACGACTTCTCCAGCAGCAACATTCATCTCTCTATAGGGAGTAATGCAACATGGCCATACATATAGGAAAAGATAGAGCAATCTTTTTCCTGTCTGAGTTGCATTATGGTGGGCAAAGCGTCCACTCATATGTATAGATGTATTGTCCATTGAACTGAATGTGGCTGTATGCTATCCTTATGCTAAAAGCAGCATACAACCACAACCATTGGTCCATGTGTAAGCTGCCTCATGGCAAAGGGAATTGATTTGTAAACACAGTTAAAATATCATTGATAGGGCAGGGCAGGCAAAACAGATTTGGAATACCAAAAAACATGTCAGGGGTCACAACAGAAAAAAAACGCAGATTGACAGCAGGAGATCACCTTCACATAACCTAGGAATCATAGCTAAGGCTGGTGGACTATGACTTGCCCAGGAAAACTGGTAATCTGAACATGGGTAATACAGCATGTTGGGCATATTGAAAAGTTTGGGAAAGCAAACTGAACTGGTATTTTAGTGCAGTTCTTTTGTGTTTCTTTCAACTTCTCTATATAAAGTTTGTATTTGAATGTAATTTTGACCCAAGCTTCATACTTAGCATGACTTTTTATGAAACATACTGTAGTTTCAATGGATACATTTCCTTGCCTACTGTGTGAACCATTGTAAAAGTCGGACACATGCAGACAATTAAATTCCATATTTCATAATGTTGAGTTAAAAGCTGTCCTTGATGGACATAAGTGCTATGAGGGCTAAAATAAATTCTCCATCTCTTCTTAAGAACCCCTGACATTGCACATATGCCAGTTCTGTGTATTTGTTTTTATACCACATCTATAAATCTGCAGATATATTCCCTAGAAGAAGAGCATTTTAATTCTTATGAGAGGCTGAATAGCAGCATAAAACTTGAAATGTCACTAAGAACTCCAGGGATACCCAGCTTCTAAAGTGATAGCAGAGTTCTCTGCTTTATGATATGCAGTAACATATTGATATATGGCCCAAGACAATAGCCTTCGTTCTAATGCCATTTCAATTTTATGAATAGTGAATATTGTTATAAACTACTTCTGAAAATGCTTTGTGAGCAAATGGAATAGAATGGGCTTTTTATTTTCTTTGATATCCAAAAGGCTTTCAGCTCAGTAGGTTGTACTTTAAGATTTTTCTTCCTTTTTACTTACACAATGGATTTTTGGTTCCTTGATTGAGCACTGTTTGCCAAAGGGGGCTGTAGATATTTGACATTGTGATGTAATATTCAATTGCTAGATTTTCAATCACTGGGAAAAGCTGGCTGTAATGTTAATATATTTTTCACACGACAACGCTGCCTACCTACCACTTCATCTTTTTTCCATGCAGACAATGGTATACGTTAACATTTAGGGCGTCTACATATAGAGCTTCTAGGTAAGAATATCTTGATTAATTTGTATACATTGGGGCAAACACCCAGAGAAAAAAATTCTATACCACTCTGTAAATAATAGAAAGTACAGTATGGGCCGAACGATCGTTAAAAGGTTCCCTATTATGGATCTGTACAAAACGGATTTGTAATATAGCCATTTACATGTAAATCAGTCACATGAAACATGGGGTATTTATCAAGGATTGTACAGGAATTGCAGCACCCTCCTTACGTTATGCCAAGTGGGTGGGGAATGAAGTGAATTGTGGCGGGAGGCTGAGAGAAGCAGCGCAGAAGAGATATTTCCCACATTGGTGCATTAGCTATAGACTGTACCTGTTCTAATGAGGGTAAAAGCACAAGGCGGGGCCTAACGTAGAATTGATCCATGTGCATGGTTGTGTTTTATAACATGCTGCCTCAAGCAAGAACTACATTTCCATGGGGATAGATTATCTCTATACAAAAATTGGGTGATACTCCAAATGATTTTTTTGTCATACAACATCTAAACCTACAAAATGTCTGAGAGTAATATGCAGTACACAAGAATATGCAATAATAAAATAAAAAAAAAAACATACATATTAAAAACCATAATTGTGGCCCCAGCAAAAGGAATGACCAGCCAGTGGAACCTGTCAGAAATATATACTCTACATGTTCAAAAGATAGCAGCAATTAAAGGAGTATTCCCATCTGGGCATTTACATTTAATTACATTTATTTTCCATCTGTAAACATTTCTTCAATTGGATGTTGTTGAAAAAAAATGTTCCTGTGTGCAGATAATTTCTAATAAACATAGCCATGTTGTTCCTTAGAAACGAGATAGCTGCCTTGGATACGACCACCTTACATTCTGGCAGGGATGGCCAGACATGCGCTATTGAGTCCTTCCTGACCTCCTGAATTCAGTGTTCATTACCACAGGACGGCTGTGGGAGATGCAGTAACCCCCAGACAATTCATATACAAAAACCTTTTGTTTCTTTGTGCAATCCCTCCAGCAGAGGTGGTCGTATCCAGGGACACAATCTTGTTTCTAAGGGACCAAATAACTACATTTATGCGAAATTATCTTCACACAGGAACATTTTTTTTAAGAACATTTAATTGAAGAAAAGTTTTTTATATGGCAGATTAATGACACTGAATGTGAATGCCCAGACAAGAATATTTAAGGTAGACATCAATGGTAATAAATGCTTCACCAGAGGTCACAGTGGGCAGAAGGGTCCATCTGTAACTATGGGTCATACTTAAGAAGGGGACCACCTGTAAGACCTAGCTCTACGAGTACAAAATTGAGGAGCACAAATTAATGAAGGTTTATGACTAGCTAATACCAAGTGATATCCAATTTCCCTAATTCATATCCTAAAGGTACCTAAGTATGCAAACAAGTAATGAGCTGGACGTACAACTGCAGAATACTGAAAAAGCTACTTAAAATTTTTGGGCAAACTGTCTGGCATCCACCCCAATGCTCATTTCTATACACAGCCGTCTCACACACTTTATTACTTATGGAGGCTACTTTTTATAGGTTTAGGTTTATGATATGCAAAAGTCTGGCCAATACTTTACCTGGCTCAATTGAGTTTATAGATGGTTATCGTTGACAACTTTTGTTATGGATCTTGTTCTTCAATTGTTTATTAGCAACCAAAAATTATAATTTTGCTTTCTAAAAGTAGATATAAATACAAACATATATACTAACATGTTTGCTTAGAGCAACTCAAAAGATATATGTTAAAGTCAGGAGCAGACCGTTATCTCCCATGTGAAATATGTAGGTTGCGTTAGTGATACTTCACATCGCCTTCTTTACTAATGGAATTACAAGACTAACCTTTCTTCTAACCTTCCTAAAATGCACTAAGCAGCAGTACAAGGTGAACTTAGACAGAAATGCTTGCACTGCACAATAGCTTCCTTTCTATTTATTATCTGCTGCATATCTCTGCAGCATACCTAAAAACTTCTAATATTAGTATATGCTAAGACACGACATGCAGTGCTGATGTTCTAAACAGGACTTCTACAGTTATTTGGTGATATAGGTCATGTATCAATATTACCACTGACTTCTTCTCTATGAGTGATATTTGCTCTACCAAAAGTAATTTACATTACAGTAAAGCGAGGCATAACAATGAGCCAAGTTAACCATGTGTCAACACATGTTTCACAGACTTTTCCATCACTAGAGATTGGAAAATATATATTTTGTGAAATGTTGACCTGATTTGTCCTCTTTGGGTTACTACCTCTTTCCAAACCTTAAGAAGTAGCTCAGGAAGGAAAGTTTTTTCTAAAGAATTGTTCCTAAATGGAGAGCCAATCAGTCTAATTGGATACTCTTGCTTTCCCCGATTAGTCTAAACCTTATGCCAGGCTAAACATTTGTAACTTTGGATTTGCGGAATGGCTGAGTCATTTGATTTGCCAAGCAAACAGGTCATATTAGTGGTCGCTGCTAAAGACACACAACCAGTCACAGTACGCAAAAATTTTTGTAAAAACACTCCTCTTACCAGTTTTTTTTTTTTGAGCCAAAAAGGAATATTATATTTTCAATAGCAACAGAAATACTCAATAGGAATTTAAAATGTTTGTAGATGGTTATTTTTATACAGCCTCATACCAGGCAAAGGTGGACACGACAGACCCCAGACCAGGAAGTGGTGGATGTCACAGATCCCCAGATCATGCAATGGTGGGTGCTGCAGGCCCCCAGGCAGTGGTGGACCCCCAGACCAAGCAGTGGTGGTTGCTATAGGTTCCTGACCAGGCAGTGCATCATTTCACACACATATATACAATAAATATCACACACACATACATACATTGACGACATGAGAGATGGAAGCCGATCCACCTTCCTCACAGACTCAACAGCTGCAGAAGAGGGAGAGGCAAAGCTCTAGCAGTGCGTCTGGCTTCCAGCCGGTATATGTGATATTTGGTCATGTGACCAGAGCATCAGCGGTGTGTACAGAATTACTGGTCTCCAGTCACATGACCTTCCATCAGGGCAATATGCTTATCAAATGAAGGGGCATTAAAGTGGCTGCATCTTGGGCCAGACGTGAGGGGGGAGAATAGCCCCATGTGGATTTACCTGCCAAGAGCATTTTTAAAGTAGTAAAATAGCCTGTACAAGCTTCGATGATGCTTACATATGAGGCAGACATTGCAGAAGTATGGAAAGGTAAGTATGTAACATCTATATAGAACTATCACAATCTTCTGATTTCAAAAGGTCACCAGAAATCTAAGAAAAATTCACTCTTCACAGAGATTAAAACCTATTATAGGTATTTCTATAGCTTGATTCAATTTAACAAGCAAACAGGTGCAGTAAGAAAATTCCTTAGAGCACAAAAAAAGTACATAACTATTCCTATAACAAACAGGGGTTGTCAACCAAGGTTTTAATCAAGCATCACATGTCTGCAGGAATGTAATCAGAACAAAATGTTTAATTAGTATAAGTGTTTTCAAGCAGCCACAGAATTAAAATCATAAAACCCGATCTACATTTGCTTTTAATAATTTATGTCAAATGTACAGCATGTTACTAAGAAACTAGAAACTTTTCCTGATGACAATTTATATCAATTATATAAAAAAAAAAATTCATGCAGTTAAATGACAGTACATGTGGGGGTATAAGGAGCATTGTGTTACATATTATATTTTTTTGAAACTTTTGGAGTATAGGATTGGAAACAAATAAGATATGATACTGTATATGGGTCCCAATACAACTATGCTAAGGTATAGATGCCCTTGATTAATTGATCATCAGCAAGTGAGTGTGACCTGTATAATAGCAGATGGTTTGCCAGTTTGATGTTATAAAGTGATAACACAATGGAGCTCATTTACTAAGGGTCCGAATGCTGCACTTTCGCCGGGTTTCCCGAATATTTCCGATTTGCGCCGAATTCCCCCGGGATTTTGGAGCACGCCCATTGGATTGTGACAGATTCGGAAAAACCGCAGAATTTAGAAAAAGAATTGTGTCACAAGATCATCACTTACGTGCACCGGGAATAAGAAGGTGAACACCGGCGGACTTTGGTGCAGCAGCTACACCTGCTGGATATCGGGCACACGACCTTAGTAAATCCCGGCAGACCCAAATCAGTAACGCGCCGCAGGATCGCGACTGGACCGGGTAATTAAATGTGTGCCGATGCGCCACAATCCGATCGCATGCGCCAAATTCCTGGAGCAATCCGGCGCACATCGAAAATATTCGGGAAACCCCGACGAAAGTGTGGAGTTCGGACCCTTAGTAAATGAGCCCCAATGTCAAGATGGGAAGACATTTGCTATAGTTTTAGAATTTAGCAAATGTAGCTGCTTATGATTCTTGGAAGGATTATAAGGTCATATCCAAATAATTTGAAATACATCATTCTACAGAAAAAAAACACTATATAGACACAGGTGACAATCTTCTTAAGAGTGAACTTCCAAATAAATTCAATCCAAGGTCAGGCCATGAAAAAAACTGAGAGATTCTTCTCAGACATTTCAGATCTCAATCTGAAAAGTCTTAGAAGTATTAACGGCAGTACAAGTTGTAAAAGCTCTATTTTTTCTGAAAAGATTATGGACACACATGTTTAAGTTAAAAGACATCTACCATCAGATTTACTGATGGTAGATATCCCAAATTTACTTGTTCATCCCGTCTGTCAGAGGATGACAAAGTCCTGGGACATTGGCATTATTCTAAAAAAGACATCATAAAGATATTTATATTAGCCGGAGGCACTCAGGGCTACATCACCCGAGTGCCTCTCGGCTCCACCTCCTGCTAATAAATGCATGCCCGTCTCCATGTTCATGGCACTTGGCCCTGCCTACCAATCGTGACATCAGCGGATTGGTGGGCGGGCCAGGCCAGTAAAGTTGCATCAGAACAAACTACAAGATTTCTATAACTATGACCTTAAAGAGAACCCGTCATGCAAATTAAACCCCCTAAACTAAATATATTTTCATAAACTGCCATTAGAGAGCATTGCCCCTATCCCTTCATTGTCCCTCTACATGCCTGTAAACCTAAGCAATGAGGTCCTAAAGCTGTATGCAAATGACCTGTGAAATGTCCAATGAAGCATTAGCATATTCAAGCTGTCCACTCTATTCATGAGTGGGAGGCACAGCCACACCCCCAGTGCTTGACTGACAGCCTGTATAATGATGTAAGGCTGTATAATGATGTGCTTCCTGGTGCTGGTGGCCACACCCCCTGCAGCCTGTGTGTGCATGTGTGTGTGTGTGTGTGTGTTTAGGAGAGATACAGCAGCTCCAGGCAGCCATGTTATAGCAGAACATGCCAGATTCATGTGTAGCTGATGTCTGGGTCTCTCACCTGTATATTAGGAGGATGCAGCTTGTCAGCAGATGCATCACACACACTAGCCATGCTTTACTATACATTACACACAGACATGAGCAGGGGGAGGAGAGGGGAGGGGTAACAGGGGTGACATCACTGCCTCTGACCATGTGACCAGCCTCATTTACACAATAAAGAATAGATGATTTTATAATGATTAATGCATGAAATAACTAGATAAAGGCTGGGATGGGATCCTTGTGAGCTGCTCCAACAGGTAGAGGTGACAGGACTAGTGGCAGAGACCTGATGACAGGTGTCCTTTAAGTCAGGTGAGTCCAGGGACAAGCTATTTGGTTATAATGCACAGAACCAGATTTTGAAAAAAACTCACAGTATATCAGCAAGAACACCTCATACCAACTATCAAGCTTTGATAAAGGATTGAATTAGGTTTTGTTTAGGCCTCATGCTTTTGCAGCTTATTTAGGACTAGGCCCATGCAAACCCTCAATTGACCATAAACATAATTTTTTAGCAAATATTATTAGATTTAGAATCAAATGTGAGGAATGTATAGTCCACAAACCTCAATGAGCTAAATAAAAAAACTAAAAGAAAGAGTGGGCAAAATTTGTTCCAGGATGATGTGAGAGACTGATCAAGTCAGACATAAAATGAATACTTACAGGAATAATAATACAGGCTATTTCTGCTACAAACTACAAACTATCGATCCATGGGGTGTACTTTTCACAAGTCTTTTCCATTTTGGCTTCTTTTTCTTAAATAAATAATGACGAGGTAGAATGTGTTGTGAGTTGTTCATCTGAGATTTTATATTTTTAGAGAACCTCAGAATGTCTTAAAATTAGATCACGAATGTACTTTCTTTTTCCCCTGCATGTATGTGTAATTTATATGTTTAACTCAATGTCCGAGATAAATAAATTCGGTATCCTTTATATTTTATTGTATTACTGTTTATCTCTTTCTTTTCTGTAAATCCTTTCTTACTTTTTTGCCCATTCTCCAAAAGGTTCTATCTTCACAATGAAGATTTTTTTTTTTGTATTTCAAATTACCTTGGGCCTATGTAAAAACACTAAATGAAAAAATAAAGTTGTTCAGCAATTTTGATAAACACACATAATAATAAATTCTGAAACCACATTGACCGGTTGTTAACAATCCCATCTATGTTGCACCAATTTATCTCTACTACATGTGTAAGTAATCCTCAAAGGTCTTTAAACCATCCACGCCAAAGGAATTTTTATCATGAGTCGAGAAGACAATAATTACACAGGGAGCTTTTGAACCTTCTCTCCTGCCAACACAAGAAAAATTAGTTACTGTATAGTGACTAATGACTTGCATGGAGGTCTGTGAGGAACTATCTACAAAGTCAATGCTCTGTTGCTCTTCACAGGGGATCTTGTACTGTGTGCTGCATACTGATGACTGTGTTATGGCCATTCAATAGCTGGAACCGAAGAACGTTGACCCATCACAGCACTAGTACTTTTTAACACAATTGGATAATTCTTAAATAATTATTGTACAGGTAAAATGGGGGGTGAATGGGGGGTGATGCCTTCAATACAACTATACAACTCATTTGTGCACATATATCATAAGTAGAGATGAGCGAGCACTAAAATGCTCGGGTACTAGTTATTCGAGACGAACTTTTCCCGATGCTCGAGTGCTCGTCTCGAATAACGAGCCCCATTGAAGTCAATGGGAGACTCGAGCATTTTTCAAAGGGACCAAGGCTCTGCACAGGGAAGCTTGGCCAAACACCTGGGAACCTCAGAAAAGGATGGAAACACCACGGAAATGGACAGGAAACAGCAGGGGCAGCATGCATGGATGCCTCTGAGGCTGCTTAATCGCACCATTATGCCAAAACTATGGGCAACAGCATGGCCATGACAGAGTGACAGAATGAAGCTAGATAGCATCTAAAACATCCAATAATTGACCCTGACACTATAGGGGACGGCATGCAGAGGCAGCGGCAGCAGCGGCAGGCTAGAGAGTGGCATGGCAACATACCCTAAATGGACTCAGGCTTCAAACCAATGGGTGGCAGAGAGGAACCAAAGGAGGTGAGCAAGAAGCGCTCAAATAATATCGGTACATGATAAAAGTTTGCCAGTATATTTTGTGGATTACACAGCAGGGTGGCGACAAAGTTAACATGGAAGCCATGAAAACAACCCAAAATTCTGCCTGACACAGCTCGTTTGATAAGGGGACCATGTATGGAGGCAGTGAACTAGTAGTAGATTAAAGGTGCTGCAGTTAAACCTATGTTAGTTGGATCTTGGCATGGAGATGGCGCTCCGCTGCCAGGCGAGCTTTCGCCAATCCAAGCCCGTGTCTCGAGGCTACTCCCCAAACAGCACTTCTAAGAACCTTTTGTATAAGATCAAGTGTAGTAGCGTTCTTATAAGTTTAGGATATGGCGGGTGAGGGGAATGTAAACAGAAGCGCAAGAAGCGCTGAAATAATATTGGTAAATGATAAAAGTTTGCCAGTATATTTTGTGGATAACACAGCTGGGTGGCGACAAAGTTAACAACTTTGATGTGGAATCCATGAAAACAACCCAAATTTCTGCCTGACACACCTCGTTTGATAAAGGGACGATGTATGGAGGCAGCTATATGGACGACTTTTGGAGGTAGCAATGGAGACAACGTGTGGAGGCTGCTATGGAGACAATTTAATTTGGATAGTGCCTGTATGTGGCAGTCCAAAAAAGTTTTCAAACCAGAGGAGCAGGTAGGTGGCCCTCCAGAAAAATTGAATAGATTGAGTGCCTGTATGTGGCAGTCCAAAAAAGTTTTCAAACCAGAGGAGCAGGTAGGTGGCCCTCCAGAAAAATTGAATAGATTGAGTGCCTGTATGTGGCAGTCCAAAAAACTTTTCAAAAAAGAGGAGCAGGTAGGTGGCCCTCCAGAAAAATGGAATAGATTGAGTGCCTGTATGTGGCAGTCCAAAAAACTTTTCAAAAAAGAGGAGCAGGTAGGTGGCCCTCCAGAAAAATGGAATAGATTGAGTGCCTGTATGTGGCAGTCCAAAAAAGTTTTCAAACCAGAGGAGCAGGTAGGTGGCCCTCCAGAAAAATGAAATAGATTGAGTGCCTGTATGTGGCAGTCCAAAAAAGTTTTCAAACCAGAGGAGCAGGTAGGTGGCCCTCCAGAAAAATTGAATAGATTGAGTGCCTGTATGTGGCACTCCCAAAAATTGTTTAAAACAGAGGACCGGGTCGGTGGCCCTCCAGAAAAATTAAATGCATAAAGTACTATAGCTAGAGCCAGTGGGCCCTGTCAAAAAATAGCCAGTTTCCTCTGCTTTACTGTACAAAGAGGAGGAGAAGGAGGAAAATGAGGAGGAGGAGGAGTGGATAAATTATTCAGGTTGAGCTTCCTTCACCTGGTGGAGATTGGAAATTATGAGAAATCCAGGCTTTATTCATCTTAATAAGCGTCAGCCTGTCAGCGCTGTCAGTCGACAGGCGTGTACGCTTATCGGTGATGATGCCACCAGCTGCACTGAAAGCCCGCTCGGACAAGACGCTAGCGGCAGGGCAGGCAAGAACCTCCAAGGCGTACAGCACCAGTTCGTGCCACATGTCCAGCTTTGAAACCCAGTAGTTGTAGGGAGCTGTGTGATCATTTAGGACGATGGTATGGTCAGCTACGTACTACCTCACCATCTTTCTGTAAAGATCAGCCCTACTCTGCCGAGACTGGGGACAGGTGACAGTGTCTTGCTGGGGTGACATAAAGCTGGCAAAAGCCTTGTAAAGCGTACCCTTGCCAGTGCTGGACAAGCTGCCTGCTCGCCTACTCTCCCTCGCTACTTGTCCCGCAGAACTACGCACTCTGCCGCTAGCGCTGTCAGAAGGGAAATACTGTTTCAGCTTGTGCACCAGGGCCTGCTGGTATTCATGCATTCTCACACTCCTTTCCTCTCCAGGGATGAGAGTGGAAAGATTTTGCTTGTACCGTGGGTCCAGGAGAGTGAACACCCAGTAATCGGTGCTGGAATAAATTCTTTGAACGCGAGGGTCACGGGATAGGCAGCCTAGCATGAAATCTGCCATATGCGCCAGAGTACCAACGCGTAAGAATTCACTCCCCTCACTGGCCTGACTGTCCATTTCCTCCTCCTCCAAATCCTCCAACTCCTCTTCTTCTGCCCATACACGCTGAACAGTGAAGGACTCAACAATGGTCCCCTCTTGTGTCTCGCCAACATTCTCCTCCTATTCCTCCTCATCCTCCTCCACCTCCACCTCCTCCGATATGCACTGAGAAACAGACCTAAGGGTGCTTTGGCTATCAACAAGGGAATCTTTTTCCCCCGTCTCTTGTGACGAGCGCAAAGCTTCCGACTTCATGCTGATCAGAGAGTTTTTCAACAGGCCAAGCAGCGGGATGGTGAGGCTGATGATGGCGGCATCGCCACTGACCATCTGTGTTGACTCCTCAAAGTTACTCAGCACCTGACAGATATCAGACATCCACGTCCACTCCTCATTGTAGACTTGAGGAAGCTGACTGACCTGACTACCAGTTCTGGTGGAAGTTGACATCAGGCAGTCTACAATCACAGTCGGTGAGCGGGCAGTTGGAGGCAGCGCTGCGCTGCCCTGAGAGTGGCAGCATCTGTGCTGGACTTCCTGAAATGCGCACAGATGCGGCGCACCTTCGTGAGCAAATCAGACAGATTGGGGTATGTCTTGAGGAAACGCTGAACTATCAGATTTAACACATGGGCCAAGCATGGCACATGTGTCAGTCTGCCGAGTTGCAGAGCCCCCACCAGGTTACGGCCGTTGTCACACACAACCATGCCTGGCTTCAGGTTCAGTGGTGCCAGCCACAGATCAGTCTGCGCCGTGATGCCCTGTAATAGTTCTTGGGCGGTGTGCCTTTTATCGCCTAGGCTCAGCAGTTTGAGCACCGCCTGCTGTCGCTTAGCGACGGCACTGCTGCTGTGCCTAGAGCTACCGACTGATGGCGCCATGCCCACGGATGGTAGTTCGGAGGAGGAGGTGGAGGAGGGGTGGGAGGAGGAGGAGGCATAGTAGGCGTGAAACACCTGGACCGAGGTAGGCCCCGCAATCCTCGGCGTCGGCAGTATATGACCAGCCGCAGGGTCAGACTCGGTCCCAGCCTCCACCAAGTTAACCCAATGTGCCGTCAGCGATATATAGTGGCCCTGCCCGGCAGCACTCGTCCACGTGTTCGTGGTCAGGTGGACCTTGTCAGAAACGGCGTTGGTCAGGGCACGGATGATGTTGTCTGACACGTGCTGGTGCAGGGCTGGGACGGCACATCGGGAAAAGTAGTGGCGGCTGGGGACCGAATACCGAGGGGCGGCCGCCGCCATGAGGTTGCGAAAGGCCTCGGTCTCTACTAGCCTATAGGGCAGCATCTCCAGGCTAAGCAATCTGGAGATGTGGACATTAAGGGCTTGGGCGTGCGGGTGGGTTGCACTATATTTGCGTTTCCGCTCCAGCGTCTGGGGTATGGAGAGCTGAACGCTGGTGGATGCTGTGGAGGATCGTGGAGGCGACGATGGGGTTTTTGTGGCAGGGTCCTGGGCAGGGGGCTGACTATCAGCTGACACAGGGGAAGGAGCAGTGGTGTGCACGGCCGGAGGTGAACGGGCTTGTTGCCACTGAGTGGGGTGTTTAGCATTCATATGCCTGCGCATACTGGTGGTAGTTAAGCTATTAGTGGTGGAACCCCTGCTGATCCTGGTTTGGCAAATGTTGCACACCACAGTCCGTCGGTCATCCGGTGTTTCCTTAAAGAACCTCCAGACTTCTGAAAATCTAGCCCTCGCCGCAGGAGCCCTCGCCACGGGAGCTTCACTAGTTGACACATTTGGCGCTGATGCACCAGGTCTGGCCCTGCCTCTCCGTCTGGCCCCACCACTGCCTCTTCCAACCTGTTCTGGTCGAGGACTCTCCTCCGTCTCAGAAGCACTGTGTTCACCCGGCCTATCAACCCAGCTTGGGTCTGTCACCTCATCATCCTCCGATCCCTCAGTCTGCTCCCCCCTCGGACTTCCTGCCCTGACAACAACTTCCCCACTGTCTGACAACCGTGTCTCCTCATCGTCGGACACCTCTTTACACACTTCTTCCATTACGTCAAGAAGGTCATCATCACCCACAGACTGCGACTGGTGGAAAACCTGGGCATCGGAAAATTGCTCAGCAGCAACCGGACAAGTGGTTTGTGACTGTGGGAAGGGTCCAGAAAAAAGTTCCTCAGAGTATGCCGGTTCAAATGCCAAATTTTCCTGGGAGGGGGCAGACTGGGGGGGAGGAGGCTGAGGTGCAGGAGCTGGAGGAGTGCCGATTTCGGTGACATGGGTGGACTGCGTGGAAGACTGACTGGTGGACAAATTGCTCGAAGCATTGTCGGCAATCCACGACATCACCTGTTCGCACTGTTCTGGCCTCAACAGTGCTCTACCACGAGTCCCAGTAACTTCAGACATGAACCTAGGGAGTGTAGCTCTGCGGCGTTCCCCTGCTCCCTCATAAGCAGGTGGTGTCTCACCCCGCCCAGGACCACGGCCTCTGACCCCTGCAGTAGTTGGACGCCCACGTCCCCGCCCTCGTCCTCTACCCCTAGCCCTCGGGTTAAACATTTTGAAAATGAGAGTTATAACTTTAATTTTTTTTAACTTTTTTTGTGTTTTTTGTTTTTTTTTTGTGTTTTTTAGTTTTTAAAACCAAACGATGCTATCCTATTGCTATGGCTATTTTCTAGCCAAGTATGAAAGCACACTGCTATGCCAGATGAGATGACGCTGAGTTATTAAAAAAATAAACGTAAAATAAAAAAGGAAATGGCAGACTGTGCCTAATTGAAATCCAACCCCTAATAAATTTTCCCACTTCGGTCTTTGCGATGGATATGTGCATCACTAAGCGCAAAACACAGCGGTCGCAAGTCTCACTACAAATTGCTCACAATTTGCTAGTAGATGCACTGCAGCAAGGACAGCCACCAGCAGATCAACCAGAAATCAAATATATATAACGCTACTGTAGGCGTAAGTAAGCCGTTTGGATTCTCCGATGGCTATTTTCTAGCCAAGTATGAAAGCACACTACTATGCCAGATGAGATGACACTGAGTTATTAAAAAAATAAACGTAAAATAAAAAGTAAATGGCAGACTGTGCCTAATTGAAATCAAACCCCTAATAAATTTTCCCACTTTGGTGTTTGAGGTGGATATGTGTGTCACTAAGAGCTAAACACAACGGTAGCAAGTCCCCCTGCAAATTCCTCACAATATGGTACTAGCTGCAAATAAAAAAAAAAAAAGTATAACGTTATTGTAGCCCTAAGAAGGGCTGTTGGGTTGTTGTAGAATCACTCCTGCCTAACAGTAAGCTAATAGAACGCCCTAACGCTTTCCCTGACCAGCAGCAGCTCTCTCCCTAGCGGCATCCAGACACAGAATGATCCGAGCAGCGCGGGCAGTGGCTAGTCTATCCCAGGGTCACCTGATCTGGCCAGCCAACCACTGCTATCGACGTGTAAGGGTACCACGTCATGCTGGGTGGAGTGCAGAGTCTCCTGGCTTGTGATTGGCTCTGTTTCTGGCCACCAAAAAGCAAAACGGCGGGAGCTGCCATTTTCTCGAGCGGGCGAAGTATTCGTCCGAGCAACGAGCAGTTTCGAGTACGCTAATGCTCGAACGAGCATCAAGCTCGGACGAGTATGTTCGCTCATCTCTAATCATAAGTCTTGCTTTGTGTGCCATCTGCGCCTTTCTTTTTTGTGTGTTTTTCTGCTGTTTAGATGTATCCATAGCATTCTTTGCTTCTGGTCACAAATTCTCAGAAGAACAGAATCAGTACATAGTTGATTGGCATTAATAACATTACAGTACCAGTGGGCTTCAAAAGTCCTCACTGCCTAAGGCTAGACCAGTCCTCCACAATTTCTCTATGTAGAGTCAACGGCCAACCAAGCCTTGGAACCATCACACTGCAGCTTCAAGTCATTTTTTGCTTCATTTCACCAGTACATATTTATATTAATATACTTTTTTCATCTTATGATTTAGAAGGGAGTAACATTTTGTGAATCAGATTTTTTAAATTTGTATCAGTTTTAAGTGTGAAAAATAATATAATACTGTCCCTTATGGTTTAAATTGTCAGTTACTTTTCAACAAATTTTGAATAATTTAATGTTACAAGTAAACACAAGAACCATTCTAAGATTATCTGCGTAAATTGCTTCTTTCTCCACTTACGTTGGCTCTTTTCATCCTCCCTGCTTCCTTCTTAAACCTTTCATTACTCCCATACTGCTCTAAACATCCTAATTGTAAGTACCCTGAGCACAGTGGCATAATTAGAGTCCATTGGGTCCCAGGACAAAATTCCTAACGGGGACCCTGTCCTACTATACCCAAGAGTCCCAATATAAAAGGTTATTCCTTCAGCACGGGGATGAATGTTTGGCAGTGCCAAAAAGCGCCGGTACTGGCGCCGGTTCTGACTCCGGTACATGCTGACACTGCCCTCCATATAACACCAGCGGCACATGCAGCAAGTGACGGGCAGACACAGCGGATGAACCTGCTTTTCTATCATAAGACATGACATGCTTATTTATCCATCGGCCTGATAACATTGCCAGTACACGCAAGGGGCAAGCCTCTTGCACACACACTCATCAATTGGTCCCTGATGGCATATTAATGACATGGGGGCCCCAGGCCGGGGGGTTTTAAGTATACATACAGGCAGATGTTTAACTGTTCCAGCCGCGGACCGGGCCCATCCCATGCAATGGGCCCGGTCGCACCCCCTGCAACCGCCATTGTTACGCCCTTGCCTGAGCAGATAACACCTGCGTAAGTGACACCTTTCAAGTGGTTGTTTTGAATGGGTTAAACTAAGTTTTTTCTTTTTTTGTTTCCGTTTTTCACTCTGCTCCTTCCACATGCAGTGACTTTTAGATTTATTAATTTCCATAGCTATATGTTGGTTTGGCACCATTTACTATTACGTGCCATGTACTGGGAAGCTGGAAAAAAATTACAAGTGTAGTGGAATTGACAAAAAAATAAAGCTGAGCCATATTCTGATGGGTTTTACGGCTTTCAATATGTGGTTAAGATGACAGACACCTTTCCTTTTTTGTTTGTGTTGGTACAATTACAACAATACCAAATTTTTTATAATTTTGTTGTTTTAATATCTTATTTTAATACATTTTTTTACAGTTTTTTTAATTATCATTTCAGCCCCCGTAGGGTTCTTGAACCCTAGGGGTCTGATCACTTATACAATATACTTCTTGTACAGACTGCAATATAGAGATCATAATGACAGCTATGGGAGCCTTTAACAGATGACGTCACAGAAGGCGCAGAGCGGCATTTAAAGACCTTCATATTTCCAACCTCAATACATCCTTTCATGATCTGCCAACATCGTATAAAGAGTTAAAGTGGATGATCTTAATGTCGCTGCAGGATTGTATTTATAGGTGCCACAGAACCAGAGATATCCTCTGTTAAATGAAATAACATTTTTACATACAGCTCTCTATTCTCACTGTCAGATCAGAGGTGTCATATCACATAGAAACTCTATGCGGATGGGGGAATCACAGCAGTTAGCTTTTTCTGGCAGCAGTTCTAAGACATCTGCAAACACATGCCAGTTGCAGCGAGTGCACAGGCACGGGCAGCGTCGGTCTGGCCTGCCGGGGGGCCGGGGAATCCCCCGGTTGTCCCTGACTCCTGTCACCAGGGTCGGTCTGGCCCGTGGGCCCTGACTCCTGTCACTTGGACAGGGGCCTCCGATCGGATGCAACGGAGGCCCATGCCAGTGGCTGCAATAGTACTCGATGCGGCCGAAAACAGTCGCATCGAGTACTATCACTGACTGCAGCCGAAACTATGAGTGCGGACGTCGCCGGGTACTTTCAGGCGCACGCCGCACTCAGGCCCTAGATGATCGGCTGTGCAGTGATGTCAGCACGGCCGCACCGCTCATCTCTCACAGCAGCACCAGGGACTGGAGACGCGGGTTCAGGTGAGTTGATTTTTTTTTTGCCTTAATAAATCAAGGCGGGGAGTGGGAGCACTTAATAAATTATGGAGGGGAGGGGAGGGGGTGCTCTTAATAAATTATGGAGGGGAGGGGGGCACTTAATAAATTATGGAGGGGAGTGGGACCCTTAATAAATTATGGAGGGGAGGGGGGCCCTTAATAAAATATGGAGGGGAGGGGGTTCCTTAATAAATTATGGAGAGTGGGGGCATGCCTCAATATATTATGGAGGGGAAGGGGGACCCTTATTAAAATATGGAGGGGAGGGGGGGGAGACCTTAATAAAATATGGAGGGGAGGGATACCCTTAATAAAATATGGAGGGGAGGGGGGTTCCTTAATTAATTATGGAGGGGATGCCTTAATAAATTATGGAGGGTGGGGGCATGCCTCAATATATTATGGAGAGGAGGGGGGACCCTTAATAAAGTATGGAGGGGAGGGGGGGCCCTTAATAAAATATGGAGGGGAGGAGGCGCCCTTAATAAACTATGGAGTTGAGGGGGGGAGACCATAATTAAAAATGAAGGGAAGGGGTGCCTTAATAAATTATGGAGGGGAGGGGGGACCCTTAATAAATTATGGAGGGGAGGGGGTCCCTTAATTAAACATGGAGGGGTGGGGGTGCCTTAATATAATATGGAGGGAGGGGGTTCCTTAATAAATTATGGAGGGGAGGGGGTTCCTTATTAATTATGGAGGGGAGGGGGGTCCCTTAATAAAATATGGAGGGGAGGGGGGCCCTTAATAAAATATGGAGGGCGTGGAATGACAATGTTCATTGGGAGCCTTAATAAAATATAGAGGGGGATGGCAGTGTGTATTGGGGGGCATATTAAAATCTGCAGGGGGCAAGGTGTATGACATTGTTTTATCCAGGTGACATTATACTGTAAGTAACTGTGGTATTTTTAAGGGCGCAGTGAGGGGGATCTGCTTCCCAAAGCTGAACACATCTGCCAGAAAATTCTGCAACCAGATTTTACGACGATTCTGGGCGTGAAGGAGAAGACAAGTCACCTGTGAGGTACAAGATCCTACTTCTTCCTGTGTCAGATCTGTATTGTAGGTCTTACCTTCTAAGGCTACATTCACAATACTGTATGTGGGACGTATATATGGCCGGAAAAAGATAAGACATGTCCTATCTTTCTCCGTAGTACGGCACTGTGCGCCATATGTTCCTATGGAGAGGAGCGGGGGTGAGCAGCGCTCACCTCCTCCTCCTCTCCCCGTGCGCTGCCATTGCCCGCCATGCTACGGTACGGCGGGCAACGGCAGTGTGAATGCAGCCTAAGACAGCGCTCAGCTTATGTACTGTCTTATCTATAGGGTCAGAGAGCCAGGTGTGACTTGTCTATGTGGTGCAGGACGCCAGAGTAGGGTTATTGTCATCAGTTCTTGTAAAGGTTTTCAGCATTTCCTTATTGGAAGGTTGGTGCAGTGCGAACACTTACATCCCTAACCACAGCCCAACCACCAGCAGAAAGCCCGGGACACCAGGGGTAACTCTTATACTATCCCTAACCACAGCCCAACCACCAGCAGAAAGCCCGGGACACCAGGGGTAACTCTTATACTATCCTTAACCACAGCCCAGTCACCAGCAGAAGCCCGGGACACCAGGGGTAACTTTTATACTATCCCTAGCATTAATGCCCTGAGATAACGTCACCCCTGCAGCCCCTGTACACAAACCAAGAGCTGAGCACTAGAGAGGGAGGGAGAAAGGGATTAGCTTATCCTTTACTTCACTGCCCCCGCTAGTGCTTAGAAATTCCCTCATCCCAGAATTTTTCTATGTAGTAGTAGGTGGGCCCCCAAAATCAATTTCACTGGTGGGCCCCAGGTACCCCAGTCCGACCCTGGGCATGGGGATAGGAATGCCCTGCACTGAACCACTTCCCACCGGCCACGCCCACCCCTTCACGACCCCTGATGTGGCACAGAAGCCCTGATAAATACCCCCCTAGAAGTCCAGAAATAGTGTTACCGCTCATGTACATATACTGGACTGCTCACTCGTGCAAGGTTTGGTGACAGATGGGATACACTTTCAAGCTAACTTTTTGTGTACAATTATTTCATAATGGGGCTTATTTACTAAGAGTCGCGGATTGCACTTAGATTGGACTTTGCACATTTTTCGGGGATTGCACGGCTTGGACAGGTATTTAACAGGCATCTGCGCTTGGATTGTGGATTTAACTTTTAAATTGTATCGCAAGACGTTGTACTTACATACACCAGGAAGAAGAAGGTGAACTCCAGCAGACCTGAGCGGGGAAGCGACACATGCAGGAAATTGGACGCACGATCTCAGTGAATCGCGGCACTGTGCATTATACATGGACAATGCACTTTCTGTGAACTCTGCGGTCTGGGTGAGTAAATGTAATGCCCCATTGTATCTGTATATGGAGGGACATGTTTAACCGGTTCGTGACCGCCCGCCGTGTATTCACGGCGGCGGTCGCGTCGCGCTGCATGGAGAGGGCTCTCGGGCTGAGCCCTCTCCATAGCCGGTAATTCTTTGCTGCATATTGCAGCAAAGGCTTACCGGTAACATCCGCGATCGGTGCTAGCACCGATCGCGGGTGTTTTCACAGCATGGGCTGCCGGCAAAGCTGCCGGCAGCCTCAAACAGATAGCTGTGCATGGGCGCCGCCATCTTACCTGGGATCGCTGCTCCCCGTGACGTCATGGGGGGGAGGCGATCCGTCTCCATGGTAGCCCCGGGTCTTCCGAAGACCTGAGGCTATTTCGTTTTAACCCCTTCATTACAATGTGCTGATAGCTCATTGTAATGAATGAGGAAGAAAATCCCCATATACTGCCATACTGTAGTATGGCAGTATATGATAGGATCGATCAGACAACCTAGGGTTAAAGTACCCTAGGGAGTCTGAAAGTATAAATAAAAATTTAAAAAAGTTAAAAAAAAAAAATTATAATAAAAAAACCTAAAATTTCAAATCACCCCCCTTTCCCTAGAACTGACATAAATATAAATAAACAGTAAAAATCATAAACACATCAGGTATTGACGCGTCCGAAAATGCCCGATCTATCAAAATATCATAACGGTTTTTCAATGCGTTTAACCCCGTAACGGAAAATAGCGCCCAAAGTCGAAAATGGCACTTTTTTGCCATTTTGAAAAATCTAAAAAAATCTATAAAAAGTGATCAAAAGGTCGTACAGTCCTAAAAATGATATCATTGAACATATTATCAAATTTCGCAAAAAATGACACCACCCACAGCTCCGTACACCAAAGTATAAAAAAGTTATTAGTGCCAGAAGTTGGCAAAATCAAAAAAATTATTTTTGTACAGGAGGTTTTAATTTTTGTAAATGTACGAAAACATTATAAAACCTATACAAATTTGGTATCCCCTTAATCGTACTGACCCAAAGAATAAAGTAGATATGTCATTTGGGGCGCTCAGTGAAAGACTTAATATCCAAGCCCACAAGAAAATGGCGCAAATGCGTTTTTTCACCATTTTCATTGCATTTGGAATTTTTTTCCCGCTTCCGAGTACATGGCATGGAATATTTAATACCATCATTATGAAGTGCAATTTGTTACGCAGAAAACAAGCCATCACACAGCTCTTTACGTGTAAAAATAAAAAAGTTATAGATTTTTGAAGGTGGGGAGTGAAAAATGGACATGAAAAAACAGGAAAGGGCCCGGTCCTTAACCGGTTAAAATACTGTAAATAATACTGGTTTAGAGATGAGCGAGCACTAAAATGCTCGGGTGCTCGTTACTCGAGCCGAACATTTCCAGATGCTCGAGTGCTCGTTTCGAGTAACGAGCCCTATTGAAATCAATGGGAGACCCGAGACCCGAGCTCGGACGAGTATACTCGCTCATCACTATACTGGTTGCATGTAGTCTCCACTAGGAGGAGCAAACCATAGATAAATTGAAGCTGTGAAAGCTGTATAAACCAGTGTGAACTGAGCTCAACCTAGCGACAGCCCCAAAGCTCTCCATAACAAATACAGATTCTTATGAGGCCTCTCCCACCACACTGTGCTTTGTCTCCATAGATAATGCTACTATTACCAACATGGTGTCCGTCATGGCTATAAGAAGAAGCCGAGTTTATAGCCGATCAGAGAAATATTTCCTGTTTGTTCTTTGCAAACACAAGGCTCTGGGGCAGAAATGTAACTTGAAGCTTTCTAGCTCCAGAATACACAGATGATGTTCCAGAGAGTCGAGATAATGCTATTTTTTGTTGCCAACAAGGAAATATTGACAGTGAAAATATGAAACTAATAACTCATAAAGGAGGCTGCTTTGAAGCATGGCTAATAAATAATGTAGCTAACGGCTGGGATATCATTCAGCAGACTGCATGTATGTTCCCTGCACACTAGGTGGTGAGTGAATATTAACATCTGTGGATCTAGTCCTCTAGCTGCAGTCGCTTGCAGAGATACGAGGGCAGGAAGATGGGCAGCCGAAAATACTCTATATTTATCATCTTTACACACAATATTATGTGAAGCCTCAATGGCAACAATGGTGCAGCGTGTTAGCGGCATGAAGTCAGCAACAGGGAATAAGCAAACTTATTATAAATTTATATCATCAAGAATGCATGACAGCGCCTCTGTGTTTCTACATAGTCTTATGTTTTGCAGTCAGTTAAACCCTTTTGTTGCTTTATTGGCTTGTGAAGAATGACATAATTTTATCACTGTGATTTAAAAACACAATAAAAGTGTCTCGCCTCTTTCAAGAATTGGCCCTCTTAGTTGTATACTTCTCGCATTCTAAAAGCCATAACGTCTTTCTGTATTATGCATCATCTTTCAGACCAAACACTAAACGGATGCCTCCAGTCTATGCCAATCACTGCATTTGTTGCCAGTCTCTTTTCAAATGCAGTTTAAAATAATCACCTTCACCCACAAAGCTCTGCATAATGCTGCACCTCCCTACCTCTCCTCTCTCCTCTCTATTGCTCAACCCATGCTATTAGATCTGCCAGTGATGTTAGATTAATCCCTAAGTTAAAAAATTCTCATTTGTCAACCTCCTAGTGATGTTAACACAATGAATATAATTTTTAACATTTTACTTCACTATTTTACTCAGTTTTATTGCTGTTTTAGCTCCTATCAGAAATGGTAAGTGAAAAATTCTAGAGTGTGTGCGGGGTCTCTTAGCAGACACTTCATGATCCATCTAGTTCTGTGAGCTGACAGTGTGCTTAGATTATGAGGGTACAAGATTTATATACACTTTTATTTAGCTTATGAACATTGTACTAGTATCTGATTTATAGAAAGAGAGATGAGACAGATCAGAGATGATGAGATCCATGAAATGCCTATTGCACACAATGACAGTCAGCTCTCATACATCTCTGCTATTCCACCACACACTAGATCTGCTGTGCCGTTTCCCTGGACTATCAGACTAATACCCAACCTCTAAAGCTTAAAACGTGCTCTCAAAACCCATCTCTTTAGGCAAGCCTATCACACTCGCTCACGGCATGATACTACAGCTCTCTTTACTAACCCATCATATGTCCTTTTTCCATCTGTTATCCAGCAAACACCAGATATATAACAAGCTTTGTTTATAAGTTGGCGGCTAATGGCTGGTTCAAGCAGCAACATTTTTATGTATTGAATTATTTTTATTCCATTTCCTTATAAAGAATGGCTGGACAATTATACAAGCTCTTATACATCTTGTGTCACCCCCTCATCCTCATAAACAGTAAGCTCTTGTGTCACCCCTCATCCTCATAGACTGTAAGCTCTTGTGTCATCCCCTCATGCTCATACACTGTAAGCTCTTGTGTCCCCCCTCATCCTCATAGTCTGTAAGCTCTTGTGTCACCCCTCATTCTCATAGACTGTAAGCTCTTTTGTCACCCCCTCATAGACTGTAAGCTCTTGTGTCACCCCCTCATCCTCGTAGATTGTAAGCTCTTGTGAGCAGGGCCCTCAATCCTATGACTGTTTGTACTCTGTAGTGTAGCATTTGTAAAGAACTATGGAATATGATGGTGCTATATAAAGTTTATTATTATTATCATTATGTATCAGTTTATGGAGCCTAATGATGATTTTCTAGTGTCAGTAGAGGTAGGTCCTGTGTTAGCTACAAGAAAGTTTCTGTAGCTTTGTTCTAAAGTTAGACTTGTATGTGCTATAAGTCAGTTCTGATATATTTTGTAAGTGAAACTCAAGAGACGAAAGGTTTTTTGTGTTCTCCAAATTTTAGGTTGTCATAGGAACAAGGATTGACAATAAAGTTTTATGCATACACCTTTCATAATCATTTGCAGCCCAAAGATAAAGTAAAGTAAATTCTAAGCTTTACCAGAGGTCACAGTGGGCAAAAAGGTCCGTCTGTAACTAGGGGTCATTTGTAAGTTGGGTGTTCTTTAGGCTCGACTGCCTGCATTTAAAATCAATGAGGAAATCAAAAGAAGATGGACACATAATCTAAATCTGGATTATGATCTGGATCCGGATCCAAATCCTTAATTTGACAAACTCTTGTGAGTTTTCTTTTTAAAGGAAAACAATGCCTTACTAGTGGTTTAATCCAAACCGTTGTCTTCATGCTAATAAAAACTGTTATTTTCATTAGCCCTAAAACTTTTGCATGGCTGACACTATGGGGCATGGAAGAAAAGGCGGCCCTCGCTCTCAGCTATGCACGCCTATATCATGCTTTGTTTCCCCTCTCACTCCCCCGTCTGAGATCCGCTGACATCAGCCGGCTCTCAGAGAAAGTCACCAGAAATCACATAGAGGCAGCACCAGGAGTGTCACATCATTATACAGGCTGTCAGTCATATGCATAGGAACATCTCATACACACAGGCTGCAGAGGGCGCCAGTACCAGGAAGCACATAGACAAGCCAGAACTAGGAGTGTCAAAGCATTATACAGGATGTCAGTCATGTGTATAGGAGTTACTTATACCCACACAGGCTGCAAGGGGGCACCAGGAAGCACATAGAGGCAGCACCAGGAGTGTCACATCATTATACAGGCTGTCAGTCATGTGTACAGGAGTATCACATACACACACAGGCTGCAGGGGGTGCTAGCAATGGGAAGCACATAGAGAATCCAGCACCAGGATTGTCACATCAATATACAGGATGTCAGTCATGTGTATAGGAGTATTTCAGACACACAGGCTGCAAGGGGGCACCAGCACCAGGAAGCACATAGAGGAGCCAGCACCAGGAGTGTCACATCATTATACAGGCTGTCAGTCATGAGTATAGGAGTATCTCATTCACAAACAGGCTGCAGGGGGTGCCAGCCCCGGGTTGCACATAGAGGAGCCAGCACCAGGATTGTCACATCATTATACAGGGTGTCAGTCATGTGTATAGGAGTTACTTATACCCACACAGGCTGCAAGGGGGCGCCAGCACCAGGCAGCACATAGAGGCAGCACCAGGAGTGTTACATCATTATACAGGCTGTCAGTCATGTCTATAGGAGTATCGTATACACACACAGGCTGCAGGGGGTTCCATCACCAGGAGTGTAACATCATTATACAGGCTGTCAGTCATGTGTATAGGAGTATCGCATACACGCACAGGCTGCAGGGGGCGCCAGTACCAGGAAGCACATAGAGGATCCAGCACTAGGAGTGTCACATCATAATACTGACTGTCGGTCAAGTACTGGGGGTGGCTGTGCCTCCCATTCATGAATAAGCTGGACAGCTGAATATGATAATGGTTCCTTGGACCTGTCTCAGGTCATTTGCATATAGCTTTAGAACCTGATGTAAGTTTACAGGCATTTAGACGGACAATGTAGGGATAGGTAATGCTTTCTAATGGCAGATTAGGAAAATATATTACAGTTCTCTTTAAGTCATAATTCTGAGAAGTTTCTTGAAGGGATCTGTTCTGTGTTGAGAAAATACCAAAAGGGCCTTAGCCTTTGTGACCAATGGGGTATCTGAGATTGTAACCACATGATGTAAAGGGGATTTTGGAAAAAAACTTTTAAGATATTTATGAACATAGATGTGATGTTCTTCCCTTCATTTAGCGGCATAATTTCAATATGATTTTTTAGTATTGGCAAGTAATGAGTGACCTTTACGAGACCTCAGCTGAAACTTCCAGTACTCAAATGCCACCTTCTCATCTGTTTCAATTTGTCACATAATTACAGCCATGCATGAAATGAATGCACGACCACTTCAGATAAAATAAGATATTTTTTTAGTAAAAAATGTGATGAAGTAGGGAACATTTCGAGCACTGCCCTGAGTACAATCACAGGGTTTAACTTTGCCGAATCTTTTTTTAATGCGATGCATCAGGGACAGGAACACTTAAAATATGTCTTCCTCTGGCAGAAGATTCATATCATTATACAACATCAATTATAGATGTTTACAGAAAGAAATGCAGGCTTATACGTGTTTAATTAATAGCCCAAACTCAAGACACAAGAATTGATGCAAGACTGCTTGTGTTTCCAGAAGGTAGTGCTGAAAGATCAAACTGTCTCTTACACAGGGATCAATTAAAGAGAGGAGCTGAATTTCTAATGGCTTCGGCACAGGAAAAACTATCATTGTTCAACTGGTGTCAGCCCAAAAGAAAATTCCCTTTGTAATTTATACTGTGCTTCCTGCGGTATATTACACCGCACTGTGCAGAGGCAAAGAGACAATATGTTGTGCTCTTACTGTGTTCACGGTGATAACTCTGTCTAAAATGGAGATAAATAAAACTAATACAATGATATTTTATATGGATAGATAATTACCCCCATCCTTTATCTTGTAGGAACTTTTATTTTGTTAAAAGAGTCTTTTCATTGCATTTTTTTAAAACAAAAATAAACTAATGAAACTCCAGGAACTGCCAACACAAGCCCGGCTTTTGCTTAACTTCTTTCCAATTATATTTTCTGATATATTTTCATAATTTCTACAAACACAAGGCATAACTCAAAGGGTGTGTACCAACTTTTCAATTTATCCCCCATGTACAGGTTAGTATAGCAAGCTGATCAGTGATGGTTCGACTGCTGGACCCCCATTGATCATGAGAACAGGACACCCAACAAGAAAAATGGGGTACCCATTCTCACCAATGGGTGGAGTGACAAGTCAACGTGGATGCTGCAGTTGAGCAGAAGTGTCAGCAATTGCCGAGAACAGCAGCCGAGTGCTCCAGAACTCACTTAGACAGTGAATATGAGTGGTCGAGGAGAACGTTGTGCTTGGCAATTTTTGACACAACTATCATATTCAAAGAAGTGGCAGGATACATGCTCGACCTGCCACTCCATCAATTAGTAAAATTGGGACCCCATTCTCAAGATTATTGGGTGCAAATCATATCATGGCCCATGGCACAATGTATCTCACCACACTGTGTCCAAACTGGGCGACTGGACCGTAAAAGATACTACGGAAATGTCCATGTATCTTTAGAGAGATCGAAATAGATGGACATAGTGAAAGACAGCAAAGAGATGGATAAATAGATAAAGAGGGACAGAGAAACATTGAAAAAAAAAGCTAAATAAAAAAACTGAAACTTCATAGAGAGAGTAAATGCATGAGAAAAACAGTTGAGAAAAAGTGGGAAGCTAATCGGTGCAAACATAGGAGAGTTTGGCAGGTTGTACATGAGTGAGATTTTTGCGACAAACTTGCTCAATGTGTATGCAGGGTTTTCTAGACTAAACCTCGAATGACTGAAATGAGCTCAGCATAAGTGTTTAGTTTAGGCGCTTTCCTGTAGCCTTCAACATGTGTACAACTGGCCTACAACTTGTTGGAAAGTAAACCAAAGGAGGGCTGAGGAGCAGCACCATGTAAAAAGGAAAAAGTTGGGTGCAGGTCTTCAGAAGAGGGTCCGACACCGACCCGTACATCCAGGAAAAATTAGCAATGAAGCAGCACTCCGTGAGGTAAAGTCAAGTGAATTTATTCCACCTTAATGATGCCACGTTTTGTCTTTTCAATCAAGCTTGAAAATGTCTTGATTGAAAAGACGAAATGTTGCATCATTAAGGTGGAAAAAATTCACTTGACTTTACCTCACGGAGTGCTGCTTCATTGCTAATTTTTCCTTGTTGGAAAGTAAAATATTGTTTTACCGGAGTAACTTCTCAAGTCCTCACAGAGAAGATCTTATTTAATTTTTCATTATGGAATCAATTCAATGCAAAACACCACAGCAGGCATGTACAAGAAACGTTCTCCTTACTTTCCATTGATGACACCATCGGGGTTGAGCATTGGAACAATCTTGAAAATAAACATTTCTCTGAGGATCTGTGCAACAGGGTCATTGCTCGTAAGAAATTCCATGGTTCCCTTCATCACCCAGCTGGCATTACTCTCTCCTGGATGCACGCGAGCCGTAAGCATGATAACCTGGCGACTGCCTGCAACAAGCACAATACACAATTCAGATAATTGTAATATAAAAACGTCAAACTTAACTTTAAAAAACTGGATCAGTGTGTTCAGCCTCTTCTCTATATATTTGAATCTGTTGGGATAAGGACCAACCTATGGCATGCACCACAACCTCCACAACATACAGGTGCTGTTTCACATTTCTTTTTACATATACAGGCGGTCCCCTACTTAAGAACACCCGACTTACAGACGACCCCTAGTTACAAACGGACTTCTGGATTTTGGTAATTTACTGTACTTTAGTCCTAGGCTGCAATAAACAGCTAAAACAGTTATAAATTCTGTCTGCAATGAAGCTTTAGTGCTAATCCTGGTTCTTATGACAACCCAACATTTTTAAAATACAGTTGTGACAGAGACCCAAAAATTTTTGGCTGGGTTTACAATTATAAAGTATACAGTTCCGACTTACATACAAATTCAACTTAAGAACAAACCTACAGACCCTATCTTGTATGTAACCCGGGGACTGCCTGTATATACTTTAGCTCATCAACTGTAGGCCACCATTTATATATTCAATGATTCCTTAAAACAACAGACATGTTTTATACATGCTCAGTCCTAGATTCTAGATGAAAAATTCTTCCAAAAAATGTTATGCTATAGATAAGAGAGTCCAAAGAATTATCGGCAAAAAGGAACAGAAAAGGTACAATAATTAATTATTCTATTACACTAGTTTTCTGGAACAAAGCAAGTTTTGGGCAAAGTCTGGAGGGATCAGCTTCTGGAAGATTAATCATAGTTCATCCCAGTATTCTAGCGTATATATTGACTGAATATACTCTATACCAGTTATGAGAAGCAGTTTAGATGCTTACACTACCAGAGGGTGGGCCTAATTTACTACAAGATGTGCATTTCATCATAAACTAAACACAACTTCAAAAAATATCATAGGTCGAATGCAATTCTTGATCAAGACTTATTTTATTTATAAGTGGAAGCCTACCCAATTTACCATTAGTTTAGATTCCTATTGCATAAACCAATACCTAAAGTACTCGTACTGTAAACACAAAAATCTAATTTCGTACAGAGAACTAATGTGGTGCCTGGGGCTCCTCTATCCCTATGCTTAACAATATAATTTTATATGAATTAATTTATTCATTTGAATTCCATACAGTGCCATGTTCAGATGTTATAGTCTTCCCAATGCTCTTCCCCAGACTTTAGTAAAAAAAAAAATAATTTATCCACACATAAAAAACGATTAATCTGACCCTAAATTTGATGGCGATTCTCCATATTGCTGCTGAATAAAACAATCAGTAAAGTTTCTGGTTTTCCCTTGATGACATGTCAATGGCTCAAGTAGGTAAATAGCTCACTATGAAAAAGCATGTGTTCACTACAACATCACGCGTGGCCCATTCATGATTTGACCTATTGTTCTGTATGTTGGCCTTGCCTTGTATCCGTGTTGAGCACAGCTTGCTTCATTCAACAAAGTGAGTGAATGAAGCAGGTGTATGGCTATGGATATCTCATAGGGAATGTAAATTGAATATTGCTCAAGAGGGCCAGAAGCGTACCTGCATGTATAACAAGCTAATAGTGGAATGTATAATAAGCTAATTGTGCTTATTATAGAACAATTCTTCCACATTGAAAGTATAGTGATCATCAATTACCGAGCAATTAGCTCCTTAACTGTTTTAACATCTACACAGTCTGAATACGGAAAACGGCTGAGTCTCTTTGAAAGGAAGACATATTAAAGATGATGATGTTTACTTATCACTTCCACCATGATCTGTTTGTATTGAAATGTTGAAATACGTACAAAAAAGAAAAAAGATGAATCTACTTTTATAACTGCTTGGGATGAAGGCATCTTCATACTGCATATAGAGAATACTCATGTAAGGTCCCGCCAGCCGTAACCTAAGTTACACCTTTCTTATTGTTTGTGTGACCATAAGAAAAGGTGAACATGGTGTTTCATATTGCTTGTGGTGCTTTTTCATGAGAAATACAAGGTTCCTTTTTAATACAATTTGAGTTATTAGTCATAATGTTTACATTTTAAAGACGTATAGTTTGAAAAGTAAATAATTTTTTACACTTTTAGAATTTTTAAAAAATTATGCATCACAATAGGGCACATTAACTAAGGGTCAGCGGAACACATTTTCGTTGGGTATCCCGATTTTTTCAGATTTGCGCCGAATTGCACAGGGGTTTTTGGCGCACGTGATCGGATTTTGGCGCCGGCTTTCATGCGACACAAATTGAGGGACGTGGACATCAGAAAACCCGACTGATTCGGATATACCAAGGAATAAAAAATTCAAATTGTGTCGCAAGCCATGCGCTAACATACACCAGGAAGAAGAAGGTGAACTCCGATGGACCTGAGCGGGGAAGCGACATATGCAGGAAATTGGACGCACAATCTTAGTGAATCGCAACAGCTCCGAATCCTCATCGGACAATGCATCTCGGGGATCGCAACAGGACGGGTAAGTAAATGTGCCCAAACATGTCACACTAAAATAGACATTTTATTAGTGTTCATGATAGTAGCAAATTTATTTTGGGGAACAATTACCAAAAACAGTGCAGTCTGTACTATATTCAGTTGTACAGAGGGTGCCAGATTCAGGATTTCTGGTTTCCCATCCTTCATGAATCTGGCGCCCGCTCCACTGCCCCGACAGAGTGCACCAACTTTATTTTGGTGCACCTTTAACATAGGGCGTGCAACACAATTCTGTTAGACTTTGCATGTTAAATGTGGCGCATGGTTCGACTGGGCACCAGATAAACTGGAGACACTTATTCATAGATCCAAGCACTCTAACTGTGGTAATCTTCTCACATTTGTTATCTATGGCCTCTTTCCTTCTAGAATCAACTCTTAAAATTATGCTAATTATCCCATCCATGCTGAAGCCTCAGAGGTATTTTCAATGTGCAAGACACACTCCACCCCTTCCCACTGTGTGCTAAGGGAGAAAGGCGAGGATGGATACTGTACAGCATCCTCTTAAGCTACAGCACAGAGAAGCTCTCTACAGAGCCCTAGGGCTCATTAGCATTATTTTTAAAGTTGACTTTAGATGGAACGAGTGCATAGATAACACAAGATTACCACAGTCACAGTGCCTGGATTTATGAGTGAGTGCCCCAGGTTTATCATGCTGGATTTTGATGGTAGATTCCCTTTAAGTAGAACATTTTAGATATACCTAGAGGCAAAAATGTCCTGTTTTGTCCACAGCTGAGAAGGGGATGTGTATATCTTAACCTCAGTTCACATCTAGGTCTAGGTCTTTGTTTTGTTTTTTTGTTTTTTCAAAATAAAGAAATAAAACAGCTTTCTTTACAATTTCCCAATCAGTATTACAGACACTTTAGTAGAACCAGATGGACTCTATTATTGGACAATAGGGTCCTTTAGATGTTGCCCTTCTTCATCGTGTGATGGATCAAGCAAATAATTATAGCTTCCTCTATCATTGGAAACCAAAAAGTTGATGTGAACAGAGCTTTAACAGACTATTAAAGAGCTTGTACGCGGCTGATAAATGTAGCTCACAGAGGCTTACCGATATTTGTCGGACAATCCATAAAATCTGCTAATCCAGCACATGCCTAGGCTAGAAGTTACTGAGTTATTGAAATTATAAATGTATCTAATTTATTGGAATTTAAATTGCCCCATATATAATGTTCATGACTTGGGATTGTGAGGTTTCCACTTTCTTGGGATTTTACTAGTTGTGTGTGTTGTTGGCTGGTGCAGATTTCCTTCCGTAACAATAAATGGTGATTTTACGCTGTTTAGCTGCCACACACCACGTTAAATGTATCGCAGTGTACAGCTGCAGCACTGAATGGGGCTCATGGGGACCCCTAATTGACAACAGCTGCACATGGTATAAAGCAAAGTTGATGTGTTTTATGTTTTATAATCGATTTTCACATCTTTAACGGGCTTTATCTATAGTGAGAAAAGGAAAACTGGCCGCATTGATCATGAGGTTACGTTACAGATGTACATTATAGCTTTTTTCTCAATGAGAAACTAAGAAATCAGTTACAGCTTTGACAAGCTCCTGCAACAGAGTACAATGCATGGTAAGAAGGTAGAGCAAGCTGTTATATTCAGATACTTTTCTCATTATCCAGGAGCATAAGGCTCGAAAATACATTGTTGATGCCTGTTGTAGCCCACTGCTGGGAATGGTGCTTTTTGTGACATGCTGTCCCTTTCATTAAAACACATGGGTGTCCAGCCATTCTGCTACTGAACATCCAATAACAACTGGAGGGGTGTTAGCCCATAAACAGTGCAGGCTATGAATAAATAGCAGTGTGGTGGTGAAGATACTACAACCTTACAATGTCATGAAATGACTATTTCTGTTAAAGTGAATGCATTATTATGCATAATACAAAGCCCAAGACTTTATGCATATGACCTTATATGGCAGCTATGAGCTAGCCACACAAATTGTGGCTAACACGGGGCCAACATTGACTTCTGCCATTGGGAACGGAATCTAAGTGGGACACAGCCTTCACCAGAGCCCGCCGCAAAGCGGGTTGGTTTTGCTGCGGCATTGTGTTGTTCCAAAGGCGCGACTTCTAGTACGCATGTTCACGGTGTAGCATGCATGCCGTGTCTCTCGCCACACCGCGACCAGGCCATGCAGTTTCATCGTAAGTTATAGAACAGGTCTTATTCCTGACCTGATTGCAGCATGGCTGCCCACTCTCCCTTCCTATCTCCACCGGGCCAAAATGGGCTGCAAACTTTTCGGTCATGTGCATGAGGCCTAAGAGTTGAGCAAGACTGTCTTTGAAAATCTATAAATTATCTGTTTTTATCAAGAGTTTACATTTAATGGATTAGTGTGGGATTTATTAAATTCAGCGAAAGGTAGGGAAAAGGTTAAAATAACACATCCTCCCCACCTATAGTAATTTCTTTAATATGAGGATCATCCAGTGCTGCCACCAACAGACTTATATTATTATAATACCTCCCACAGATGTGACATTACATCACAGTATATAATTTACGTGACCACTGACCTGAGTGGTTATGCACCATAGATGGTGAAAATGATTGGACATAAAAGTAATATAAAACTTAAATGAAGTCTACCACCTCTCATGGGCATTATTGTCTGCTGGAAAGATGGTGTACAGAAATGCACTGTGATTTTAAAAATACCTTCGTTATTTCTGTCCATGTTCTTAATTAGAAACTCTCTGTTCAGTCCTAATGCTAATAAGGTAGTTGGAGCACCAAGACTGTAACCTCAGCTCCCTAATCACTACTAATCCTGGTCGGACCACTCCATTCTCCATCAGATTGGCACAAGATTTGTCTTGTGGTATGGGAAGAATACCAATGCCCCAGACTAAGGACATACCCCTAGTGCACTAAATGCCTCATAAGCATAGGGAATAATATAGGTGTGATGGAAATATGAGGGATTTCTCTACACATGCTGCCAGCAGATTGTAATGCTTACTGGAGGTGGGCCACTCCCTTTAAACCTCCTTCTCTATGGAAAACATTTACGACTTACTTTGCAACGTTTGTTTGGAGGAAATCGGCTTTCAGAGGTATATAAGAAGTGTCTGCGCCACTATTGTTTCGCACGCAACCCTTTTGTGGCGCAGCTGTGCTAGCCCCCATGCAACACAAATAAGGACTAGCAACAAACTAACCCATTGGGGGTCATTTACTAAGGGCCCGATTCGCGTTTTCCCGACGTGTTACCCGAATATTTCCGATTTGCGCCGCTTGTACATGAATTGCCCCGGGTTTTTGGCGCACGCGATCGGATTGTGGCGCATCGGGGCCGGCATGCGCGCGACAGAAATCGGGGGGGCGTGGCCGAACGAAAACCCGACGTATTCGGAAAAACCGCCGCATTTAAAAACCGAAAATGTGTCGCTTGGGGAGCGCTCACCTTCACCTTCTATGGGATGGTGCATTCCGGGGCGTTAAGATTATTTTCGGCGCTGCAGCGCCACCTGGTGGACGGCAGAGGAACTACCATCTTAAATCCCAGCCGGACCCGAATCCTGTGCAGAGAACGCGCCGCTGGATCGCGGATGGGCCGGGTAAGTAAATGTGCCCCATTGTGTCTTGTTCCCTAGGATACATTTTATTTTGGAATCGTAATATAGAAATCACATTGAACTCATCAAAATATATTTATTTTAACCAATTAATGTTTTCAGCTGATCCTCTTTTCCCTGACACTGTTGAGTTGTAAATTTTTTTAAACAGGTTTTTACCTGCTTCCCTGTTACATCACCAAGGGTTGTATAGTTGTTAAAAAACATGGCTGCTTTCTTCCAAAAACAGCTCATCTACCATGGGCAGTGTCTGGTATTACAATTAAGCTCCATTCCACTCTATACCACTCTATACAACTGAGATTCAATACCAGAACAAACCATAGTCAGTTGTGGTGCTGTCTTTGGAACAAAGCTGCCATGTCTTTCCACCACCGGACGACCCCTAAAGTAGCACTGTGTAGGGCACATTACACATTTCCGGTTTCTCCGTCCATCCAATACAGGCAGTCCCCGGGTTACATACAAGATAGGGTCTATAGGTTTGTTCTTAAGTTGAATTTGTATGTAAGTCGGAACTGTATATTTTATCATTGTAATCCCAGCCAGAACTTTTTTGGTCTCTGTGACAATTGGATTTTAAAAATGTTGGATTGTCATAAGAATCAAGATTAACACTAAAGCTTCATTACAGAAACCTGTGATAACTGTTATAGCTGTTTATTGTAACGCGGCCCTCTCTGGACAGAGGAACCCTTACACCAGAACGACTCAGTAAGAACTTACATTCCTCTATAACCAACATAGGGTAAATTACATACACCACCCATCAGTAGCCACTTTACATGTACCTGGCTAGTCTCTTGCCCAGTTTCTCCTGCCTCTTATATGGTACTCCATTCTGTCCAGATCGGTTTGCCCCTTTCTCTTTCTGTATTTCACCACTCACGATTTTATTGTGCTTTTTAAGTGTAAAATGTTACCAATAAAGATCTTTTTGATTTATATGCATCTTATTAGTCGGTCCATTTTTCTTTCCTCTTTTGGTTAAGAGGTACAGTTTTTTCCAGCTGTTTATTGTAGCCTAGGACTAAAGTACAATAAATTACCAATATCCAGAGGTCCGTTTGTAACTAGGGGTCGTATGTAAGTCAAGTGTTCTTAAGTAGGGGACCGCCTGTATAGGGAAAATTCTAGTTTTATCTTTACACGAATGAGCTTCTCTTTGATCGGGGGCAGAACTGTGCACGATGATGTTCCTCTTTTCCATTCCTTATTTCTATACTTCTTTCACTATAAAAAGAATAAAGCCACGAACAGCCCCTGGTGCACCAAGCAGCTTATTTACATGAAGACAACACTGGAATTTTACATTACTTTTCTTGATGCTATGATTTGTATTGTATGAATTTTCATTGGAGAAATCTGTCAAAAATGAATTTTTGAACATTTCCCCCTTAGGGTCATTATCTAAAAAAATTTTCAGCTTTTGTATAATTTATTTAAAAATTGAACAAATGCCTTACATAAAATCCTGCATGCGCTGTAATTATACTTTCACCCTTTGTAATGTCCAGCATGGCAGAGTCTCTATTAGTCTGACAGTTTCTGTCTGCACAGAAGATCCTTTTAAGTTATGCACAAAATCAACAGGTAATTTCAAAGGCAAAGGCTGAACACGGCTTTTACAGGGTTTCACTATCCCTCATGTGTCTGCTCAGATGCTGCAGAGATAAAGTGTATGGTAACCCGCATCACGTCGCATTGGCTTTATCCAGACCTACGGTTGCTCAGCAACAACTTTTTGAGAGTATAATTGGAACTTACTCTCTTTTCAAATGATAGATGTTCACAGACTGCTGAACAGATTAATGCAAGGCAGCAAAACCATAAACTCTGCATAGTGGGTTGTATCCTACATTTAATATAATAAACTCAGTAATCCTCAGAGTTCAGTAAGGACTCCTTCACATAGACTTGTTTTATTATGCTCAAATCTAGAAAAAGAAAGTCCACAGCAGCACAATGTTATTAAACCCTTATGTAGAAATGTGGGGGTGCAACACCTCAAAACTTAGGGCAATTGAGTTTTAGTTCAATATAGCAAAAAATGAGGGAGCACATCCAAGTCCATAGGTGAAAACAATAGTGAGGAGTTCACTCCATGCTCAATGTTTCAGTAAGTTATCAAGGTGGTAACAAACCAAAATGGTGCCTATTTTTTTTGCTTTAACTCCATACCTATACTATGGGGGTAATTTATGTTATCTCAGTTTGTTTTGGCTAGTTTTTTCCTGTATTTCTGCAGTCTGCTATCAATCTCAATTTTTACTTCTGTTAAATGGGGTTTTTATCAGACCTCTTTTTGAGACATTTGTCACACAAATGTCACACAAATGTCTCAAGTCATTTTTTACATTTTCTTAAGTATGGTTACGTCTGGAGATATTTGCGCCAAAAATGTTTTTAGACTATTTGAAATGATAAATGCCTTTTGCGACATTTAGCACATCTGGAATAGAAGATAAATGATTTACTGACGATAAACAAATGTTCAGTGGACATTTCATAATGTCCCCAAAAAGGTGCGAAAATTGCAATGTGCCAAAAAAAAGAAAAATAAAGATAAATGACCCCCCTATTTCTCTCTAGTACAGTATACAATACTAGTATTAGTACAGTATCTAAATTTATAAAATGTGTAGCACATTATTTTTGTAACTCTTATTGCCTATAGCGAAACTCACTGGGAACATATGAAATACCACATGCGGGACCAGGAGCATAATGAGGGAAGTTTTCTTTTTAAATATTTATTCTTATTTTTTTATTATAAAGCTTTTTTTAACAGGCAAATTATGATAACAGTTGCTCAAAGCACTACAAGATTATAGTTGAAAAATACAGAGAAAGGCTACATTCACACTGCCGTATGGGGGACGTATATACGGCCGACGTATTTACGGCCGATATACGTCCCCCACAGACGGCAATGGGCACACAGCGCCCAACAGGAGCGGTACGGTGCAGCACACGTGCGGCACCGTACCACTCTGTACCCTGGGAAAAAAATCCTTCTCGGTAGCACGGCGCTGTGCGCCATATGTTCCTATGGAGAGGGGCGAACTGCGCTCACCTCCTCCTCCTCCCCGCATGCGCTGCCGTTGCCCACCATGCTACAGTACGGCGGGCAACGGCAGTGTGAATGTAGGGAAATAAAGTATATTAGAAAACAAACTAACAAGGCATTTATTAGGCAAAACAAAATAAGCAGACAGTGGCCATGATGGGGAAATCAAAGATCAATAGGGATAGAGGGTGTTTTTGGCTGGGGATATAATGGGTATGTAGGGGGAGGGGCTTAGGGGGGGTTGAAAAGTGGGTGGTAGGATAATGTTAATAGGTGGATGGAAGGGCAAAATTGAATGAATTAGAGAGGTTTTACTGTAAAAGAAGAGTTAAATCCAGCGAGAAAAGAATGATCACATCCTACAAGAGCTAAAAAGATTAAAGTTGTGCTGGGGTGGGAGACACAAGAAGACTTCACATACTGGGGCAGATTTACTTACCCAGTCCATTCGCGATCCAGTGCGTTCTCTGCGGAGGATTCGGGTTCTGCCGGGATTCACTAAGGTAGTTCCTCCGACGTCCACCAGGTGTCGCTGCTGCGCTGAAGTTCATCAGAGTGCACTGAAGTTCACCATCCTATCGTGGGTGCAGGTAAATGCCGCGGTTTTTCTGAATCCGTCGGGTTTTCGTACGGCCACGCCCCCCGATTTCCGTTGTGTGCATGCCGGCGCCGATGCGCCACAATCTGATCACGTGCGGCAAAATGCGGGTGCAATTCAGGGAAAATCGGCGCAAATCGGAAATTTTCGGATAACACCTCCGAAAAACGTGATTCGGGCCCTTAGTAAATGACCCCCACTGTAACCATGAGGACCAAATCTTAAGGTACTTTATGATGTTTATGAAGAGTTAATGAGGAGAGATCTCAAGGCGGCAGATTTGGCTGGCTTTGTTTTTCCAGTTGGGAAAGGAGGGGGTTGTAGGGAGATCTTGCCATCTTGCTCTAGTCTTGATATGTATGTTGAGTGTTGGGCTGGCCCACCAGAGTCCCAAAATCTAACCAAATCTTGAACCAGGAGAAGACCCTATTTGGATCATAATTAAACTTATTTTCAGTTGATTGATAAAGAGTGCCTCCATTTGAATAAATTTATCTGTTGGGCCCAAAGAACCCCAGCCTGAGGCTTACTGCATTGAGCAAATCTCACCATTGTGCCTCTCCTGATCCCGAGAATAATTTTCTAGATTTTTTTCCCTATATTTTTGTAACTAGATCATTTATTCTAAGTAATATTGTCAATGCTCTTTAACTATGGAAAATAACTGAAGCACCTAATTTTTACTCACCCCCCCCCCTTGTTTTATGTATGATAAATGTCTACCATGTTCAATAGGGCGTATTTAAACTGGGGTTATTCTCATTTGAGTGTCTGAGTAGGACAAAATTTGGATTAAATACAGACAGATTGAAGTGAATAGGGACATTATATTTCTTTTTTCTTCTAAACAGACTTATAAAAATTCCCAGCATGCTCTCCTTACCCCCTCCTCTGTTATGAGTCAGAATGACCATAGACAGTAAAAAGATCATTAAAAATGTATTGCATGCAGATGGAAGCCTAGAATATGTATATTAGCGATTCTACTACTTTTGACTGAACACAAATGATAAAGGCGGGCAATTGGTTCCGCTTCATCTGTGCATGGGACGTGAGGAGGGGAGAATCATGGGGAAGAGGGAGAAGTACGATGGGCGATTTTTTAAATTTTTTTAGAGTTTGTTCTTTTAAATTAATTCATTTTCCAGCTCAAAAAATAAATAAATATCTTTTCTTCTTTTTTTATTCAACGCTAACTATTAATATGATCTTTATCTACAGATTCTATATCTATCCCTCATTATTAACATGTGGATTGCAGCCGTCAATAAGCATGCAATGATCTAATATCAGTTCTAGTTGTGTTGTTTCCCTGCATATTATATAATACAGTCCTCTAGTGGAATAGTCTGGTACTGCAGATGATGGTAAACCACAAGGGTAAATGTATATTATATGGCATTTTTCTCTCTTCAAGTAGTTAAATGTGTCTATGTAGTTCAATATGATGACAACAGGGTCATATGTATGATAACATAGAACTACAGATTTCCATTAACTCCTAATTGGCCACAATAAGTGCTACATGGCCTCTGTCGATACTAAATTAGGTCACAGTTCTCACATGCTATAGCATTTCTTGCCCTACAACATGACATTCTCTCCCCACCTCTGCCTCCATAGGATTTCCATTTACTACTGGAATAGGATTAATAAGACAGGGCAGCAGAGCAGGTCAATGTTGACGCCCTCCAAAGATTTATATACAATTTTTAGACTAGTGTTTTTCCATTAAGTCTTGACAGATACAGTAGAAGCCTGCAGTGTAAATGTACAGTATGGGTAATTTGTAGCGCCATACAAGTGACAGAAACAAGCAACTACACGGGGTGTACCTCTTAGTGTTACATACATTGGTAGCAAAGTCAGAGAACCTGTCACCTCTCTTGATCTGTCTATTATAGTAATTTGTTTCTCTTTTATCCTAGTAGTTTATGAGTAATCAGTCAATAGGGTGTGGCCTGTTAGGAATGTGTTCCTGCACAATTCAATTTGAGAAGCTATGATTGGACAATGAATGGAAACACTCACAAGGGGTAACTACAAAAACAAATTGTAGAAGGAATTTTAGGAAAATGGCATAATGTTTATTATTTACTAAAGCAAACATGTAAGGAGTGGTCTTAGGAGTAAGAGTAAGTACATAAATCTGTTTTACTGAAACAAATATTTTTTTTTTATTTAAGAAATTAATAAAGCAGGTGATAATTGTAAACTTTGTGAAAAAATTCATCAAATAAAGCACCTTTCAAACATTGTTCTGCTCCTTCTTTCTCCTGTAGTGAGCAGTAGAGTACCTTGCATGTCTCACTCTTTCCATACTTAGCAAATATTTCCCTTTATTCTATTCTCTGAGGTGATTAGGCTATCCCAGGACCTTCTTTAAAGAGTGAAGTCATTAGACACTTTAATTAAGAAGGAGAGCAGAGAATAGGATGGAGACAGGAACACATTTCTTCAGTAAAGTATCTTACAAAGTTAACTTCATCTGCACTAGTTATGCAATTTAGTTAAAGGGAACCTGTCATGAGGAAAGTCATTTTACATGATGATAGGTTCCAATAGCCTGGCATTATCATAATGGCATTATGATTTAAATTAAGAAAGTTGATAATTGCTTGTGGCAGTGATCTGATGTGTAATCAGGGGAGTGGCTGAGAGAGGGGAGGAGGCATTGCAGAGAAGATGACTCATGCCATTTGAAGTGCCCCGGTGGACTCCCCACACAATGCTGACAGGAAGTCAGGTAAGGTTAAACAATTAAAAAGCATTGTAATTATTCTCATGCATTATTACAGAGGATTTTGGAACATGTCATCACGTAAAAATTGCCTTACCAATGACAGGTTCCCTTTAAATTAGTTATGCTTTAAATAACAATTCCTGTAGCAATTTTATTATCTGTGGGGTCCTATGTGTTGAATAAATCTGATATTCCTGACTTATCCTGGATAGATAGGTCATCATCAATACGATTATCCCAAAAAACTCCTTTAATACAATGGGGGATTAACAGTAAGGAAAATGCATTAGAATTATGGCCTCATTTGTGGAGAAAAATGTCTAACATGTTTTGAACCATTTATACAAAGTGTTTTAGACAGTTAAAAGCTTTTCAAGTGGGCTTAGCTGAAATTGTAATTCTGTGCTCCGATAATGCAGCAAATTTAGAACACAATATTTTATTGAAATATTGAATCTAAGTCAAAAAGCACAAAGATCCGACGGGAATGCAGAAAGTGGCCGGTTTTTATAAAATTCCTGAAAATAGCCAGCACCAATTAGCAGTGTTCTGGCCATTTAAATCTTTGAGCACTGCTGTGTGTGCGCCCTAGGTGGCGGGTACGAGCGCCACGCTGCCGGATGCTGAGCGGGAGCGTGGTGAGGTAAGACAACACGGGGGGAGGCTGGGGGTCCTGTAAGAGCTGGAGACCGGAGCGAGACACGGGTGTATCTGTGACCCGAAATGTGGGTCACGGGGACACCCGTAATGATGTGTTTAGGGGTGTCTAATTAGCTACCCTGTTTCCCCGAAAATAAGACAGTGTCTTATATTATTTTTTGCTCCTAAAGAGGCACTAGGTCTTATTTTCAGGGGATGTCTTATTTTTCCATGATCAAGAATTTACATTTATCATTGAACAAAAAATCAACTTCTCTAACATCCTTATGACTCTCCAAACTCTAAATTTCATGCTGTATTTCTTGTGACTCCATTTCTATTAGATTCATTGGCCCCCGTCTCACTTTCACTTTCCATAAATGAACCCTTCTTATCCTGGGAGCTGCTGGTATCACATTTGCAGCACAACGGTCAGTGATTTAATTCTATGAATTCTTCCCCATGTCACATCCTTCTGCAGCATTTATAAGGATTTCCTAATAGTAATGTAACGGCTTGGGCGGAACTGCTGCAATGACTGCCGCTAGGTCTTATTTTCAGGGGAGGCCTTATATTTCTTACCCTGAACAAAATTATACTAGGTCTTATTTTCGGGGGATGTCTTATTTTAGGGGAAACAGGGTAGCTATTGAAAAAGGGGTTAGACATCCCAAAATGTGTCTACCAGCTAATATAGACACATCTTACCTAATGTTGTTATATCTCAGAGTACCAGTGCATGCGGTTAATTAAACAAGAGGCAGTTATAGCAAAAGGAAGCCGGCTTCCATCACGCCAGACAACAGCACTAGGACCCAGAGGAATTTAGTCAAGTACCAGTGGATGCTAGCTAGCTATTGAAAAAGCGGTTAGACACCCCAAAATGCATCTAGCAACTAATATACAATAGAGTGGCCAAAAATTATGTTATTTGTTGTTATTCGGCATTGTATTTTGGTAGTATTGAAGAACCATATGGTAAGGTTACAAGTAGATATGGTGGAATTCATTAAGACAATACGGCATTTTTTACCCCAGTCTTAAAATTCCCCCAGCTGGTGATCCAGTGGTCTTAGTGGATACAGTGGATATGGTCACAATCTCTGCCAGTTCCAACCTGAAGACCAGGTCTGAAGTAGCAGAATTTTTTGCTATAGTTAATGTGGCAGGCTGGGCATTTACTATCCTCTAGAACCTCTCCCCACCTGCCCTCCGACACGCCAAAATTGGTGTGCAGGTCTGAGAAGCCTCAAAACTGGCAGAGAGGGGGAGCTTTATATGCAGAGTGGGCATGAAGAAGTGCACAGGGAGCTGTGCCCGGTGACCAAGTGTGTAGGCTTGAGGTGTTCCTGTCCCATGCCCAATTCTAAGCCAGGTGCATGCAGTTGTGGATGGGTTAACATTATACCCTGGTGCAGGGATTCCCTTCCTATAGTTAGTACTAGAATCAAGCTTCTTGGGGAATGGCTCTTGTGTACATGTGTATTAGAGCAGATACAGATTTATGAGGATGTCATGGATGAAGGTCTTTCTGAGTATAACATTTGATGGGTGGTTTGGGTGGCGTTCTTTTTATCTATAGGCTTTGTAATTTATGGATAACCTCAACCCCAACACAAGAAAACTTATTTTCTTTTTTGCTACTTTGCAAAGTCTTCAGACTCACATTATTAATCTATCACTGCACTCTGTCATCACTCAGATGGATGTATTTAATATCAAATGAATGGCATAATCAGCAGAATTTTCTATCATCAAATCTATTAAAATAAAATAGCTGAAGCCATTGAGTAATAACCGACTACAGACGGGAGTGCTGATGGAGTAAATGAAAGCTCCGCTATTAACATCCTTTCATTTTTTAATGTAATGTTGGGGATTTACTAAAGGAAAATATATTAGCATCTGCATATTAAAAATGTAACGATGGAAATGTTACAGTGAGGCACGCACAGGAGCATATTCATTTCAGCTATCATTCTTGGTGCTGGATTGAAAGTGTAATTATTCTGTGGATATTATCAGCCAAACTAGAAAACGGCATAGTTACATCTGCTTGATTTATTAAAAAAATACTGGAGCAATTAGTATTAAAATACTTTCAGTTTAGAAATATAAATATCTGACTATGAATAGTTAAACAATAAAATAAAATACAATAATTTAAAGCATATATTTCTTTTTCTATGAAATGATTGAGAACATCTTTGGAATATGAAATATGGGGGGCATTTGTTGCTATTGTTATAGAAATACGATTGAGAAGCAGCACTCCGGTAATTCTGAAAAAAGAAGTTTATTCCACCAAAAAGTGTGCGACGTTTCGCCAATTCAATCAAGGCATTATCAAGCATGCTTGATAATGCCTTGATTGAATTGGCGAAACGTCGCACACTTTTTGGTGGAATAAACTTCTTTTTTCAGAATTACCGGAGTGCTGCTTCTCAATCGTATTTCTATATGCATTGGGGTTGATGCCAGACCTCTTAAGAAGACCTGCACCCGAGTTTTGATATATGCACGGTGCCGCTCAGAAACACAAATTGTTTGTTGCTATTGTTAGTTGTTATTATTAGTGAACAGCCAGGAATTAAGATTATTTCACCCTTACGACATTCCCAGTTGGCCGGTGAAGGGTGTTTCTTCCCGTGCCTGTGCAATTGCAATAGGCGCCCATTCAAGGCAGGGTCTTGCACATATACCAGAAACGTCAGGAGTCGGTGCCTCCTGATATATGCAGCGTGTTAGAGGGGCAGGAATTGCATTATAAACTGGAGCACCATGTGCTAGCATATGATACATTCACTAGTATGACTTCAATGTATAGGTCCACAACTGCTTTAAAAACACATATCCCAGCATATGTTGACTGCTTTGGGTTCCCATTGTATGCTGGGAATTTTGCAATGGCAGGAAAGGCCCAGGTTGTAGACCAATGTCATAATGTATGCATTATATATATATATATATATTAACTGGGCATACTAAACGAGCCAACCAATAAACTTCCACTGCATAGACATGAACTATAAGGGGGTGTAATGAAAGCAGAGGCATACCTTTGTGACTAAAAACATATACAGCAATGCATACTTGGAACTTAGCCTGTAAGTGTATCATAAGATATGCAACATTGTCCGGTCCGGCGGAAGTAAAGGGAAAATTAAAATGAACCTGTCAGCAGAAACTGACCTAATAAACCACTACCAGTATATTCTCATGTGGCTGCACAAATAGAAATATAATGTTTCTATCATGACCCAGTGAACATCCAGAAAATCTTTGAAGTGAGAAGTAAATTGGCTGTATTAAGTCAAGGAGGTGGAGAGTTTAACACTGAAGTCAAGCTCTCTCTTCCTGAGAAAACCCCTTTCATTGTAATTGATGGTCCTGCATACAGAGACATCACTAACCAGATTTTCTGAAGTCCAATCAATGATTTCGATCACACATGAGGAGGCGTTTAGAGAACCTCACATTGACTTCAGTGTTAAAATCTCTGCCTCCCTGACTTTAAACAACCAATTTACTTCTCTGTACAAAATTGATATTTAGGATGAAGTCATCACAATGGACCATGAAAGAAACAAAAACTAGAAGGTGCAAATTCTATTGGATTGTTCAGATTGGCACGATACTGTTTAGCATATGAGTAGTAGTTGAATATGTCACCGGTATCGAGGGGTGGTGACCTACGGCCGCCCTGCTTATTGGGTCCCTTACAAAAATGGATCCAATTGTAGAAGTAATATAGATGTGATACCTGCGCCAGTATTGGGGGATATGTGTAGTTCAAAAATAGTGATTGTGCCCAACAAAAAGATGTATCAGTATGTCCAGATACTATTGTAATTTGCTATATACGGACTGGTAGTGCCAGTCCGTGTATAGCAAATTACAATAGTATCTGGTTTTTGGGTTAACATTTAAATCAGAGGAAAAGTTCAAGGGTATGAATAATTTTGCAACCAGATGTATGCAGATCAGCACAAAACAAAACTTCAATTGCACCTCAATCATATTCATACTTCAGAGCTATGTTTTAACACTAGTTTATTGTTCAAAACATCTAACCCGTAGGGGTGTTCATCTTTATTTCAATTAGAATTTTAAAAAAAATTCTTTTTGGCTGCTGGATACCCATTTCATGTCTTGATTTTCTAAATATCTTCTGGTACCAACCCTGTGGTTTGGCCATGCCCCAATTGGTGTTTTTTTTTTCTTATACAGATCTTGCTATACACTATGGCATTTTGTCATGGCTGTGTTGATCTATTTTACTGCATATCGTGAATGCACCCATATGTCTATAATGTCTAGCATTTGGTTCTGCACAGTAGACAAGCCATCTTTTGCTGTCTGCATATGAAACACACTTTTAGATTGTGAATGGGAGATACCAAAGCTCAGAAATTTCTAATGTTCCTGGTGGTCCTATTTGTTAGATCCGGACCAATCGGATTGTTATCCCTTATAACAATACAACTTTGTACAACACCTTTAAGGCATAATAATAGAGCAAAATTTGACAGGCAAAATGTAGAGAAATAAGGAGCAGTTTATTCACTACGACCAAACACCACGGTAATTGACAATTTTTTGCCTCTTCAGGATAATACATAATATGTATGGATAGAAATGAGGTAAGTTCCCTTAACACAATTAAATATACAAACTTTACACATATTGAGCCGTTTACTAATGTTTTAAATAATAAAATGAGAAATGTATTCAAATTATCAATTCAGCGTCTGAAACAGCAATTTGTCTGTAGATTTAAACTCTTGGTACCTCTGTATCAATATGACTTTCAGCGCTGCTTCTTCTTCAATTATAGCTTACTCTTTTGTGCCAGTTCACAGCTACCTTTGTTAAAATCTATTTTCTACCATACTCCTACATGAATGGAAAAATGGAATCTAACAACTAGTAACAATGAGTTGTGTTCTGTAACATGTAATGCTGCTGCTCGTGCCAAGGTTACATCTTAGAAAATAAATTACTTTTTACCTATTATTACTAAAAGGGGTCTGTCTATGAAAAAAAGTTCACAAATTTTAACCCCCTAGTGAGGTTTACACAATAAAGAACATATTAACCCCCTAACTTTACAATTTTACTCAGTTATATAAATGTTTTAGCACTTATAACAATTTAATTTAGCTCCTAAACATTCTACTAGTGTCTGACACATAGAAAAAGGGAGATGAGACAGATCAGAGATGAAATATGATGAGATCCATGAGATGGATATAACACACAATGACAACCTGCTAACTCACCTATACCACACATTGTCAGCTATACTTATCTCAGCTATAACATACATTCAGCCTTACTATATGCCTTCTTTCCCTGATATAAAGACATCCCCGATCCAGCTGTCCAACGAGGATGAAGTCCTGCAAGATCATGTGCCTGATATCCTGCATGTGTTGCTTCCCCACTGAGGTCCGCCAGAGTTCACCTTCTTCTTTCTGGTGTATGTGAGTGCATGTCTTATGACACAATTTGAATTTTAAATCCTACGCTTAGTCCAAATCAGTAAGGTTGTCCGACAGCCACGCCGCCGATTTGTGTCGCATGAAAGTCTGCGGCAAAATCCAATCACGTGCACCAAAAACCCATGTTAAATGGGACGCAAATTGGAAATAGTCGGGAAACGCGGCTGACCCCTAGTAAATGTGCCCCATTATCTTGCCTGTAAAATGCAGTGTAAGTCTGTGCATGCTGCTGCTGTCAGGAAGTGTCTGTGTTTGAGCTCGTCTTGTAATGGAGGGGAGAGTGTCAGAGATCACACTGCATCAAGCAGACAGGAGAAGCTATTTATGAGAAGAATCTTACATGCCTGACCATAATCAGAAGATTTATGGTAGAATCCTGGGGCAACCAAATGTTGTATACATCAGGACTGAAAGAGACAGGTTGGAATTGTATCTGTGAAATGCTGTATTTTGTTAATAACAATGAATTAGGGAATGTGTTATTTTGCTATCCTGATTATATTTAAGAATCTTGTATTTGTGGGAATACCCCTTTAAACCTATTTGTAATATAATAACTTATATCATACATGTGAACATATTGCACAAGCAAGTGGTAATATATAAAGTTATAATGATTTTACCAAATTATTATATGTGATTCTCCCTTTTAAAACAAACAAAATGATGCCCATATTGTGCTGCTCACTCTGTTCTTTCCTGCTCTAAATCCTGACGCCTTCACCTAAAAAACAAAGCTCAACCATCCTCCTTATCCATTGGTTTAGTGCCAATAATGCCCTGTATGAAGTTCCTACATAGGCACAATAAAAAAATAAATGTTTATCATCAACTTCCCTCTTGAGTTCCTTGCAAGTGAAGCCAGAGTAGTTCACCCTCCGGCTTTTACATATCAGGTGCTGTGGGTACAGTGCATGCGCATTGCAGCTAGAATCTTACCCCAGCTTCGTACAGCATCACAAGAAGAGGCGCATGGCGTGCAATTCCGATGTGCTTCATTAGACTTGCATCTAAGTATAAATGTTTTTTGTTTTTACAAGAGGCCCAAGTAGCGATCTGATAAAGGGCTTTTTGAGACCCTAAACACCAGGTCCATATGGGCCTGCAGTTGGTTTACGATCCCAAACTGGCATGACAGATTCTCTTTACCTTATCATTGCTACTGCAAAAAAAAGCTAACCGAAGACCTAATAATTTCTTGCCTTGTAACTTACTACTAATTGTGATTCCACAAAACAGACTGGTTTTGCTTCAATTCCTTCAGAAGACAGATCTCCCTGTCTAGTGGTTATGCTAATGCCTTGCCTCTTATTGCTTATGATACTGATCGTAGCATTACATTGCAAACTCTCTTAGTAGTCAGTATTTTCATTATGCTGCACAATCATGTATCCCCACTGTCTCTCAGCACCCTCTTTCTCTTCTGTCACTTTTTATACTTCCCACATACCTGATTGTGATAACAGGACTTCTCTATATATTACATATGACACATATAAATTAATTTGTGTCACATGAATATAGTTGAAGGACTTATCTATACTGATAAGTCGCAGGTCTCTCCACGAGAGATGAGTGATTCTCAAAAATTCAATTTTACCCAAACCAGGAGGTCATGTAGACTGACTGAGCACCTTTTTATAATGACCTGGCACTTCATCCCAGAATTCCGTGCAAAAGCGGTAGGTTCTCAAATTTTAGCTGCCCTCCTGTAGCCCTGGGGGAGTGGGAAGTCTAGGAGAAGGAGAACCAGGAGAGTAGCTACTTTTTGAGGGACTCTGGGACTTTTGCTACAACTGGGATGAAGTGACAGTCTACGTCAGAAAGGGGTCCTGGAGGTCTCCTCCTGCTCTTGGAACTTTACTACCATGAATCCCCAGGATATTTGGATTTGTGCAGAATTTTGCTGTGGTTTTTCCCATTTGGTTTATTGTTCTCTACTTTCCACTATACCATTAACTCAGCTAGCTAGCCTTGTCAATTTACCCTTCACTATATATATATATATATATATATATATATATATATATATATATATATATGTAAATTCAAGGATCATTAATTGCCAAGGCAAGGGATCGGTTACCGGACAAAACGAGAATGTAGTGTCCTACATTGAACTTGGCACCAAGAGTCCAAATGGGCTATAAGACACGTAGGCAAGGATGGACTATTTTCCTTCTTGTAAAGTAATGATGACTGTAATATAGCTCAGATAATAATCAGATGCAATGATTTTGCTACAATATCACATTCTCATTGACACCTTTTATTATTCAAGTTAAAGGAGATCATGTTGGAAATTTAACTATGCCATATAATGAGAATAATAGCAATAACCACAGGACACTATACAGCACATTTCCATTCAAATACCATCAAATGCAGCCTTGTAGTATCATTTTACTAAACCAATGTCATAGGCATAGAATCAATCTGCTTTAAATTACCAAAATGAAGAGTCAAGGGATCAGCAGGCAGGCAGTATACAGATGATGAGATGGCGTTTTTGTACGGTTTCCTACGAGTGACTTTTACAATGACCTTTTAAAATGATAGCTATTCGTGTCATTTCACAAACCTTCTACAGACAAGGACTCGACTTGGGATATGTTATCTCACTGTCTTAAAAAGCCATACTGATGCAAAGTTAGGGTAAATGGAAAAGTCTTTGATTCTTTGTGCTTGTTTCTATATAGGAAACTGAACCTGGGTAGAGAGACAAACTCTTCAAACCTCTCTGTGATACAAGTTGCTATAGGAACAGTTAGGTCTGATGGCACAACTTAAGAACACGGGTCTCATGAGAAGTCCGGCTCATATCATATTCCCATCACACACTGTGCCTCTTCTGGATAAAGTGAAGTTTCCTAAAAGTACAATTTTAGAATTGATATGATTCATAGTGCACTTAGATTTAAGACTACATAAACTTCTAGAGACATTGGTTTCTGCAAATGGTGAATTGCATACAAAGGCAAGTTTTTCATACCTTTTTTTTAAACCTTTTTAAACCTGTATACCATTTAAGATAGAGGGCAATACATTATTGTAATCATTTTTTTTTTCAAATGAATCACATTTACTATATTTTTGTTGTTTAAGTGTTTTGGTCCCTTTTGGAACATTTTTTGCTTATGTATGTAAAATTCACAAGCATTTGTTAAGATATAAAAACATCAAATATGTTAGTGCTCTACTCTGTAAAGTGTCTTTGCATAACAGTTCCAAGGAACAATCTCACGAAGTCCCTAGTAGGTAGGAAGAGGAAGAGTTCCTCTGTAATTCCTGTTTTTCTGTCCATTTCCTGTACTGGGTTCTACTGTAGACCTCGTTTTACTCTCGTACCCGAAGTCAAACAGAAATCCTATACTGGAAATGTATGTACAGATAAAGAGTAAAAAATCTTTTATTTCCACATACTAACAAAGATAACGTTAAAATCGTGCGTATCACAAAGCTTTTCAAAAACACCAAACACCTTGCCCAACCTAGGTTTCGCCCTCTCCGGCTTCTTCTGGGGCCCCAGAAACGAGGTCTACATTAGAATCCAGTACAGGAAACGGACAGAAAAACAGCAAGAATTACCAAGGAACTCTTCAATTTCCAAACTATGAGGGATTTGGTGAGATTGTTTCTTGGAACTGCTATGCAAAGACACTTTACAGAGTAGAGCACTAACTTTTTTGATGTTTTTGTGAATTGTTGGCCAAATTTGGGAGTGTGCCTACTTAGTAGCTCCTCTGACTTTAACCGCTATGTTCGGGATATCAAACTGTTTGAACATTTTTTCTACAGGCTTATCGATGTGTTTTGACAATTTATGTTATGATCAAAATCATTTTTTTAAACTGATCCATTGAGTGCTTGATTCTTTTCCTTTGTTTGACATTCACCTGTGAACCTTGAGGCCATCCCATGCACTGTAAAAGCCTTCTAAGGGTTGCAGTGAACTGGAGCTTCATTTTCTATTTTCCAATACCAATTCGAATAAAGTATGCCCAAACAGGCAGAAATAATAGAAAGTTATGGGATCTTCTTAAAGTAGTTGGAAACTCTTTTATAAAAATTGCCCATGTGCCTTTACTAATAATCCCTGAATGTTCATCAAATGATTTGTCAACCCTTACTTTAGTGCTGTTTGTAAACGTGCTGTGGATCTTTGTTTACATGTCTGAGCTCTGATGAATAGGAGGGTCTGCAGCAGGAAATTATGATGCATCCAGCCCCCCTATACCCTTTACTTGTGTTTGTCAGTGAGAAGGACTGTGAGAGAAAGAGGCACAATGGGTGACGCCATTCTGACAGGCTGAAGGAGTCAGAAACAGGAAGTTGTATATACAGGCAGTCCCCGGGTTACATACAAGATAGGGTCTGTAGGTTTGTTCTTAAGTTGAATTTGTATGGAAGTCGGAATTGTATAATTTATAATTGTAAACCCAGCCAAACTGTTTTGGGTCTCTGTCACAATTGTATTTTAAAGATGTTGGGTTGTCATAAGAACCAGGATTAACACTAAAGCTTCATTGCAGACATCATTAATAACTGTTATAGCTATTTATTGTAGCCTAGGACTAAAGTACAGTAAATTTCCAAAATCCAGAGGTCAGTTTGTAACTAGGGGTTATCTGTAAGTAGAGTGTTCTTAAGTCGGGGACCACCTGTATATACAGAGAGCAGCATGGTGAGGACACGTAAAGGATGAAGCTCTCAAGAGGCAAAGACACAGGTACATATACATGCAGAGACATGTCTAATGGAACAGATTTATTGAAAAATGGAATTTGACCAAGATTGTCTCAAATTCATCAGCCTATGGATTAAAATACTATTGAAGATATCAGTGACAAGGCATCCATCATCCACATGTTTAATAATAATTGTGGTAAATTATAACATTACAAAGCAAGTACTATATTAATGTTGGATAAGTAAAATACAACCAAAATCCTGGATTAAAATTTGCTGTGGTTATAAGTTCTATGTGGCTTAGTATAGTTACATTATACAAATATGTCCATCCATAAAGGAGTTTTCCAATAATGGACATTTATTATATATCCAGCTGCCGGAGTCCCCCATCATCACCATTCATCCCAAAACTTGAGGATAAGCAATAAATAAGGGAAAAAACTTTTGCTTTAGGTTGAATTTGGTTAAGGACTGCAATTTTTTATGAAAACAATTCAACTACCGGTATATATTATATTCGCTCATGCTAACGTAACACCACTTTCTATTCAGTTGTGACCCTGGCTTGTCTCTGACCTTTCCTCTGAATTAGTATTATGCTGTTTGATATTTTGCCCTTGAACTATTTGATTAATATTTTCCTGCCATCCTGGGACCTTTCGTTTTCCTAAATTGTGACCTTGCTTGCCTTTGGCCCTGACATGAGATTTTCCCTTGGTTGTTATGATTTCTCTACTAATACAGGTTTCATCACTACTGATAGTACACAGTGTTCTTTTTGCTTTAGCTGTTGTTGACTTGACTTCAGAAGCTACCTAGGGATTTGTGGCAGTAAAGTAAGAGGTATTTTATGTGTCAGAGTACAGAGGTTATTGGCCAAAATGATTATATTGTGTTTCTATACTAAAGTCTATTATTCGGATGGGTAAAATAGTCCTGCATGCAGTTTTTTTTGAAGGGCTGGAGCGTGGAGTGGCCACTGGTTAGTGGTTTTGCTGCACTTTTGGCACGATTAAAGGATGGAGGCAACTGGGATATAAGATGTAGAATTGATACCCTGACTATAGAGGATTTGTGCACTCAGCTCCTGCTGTCCACAAATATTTCCCCAGATGTGGCTCCTGCCAGCTGGTTGGGATATTCACAATGATGGAACCCAAAGAGATAAATAACCACCTGATGCACCCCATTAAAGGTATCTCTCTCAGTGTATTCTCTAATATCCATATATGGGGAAAAAATTGATAGGTCTCTTCCTATTTTTCTAAAATAAGAGACCTATTATAGTTAAAGCTGCACTTGGCACTAAGAAACTAGAAGAAAGCCCCCATAAAAAAATCTTCTACACATGCCCCATTGTTTTAAAGCTTGTAAAGCTTTCTATGAAAAATGATAACATTGTAAACACTTGTAGACACTTCTGATAAATCTCCCCCATAGTTACTGTGTGGAAAGTATCTTTATGTTATTCTGCTTACAGTTTGAGCACCATGAATCCCCTGACATATTTTTAAACCCCTTCACTACTGTCATACGGCAACATAGGCAGTCCCAGACTTAAATACACCTGACTTACGAATGACCTCTTGTTACAGACGGACCTCTCTGACCACTGTGACCTCAGATGAAGGTCTCTGGTTGCTTTTTATTTTAGGCGCAGGCTGCAATGCACTGGATAGTTGTTTCTTGTAGACCATACCAGGCTTCAATGATCTTCAATGAAGATTTCTTAATAATTTTTATTCCTATGAGAACCCACATTTTTTAAAATCTAATTCCCATTGGTTTAAAAATATGCCTGTTCCGACTTACATACAAATTCAACTGAATCGAATAAACCTAAAGGGGGATATTTATCATACGCTGGCGCTCGTGCGCCAGCGTATGTTCGCCCCGCCGCTGCAAATTCGCAGCCCGATACATGAAGAGGCTTCTGCCTCTTCATGTATCGGGCTGCCGGCTGCGCAGCGTTTTTCCTACGCCAGGCAGGGCCTGGCGTAGAAAATAACGCAACCGGCGACTTTTCACGAATGAAAGTCGCCGGCAGCAGCGAGTGCGCAGGCGCGGGGACAGTAACGCCCCGCGCCGGCCCACTACCGTCCGGCCGCGCCCCCCGCTCGGCCGGCCGCGCCCCCCTTCACGCCCCTTCACGCCCCACTGGCGTGAAGGTGGCGGATTGGGGAAAATAATCGCAAAAGCTAGCAATAAGCTAGCATTTGCGATTATTTCAGGGCCTCTGCGCCACTGGCGGTGCGCAGAGGTCCTGATAAATATCCCCCAAAGATTCTATCTTGCACGTAACCTGGGGACTACCTGTATTCATGCTATTGCACATGTCCTGTGCAGATAGCACATTTATATACGTCATTTCCTGAACTGTGGCAACATTGAGGGACAATTCTGGTGTCATATTGAAAAGGAAATTCTCTCCTTGTTTTTCTAGTTGAAATAGAAATGGAGATATACACTGTTAAATTTGAATTTTAAATGCAGAACTCAACACCTGACCATAAATTTATATATGTTCCATAGGAACATATACTTAATCAGCAATATTAATGTAATATAAAATAGATAAAAATGACATGGTAGGAAACTTTATAAAACCTAACTAATGCCAAATTAGGAAATGTATGAAACCCTTTTCAAAAAGATAGAATAATTCTAATATTGTAACTTTTCCACATTCTGAATGTTCATAGCTTTGCACGGCGTGAGTAAGAAGATAGACACAACAACTGCTTCTATATATAGAACATTCAGGTACTAATATTAAAAAGAAAATATCAGGCTAAAGATTAAAAAGCAATAACATTTCAGCAACAAAATACATGTAAGCTTCCTTATACTCTCGCCTGAGCCTAAGTCTATGGCATGAGCACATTATGCCTGTGACGCCTGGCTGTACTGATATGGACATGTTTTATAGGACCTGTTATCACTGGAATATAGCATACATTTCTAAGGCTCCACTCCTTACATCATTCTGCCACTGCATCTGCCTTCCGCTCCTCTTTTTATTTCTCCATCTATATATCTGATTCTACCAAGGAAATGAAAAGCAGAGGTAATATGCTACACTTGTCTTAATCTCCCGGACCATCCAGTACATCAGGAATTGCCTGGCCGTGCTAATAGCTCACTGAGGTTTGCAGTTCAACCTGAGTGGAGAGGTGACAGAACGAGGAATAAAGATTAACTGTTTGGTTTTCCCTTCATGCTGCTCTCACATCCCTCCCTCAACTCAGGCACAATCAATGCCAAGCGACAAGACATCTTGCATGGTCAAACTCCATTCCTCCCTTGTTTAATTCTTGAATTGTCATTATTATTCATGTATTTAATCTAGCAATAAAACCCAGGATAGAAATCTATCTTACAATCCCAGCTGCCTTGTGTTGCATGTCCTTTAACAATTCATAGAGTTGAAGTTTTAAAGTAGCGTTACATGGCTGCTCGAGATCATTCTACGTATGTGGCGTGTCAGGTTGTAAGTCATGGATTGCCTTATACTAATCTATCTACTTTCAGTTGGGTGGTCCTGGGCTGGTGCAGATGTTCTTACACCACCCACCCGACGGTAAATAAGCTAATTAGCATATTAGAGGCAAAAGCTAGCAGCACAGATTACTCAATAAATTGGGAGATAGATTAAAAATGCCAAAGGCATTGGAATCAGTGTTGTGCTTATTGAAGAAACAAAAGGTCAGTAGAGGTGGTGCAAGTTCCTTTTTTTATTTACTCTTAGGTCTGTTTCCTACTTATGTCTTATTGGTAGACAAGGAGTTATAGCATGAGGTTGCCCATGATACAACCTAAGATAGCACCTTCACAAAGCTAGAGTACTACATATTTGTGTTCAGGTTCGGGGTCTAATTGTACAACCAGAACATATTGCCAGATTGGTGGCCGAACAGCCAATATGGCAAATTGACGCCCATGGCTACTAGCTATAGCTAGGATTGACCAAGCTTTAAGGTATCCCCCAGGTCAATCATAGACATGGTTAGAAGTTAAAAACATCAATCTATCTGGGTAGCACGGTCAAACCTGAACATCAAACCTGAATACAAAGATCAGGTCTGCTCATCTTTAATTGTAATAAGACACATAATCGTGGCACTACTGCCACAACACTTAACAACCAATAACCCTAAAACTATAGACAAACACAAAAAATATTCTTATCACAATGTGATATCTAACCTGTTACTATAGATGCCCTATAATTTCTAAACAGGATATTCACTCCTAGACTCCTTCTCAAGAGTTTAAAAAAATGGAGAAAAATACATACTGCTGAATCATTTACTACATATAGTTTATTGAAAAATTAGTTAAAAATGTAATTCATGTACGAAAACCAAAATGACTGACCACAAAACATGGACGCATGGCATGGCGCAATACCAAAGGGTAAATTAAAAAAATAACATTACAATTTCACGTGATAACGTGATGTAAAAAATATTAATCGATGCAAAAAAAAAACCTTCAAGGGCAAAAAGTAATGATAAATATGTTAAGTAACAGTGACTGTGCACACAAAAATATAAAGATGTCTAGTAAGGTTCTGATGCATGTAATGCATTGTACACATAATATAAATTATGGGTACCAATCTGATACAACTTAAAAAACATAGGAAGTACATACCAAGAGATCCACACCACCCAGCGTCCACCCTGACACATGTGTCGGTGAAACAAGCCTTCCTAAAGGACCCTTGCTTTGTGGTCAATCTTTTAATTTTTAGGTCATACATTTTTAACTAATTTTTTAATAAAATATATGTATTAAATGATTCAGCACTTATTGCACCAGTTGAATAGTTAATACAATCTTTATATTTGTATTCTAGATCACACCGCTGAATGTCCAATATATTTTTGTAAAATGCATGGAATAAACGCAATACCTAGACCAGGCTGCAGTCTATAAAACAGACCCAAAAAGTCTCGAACAAAGTGAGTAGTGACTGTATAAAATATATTTTTTAAAGACAAAAACTGTCTTGAAAAAAGGCCACAAGAACTGTAGAGCACAATCACCCACTATGTGACCATTGTATATAGCTCCTTTGGTACCAAAAATACAGTATACAAGCAAATGGGTGCAAAGCTTAAGACCCTATCTTGTACGTAACCAGGGGACTACCAGCATTGACTATAAATACCCTCTAAAACAACATACTGTAGGTAGTATATATTCTAAAATCAAAATCTTTTAAATTGATAAAACCAAGAAAGTGTTAAGTGTCTTAGGCAGGAAAAGCAATATCCATTATCCATGTGCACCAAGATGAGATGTATATTTCCTTGTTTTCTTTGGTCTCATCAGACCAATAAATCTGAACGCTCTGAGACAGGGGTGACCTAGGTTTGTCTGCTTTTGTTTCTGTTAAATTTCTCCCCAAAGGCCAATGCTTCCGCTAGGTGAGATGATGATACCTTCAATTTGTCTTTTCAGTTAATTAGGATATTGGAAAGGGAAAGCACATTTTAGGAGGTGAAAGGAGGATTTGTGTCCATGTAAACCGTCTAGTAGATCTGCAATAAATATTATTAGATTATTATATTATTATACTGGAAATAAATATTACCTGAGTTGTTATTGCTTCTAACGGAGAATTCTCCATATATATTGATTTCAATGGAGTCTGTTTATGGGAACTGCAAAGGTTAGTACGTACTAAAGGAAGGTAAAATGGCAACAGACAAATTTGACGTGAAAAGATGTGGAGGTAGTTTGGGTAAATCTGTATACTGCAGTATATCTGCAGTATTAAACAACAATGCTGTCATCTTCTTACAATATTGCCATCCCTATCTGTTGGTTGGGTCTGGTATTACAGCCCAGCTCCATTGAATTCTACTGGGAATAGGCTACAATATCCCACATTTGGCTTTGGAGGAAAGCTGGGAGGTTCTCTGCTAAATGTTATCTGCTGGAAGCATATTAAAGAGAAATATTCTATGATTTCTAACATATCTTTATTATTGCTGTACATTGCACAATTTCTGAGAAATTTCTCTTTTAATCTAAAGGTCCAGTTGGTGCACCAAAAGTCGTCCTTAGCATTTGTAGCACTGCTATTCCTGTCTGGACCATTTGCCCCCTGCTTTTCACAAGTCATATATCCTGCATATCATATGGAGGGGGAATGGTCCAGGCAGAAATTCCGATGCTCTGGGTGCTGAGGACAGATACTTGGTGCATCATCAGAATTTCTGGTGCATTTGTGGAATATTTCTTGGGGGAGACCGTAGACTCACTTTAACCCCTTACTGACATGTGATGTATCTGTAGGTCACATGTCGGCCACTGTATGAAGAGGGCTCACTGGCTGGCCATCTCCGCACACGTTGGGAGTTTGCTGGCAACCTTGTGGAAGCATTTAAATCCCAGCATCATGTTGATGCCGCAATATTGGATCGCCGCCCCCTGTGAAGTCATCAAGCGGCTATGATCAGTTACTATAACAGCCTCTGGTCATACGAAGACCCGAGGCTGTCTATTTTTAACCCATGTATTACAATGTGCGAATTGCACATTATAATAGATGATGTGTAAAATCCCCATATACTACCATACTGTACTATGGATCAATCAGACAACCTAAGGTTAAAGTAACCTAGGGGGGTGAAAAAGAAAATTAAAAAAGTTTTAAAAAATGAATAAGAAAACCTAAAAATTCAAATCACCCCCCTTTCTCTAGGACTGATATAAATAAACAGTAAATATAATAAGCATGTTAGGTATCGCTGTTTCCAAAAATTTCTTATCTATCAAAATATAATAATATTTTTTTCGGGCATTTAACCCCATAACGGAAAATAGTGCCCAAATTCTAAAATTACACTTTTTTTTTGTCATTTTGAAAAATATAAAAAAATTCAATAAAAATTGATCAAAAGGCGGTTCAGTGCTTAAATGGTAGCATTGAAAACTTGATCAAAAGTAGCAAAAATGACACCACCCACAGCTCTGTACACCAATAAATGAAAAAGTTATTAGCGCCAGAAGATGGCAAAATTAAGATTTTTTTTTGTAAAGGTTTTAATTTTTGTAAATGTATGAAAACATTAGGAAACCTATATAAATCTGGTATCCCTGTGATCGCACCGACCAAAAGAATGAAGGGCCCATATCATCTTGAGGGCACAGTGAAAGCCATAAAATCTAAGCCCAAAAGAATATGTCACCAATTTTACTGCATTTGTAATTTTTTTTTCCGCTTCCCAGTACACGGCATGGAATATTAAATACAGTCACTATGAATTGCAATTTGTTACACAGAAAACAAGTCTTCACACAGCTCTTTATATAAAAAAAAAAGTTATAGATTTTTCGAAGGAGCGGAGTGAAAAATGGAAATGCAAAAACAAAACAGGGCCAGGTCGTTAAGGGGTTAAATAAGTGGATTTAGATAATATCTAAATAGTGAGCTCAACAAAGTACAAAAAATTCTGTATGGTATGAGCTTCAAGATGTCACTTGGAAACAAAAAAAAAGTCATTACTTAGAGCAAAGGAACCCATTAAGTACAAATTTCCAATCCCTAATTAACATAGCTAGTGGTAAATACTCATTAATCTACATCAAAATACAATACCACAGGGGACCAGAGTACTTCACAGAAAAGTACATTATCCTAAAATAGCGGATCGCCCTTGCCTAGTGATCTTAGAAAAAAAAATCTGTCCTTCTCACAATTAGAATCTCTCTGAAAGTCGGAACACATCTCGAGCTGTGAGCCACCGAGCATATTAACGTGTTATTAAGATGGCTTTGAAAGGCCTTATTATCTGAAGTCAAATCTCTAGGATCAATATTCACACAAGTGCATCTTCCTTCCGAATCAATTAGTACAATTAGTGTGTTAAGATGCTTGTACTATCCCGCTCATCAAAAAAAAAAAAAGCATAAAGCAATGAAAACGCTTTGAAATGTTCTGATAAAGCGGTTACAAAATCCGAGTTGTCCTTCACCGAGTAACTTTTCAAAGGAAAACATGACATATTTTTTTTTCGCACACAAGTTCCAGCCTGTGTAATTAACATTCAGCATTAGCTAGCATGCAGATAGAGGCACAATTATAATAACTCTGAGTCAATAATTCATAAACTATAATGCATTATTAATCAATTATTGAGGCCTGAATTACTTTTAATGAGATTAAGATGATTTGAGCACTAAGCAGTTGAATCATATTGATTTAATCAATGTGCTTAATTAAACTGTGTACATTCTCTTCAGGATCATTATTTCCAATATCCAGCACAAGTGCCTCCTTTGATATTTTCTCTTTCGAGTTCTTTCGCAGTTTTCGTCTGTTTTTTTATGCAGGCATATTTAGAAGTCAGAATCTTCATTAAACAAATTGCTAATTGAGTGCAAAAGCCATTATAGGTGAATGAGTCCATTTAATTTCCAAGCACGCAATGACACAGGTTTATCAAACTGCAACATTCTCACATTGCATTTTATTATTATGGTCGATCAGGAGTATAACTAGTCTTCCTGATGGCTGAGCAGGGAACTGGAGCAATAACATCTTATACTGCTAATATGGCGAAAATGAACTTTTTGTTTTGTACTGTGGTCTAGTGCACTTTCTTTTGTCCGGTTTAACCAAGCAGCCACTTCCATTCACTTTTGATTGACTGTCCCCAGTTATCCCCATTAAACTGGGCAAGGAAGGGTGCACGGGACCTCAAAGCCACATCCACAGTGCACTAAAATGCTAATTTACATATACATGATAAAAATAATAACATATAAAAATAGGAGTTCTCTGCATTTAGGGCACAGATTTTCACCTAAAAACATAGGTACAGTTCATATGGCAGCTTCATGTGATGGTGTACAAACAATACAATGAAAAAGGAAAGGACAGATACAGCCATAGAGCCCTAAAGCTATCCTTACCTACTTGCCTATTGTATCAAATTTAGTAGATTACAACTGGTCGACGTTTCCTTCTTGTGTCAGTGAACACATGGAGATATAAACAGGACAAACAAACATAGAAGAATGGTCAAACAAATACAGGTAAAAACCAAGAGGACAATGCAGAATCAATAGACAAATGGATGGGCAGAAGTTTAAAAAACATGGAAGCCCAAAAATTGTTAGCAAGCACCAGGGAGACTTAGAGCAGGCAGATAATCATCTTATGAGATATCAGAGTCCCAGGTCAGAGAATGATTGTACCAGTCCCCTGACATCCAGACAAACGAGGCAAGTAGGGGAGCTATGTGAATGGAGGAGGCATATGTCCATCACAGCTAGCTTCATAACCATTTCCATACCAGGACAAACAGGATATAGATGGATGTTGTAGAAATCAATTAAATATCATTAAAAAGAGAAACCACAAAGGGACATGATGCACATCACAATTTAGATGAAAAAATATGTACAAATCTTTATTATAGCCAAAAATTAGACATGACAAAAAGATGGATATTTAAAAACAAAATTAAAATGATGACAAAACAGGCAATGGTTAGATTAATAGATATATACCAAAAGACTTAGGACGCTCCAACCATTGGGTATTTTGGAAACACAAAAAAGTAAATAGAGGACCAGAATACAGACCAATATGACAAATAAATGAATATAAACTATCAATTGACAAATGTAAAAGTATCATCCTTATGTGGAGTGATCTAATATGCCTCCCTACCCCCAGTGTATCGGCAGCTTATATGGCTTCCTCGAGGGTCAAGTCAAAGAATGTTCACACTAGTGCAGGACAGAATACAACACGAACATAATGGGGACCAATATCCGGCTGCACATGCTGCCTCACTGCTCAATGACCATGTGTCTGCCCTGCGCTGCTCTATGGAGAAGGGAGGGGTGTGCAGCGCTCATCCCTCCTCCTCTCCAGCATGCTGACATGATCCCTAAGTAGAATATCATGGACAGCAGTGCAGCTGCTGCCAGTGGATGGCGCTGAAGCTTAAAAAGGCAAAATGTTTCAATTCCTTTAAGATAAAAGGATCATTGCTAAGAATTTGCATAATGCCATAGTGTGATAACTTTTCATCACACAAACAATATCAATAATTTGCTGAAAGTGGATGAGCCCTTTATCTTGACTTGTTCAATAGCTATTCAATTGCTCTTGTAAGTTATCAAGTTTAAACATGTTTCCAAATTCAAGTTAGAGATTGCTGTATGAATATGCCTATTTATACAAGGGACTTTAAATGGATCATATTATACGTGTTTAGATGAGCTTAACCTTTAAATAATTTACAACTCCAACAACAGCAATGGAAGTGAATAAAAAGTTCCAGGCTACAATACTAAATAATAGTGGAGCCTGTGTTATCAGAAGACTCCAACCAGGTGTATACAGGATGTTCAAGTACAGTAATAGAATAGAATAAAAAGTTCCAGACCACTAAATAAGAAATGTAGAGTCTGTCTTATCAGAAAAAATTCTAAGCAGGGGCATCCTGGCTGATCCTCAAAAGGCAAGTACACCAAATATTAATGACTACAAGAGGACACTGCAATGTATCTTCAAGATAATGGTTAGAATGTATGTATGTATAATTCATAATTTATTATTATGTATTATACACATATCTAAACCATAGAGGCATTAGCAAGAGTATAAATGGAGTGGCTACAGAAAGTATTCAGACCCCTTCAAAGTTTTCACTCTTTGTTTTATTGCAGCCAATTGGTAAGATCAACAAGAGTTTCTTTTGCTCATTAATATACACACTACAGCTGTATCAGCCATAGCGACACACACCTGTCTGTAAGAACTCACAGCTCACAGAACATGTCAGAGTACATGAGAATCATGAGGTCTAAGGAACTGCCCAAATAACTCAGATACAAAATTGTGGCACGGCATAGATCTGGCCAAGGTTACAAATGAATTTCTGTAGCCCTCAAGGTTCATAAGAGCACAGTAGCCTCCATAATCCTTAAATGGAAGAAGTTCAGAACAACCATAACTCTTCCTTGACCAGGTTGTCCAGCCAAACTATAAAATTGTGGGATAATAGCCTTGGTTAGAGAGGTAAAGAAGAATCCTGAGATCATTGCAACTGAGCTTCAGAGATGCAGTAGGGAGATGGGATAAAGTTCCACAAAGTCAACTATCATTGCAGCCCTCTACCAGTCGGGGCTTCATTTCAGAGTGCAGGCGGAAACCTCTCCTCAGTGCAAGACATATGAAAGCCTGCATACAGTTTGCAAAAAAACACATGATTGACTCCCAGACTATGAGAAATAAGATTCTCTGGTCTGATGAGTCGAATATTTAACATTTTCATCTACAATCTTCAATGTAAAGAGATATCCTGGATGAAAACCTCTTCTAGAGTGCTCTGCACCTCAAACTGGGCCGACGGTTCACATTCCAACAAGACAATGACCCTAAGCCCACAGCTAAAATAAGATTACAGTGGCTTCAGAACAATCTTGTGATCATTCTTGACTGGCTTAGCCAGAGCCCCGACCTAATCCCAATTGATCATCTCTGGAGAGACTTGCAAATGGCTTCCACCAACATTCACCATCCAAACAGAGGGAACTGGAAAGGATCTGCAAGGAAGAGGCAGAGGATCCCCAAATCCAGGTGTAACAACTTGTTGTATCATTCCCAAGAAGACTCTTGGCTGTACTAGCTCAAAAGCTGCTTCTTCTCAATACTGAGCAAAGGGTCTGAAAACTTATGACCATGTGATATTATCATTTTCTTATTTAATAAATTAGCAAATATATCTACATTTTATATCTACCCAGTTTGATCCTGTAGTTTCCTGAAGTCTATTGGTCATTTACCTACAACCTCATTATATTTACACCCATTGTTGCCCCAGTCTTGACTCATTCCCTATTGATAAAGCGCGATAGCGAAACACGTGTTGGGGTCATTCACATGTGGTCTACCTCTCTGGTATGGTTTTTTCTTCCAGTCAAATATTTTGTGCTCCATTGGTGTCTTGTATGTACTGTATTCACCAAGTGATATTTGTTATTCTTTAGCCCCATACCCAAATGGGACCTATTACTCTGTATTAACTGTATTACCTACCTTTATGCCCTTTACGGCGATTATTCTTGGACACATGTATTTTAAACTTCACTGTAGCCCATTCATTATTGCTTTCTGATTTTTATGTTTTTATTTGTTTCAATAAAGAATGGGATTTGAGTATACTTTGTAGGTTTGACCCCTCTTTTCTTTCAAGTATTTGGTGGTATTTATCTATGCTTTTGGTAGTTTTTGGTCCTCTAAATAGCTCATTTTTTTGGGGTGTATATTCATTTCCTATCAGATAAGAAGACAAACATGTAAAAAAAAAATCTCTGTACTTCTTGTAATTCTCACAATGGATGAACATTCTTGTTGATAACAGTACAATTGTTTGCTTTTCTCATAATTCAAAGGGAACATCTGTGACTGAAGTCAGATATAATTGTAGAATAGAGAGTTCTTATTCATTGATCAGTGAATCCTACATTTCAGGGTTTGCGACTCGGAAAATCATTACTTCAGTAATGAAAACAAGAGATCATAAACACTGCTTACTAAACACTTAGCATGTCCCATGATTGTCTTATCTCATTTACAGTGTTCAAATACGATGGTGCACATTTACTAAGGTCCTTGCGCCAGTTTTCTGTTGGACTTTGCTTGTTCTTTTGAGTGTGAACTGCTTGCACTGGCATTTAAGATGTGTCTGCATCACACTTGTGTTGCATGCTACCCTTTTTTGAGGCGCAGCTGAACTTGGCATCATGCAACACAAATTAGGGGGCATTTTGATGCTAAGTTGGATATGGTGCCAGATTTATCATGCAAAGTCCAACAGAATTGTGCTGCATGCCCCATGTTAAAGATGCACCAGAAAAAAGTGGTGCACTCTGTTACAGCAGTGTAGCGGGGGCTGTATTCATAAAGAACGTGTGCCAGAAATCCGGAATCTGGGGTCCCATGCACTATATACAGGTAAACTGCATTTAGTGCACTCTTGTTAGTAAATGTGCCCCGTGTTCCTACCAGGGCGGTACCAAGTGGGAGATATGTTAAAGGTGAGCTGCACCATTGACTGACTGTGAATAGGGTCTCATTGCAAAATAAACCTGTGGGACGCAACATTTGTTGAATATTTGGTAAAAAAGTTTTCAATCACAAGGGGAATTACAGGCAACATACTGTATATACTCGTGCATAAGCCGAGTTTTCAAGCACAAAAAAAATTTGCTGAAAAACCTCACCTCGGCTTATACACGAGTCAATTTAAAAATAAATAAACTTAATACTCACCCTCCGGCGCCCGGATCCTTGGCACGGCTCACGATCCTCGGCGCGGTTCCTGGGGCGGCTCCTCTTTTATCATCTTTCTTCTCTAGCCGGCAGAATCACCTCTACACAATCTCCTGGCCGGCACACATTATGATGTGGCTGCTCTGCTGCTCATCATAGTGTGCGCACGCCGACAGATCGCATAGACGTGACTCTGCCAGCTAGAGAAGAAAGAAGAGGAGCCGCTGGGAACCCCGCCAAGGATCGGGAGCTGCACCGAGCATCGGGGGTGAGTATCGCTGGAGGGTGACTATTAAGTAAATTTTTTTTATGTGCTTGGCATAAAGGGGACTGGCTGGCTGTATACTATATGGGGCTGGCTGTATACTTCAGGGTGCTGGCTGTATACTACAGCGGACTGGCTGTATACTACAGGGGCTGGCTGTATACTACAGGGGGCTGGCTGTATACTATGGGGGAATTTTGTATACTACATCGGGAGGGCTGTATACTACAGGGGGCTGTCTTTATACTACAGATGGCTTACTCTCTGAATACTACAGGGGGCTGGCTGTATACTACAGGGGGCTGGCTGTATACTACATGGTGCTGGTTGTATAGTACATGGGGGCTGACTAGCTGTATACTACACCCTCGGCTTATACTCGATTCAATAGGTCTTCACAGTTTTTGGTGGTAAAATTAGAGGTCTTGGCTTATACTCGGGTTGGCTTATAGTAGAGTATATATGGTATGTCAAATTTTGTTTTTTGCTGTACAGCTAAATCTGAAGTAATAAATCTATATATATTTACACTATAAGCAGTATGCAGGAAATACTCCTGATAGAATGCAAAGACAAGATGCAGAAAAATCTTCTTGACATGTGCAAAACTGAAACTGAATATTTTCTTTTACTCTATAATTTTCACAAATCATCATGTGGGGATTTCCTTAGGAAAATATACCAGTATTCCTAATGTTATACTTCTTATGCAGCAAATTTATTATGTGTTTTTGGCACGTTTTTCACTTCACTAGACTGTTTCTACACAGTATTTCTGTAAAGGGAGCATAGCTTATTGGTGTCTTGAAAAGTGTTAATAAATCGGTATGAAAAATAAGTGCATCAGTTGTGTTATTGTGTATCTTAATGTGACAGTAATAATAATTCTCCCCTTTTTAAAAAACCTTAGAGGGTTCAGACCTTTTTCATTGCTGCACTTCTATTTTCTACTCCCCATCCTTCAAAAGCCATAACTTTTTTATTTTTCCCATTTACAGAGATGCATGACAGCTTATTTTCTGCTTTACAATTTGCACGTTTTAGTGGCGCCATTGAATAAATATTCCATAAAAATATAATGGATAGCTAGAAAAAAATTCCAAACACTGTGAAATTAATGAAAACAACTTCCATTTTATTATTTGGATCAGTACAATCATGGAGATACCAAATTAATGTAGTGTTATCTTCAGTGGAAGATTAAGTGCCCCATGGGCCCCGGGCTGTTCATACGAATTATGCAACCCCCCGGCATCCAAACCAACATGTACCTGGATGTTAATGTGGACTTAATTACTCTACATCCTCTATATCATTAATCTTATACTGTTCATAAAGTTAAACAATCACCTTCAATTGTGCTCTTATAACCCACCTATTTAAGAAAGCTGATCACATTCTCTAACTGCATGAAACCCTCCACCCAACTACCGTCCAGACGAGATTGCCCAGACAGTGTAGGAGATGTGGATGCTACCCTGACTTGCATCCGCAGCTGCACCTCATTACTGAAATGTCTACAGCAGAACCCCCCTTTTATGAAATGTCCACCGCAGAAATTCTCCTTTACTGAAAAGCTCACAGGAGAGCCCCCTTTAATGAATTGTCCACAGCAGATGCCCCTTTAATGAAATGTCCTCTGCATATGCCCCCCTTTAATGAAATGTCTACTGCAGATGCCCCTTTAATGAAATGTCCTCTGCATATGCCCCCCTTTAATGAAATGTCCTCTGCATATGCCCCCCTTTAATGAAATGTCCACAGCCAATGCCCCGTTGAATGAAATGTCCACAGAAGATGCCTCTTTAATGCAATTTATACCCCAGATGGCCCCTTTTACGAAATGTTCACCCCAGATGCCCCCTTTTAATGTATTGTCCAAAGCAGGTCCCTCTTGAAAGAAAATAATCTATACTCACGTTCCGGCTTCTTCTCCCCGGGCCTGCGGCTCCATCTTCTCCTCCGGCTCTGGTGCATCACTACGACGCGGTGGTGTCACTGAAGCGTGATGTCATAGTATAAGGGCCTGCATGTCGCATAAACTAGGACGTCACGTGGACATGACACTGCCGCATCATAGTGATGCGCCTGGGCCGGAAGAGCAGAAGATGGAGGCGCGGGGCCAGGGAAAAGAAGCTGGAAGGTGAGTAAAATCTTCATGAACAGATGGGAAATATTGGGGCAGATTTACTTTCCCGGTCCGTTCGCGATCCAGCGGCGCGTTCTCTGCGGTGGATTCAGGTCCGGCCGGGATTCATCAAGGTAGTTCCTCCGACGTCCACCAGGTGGTGCTGCTGCGCTGAAAAGCATCTGAACGCACTTGAGTTCACCGGGCCGGACCAAGTGAAGGTAAGCGCGTCACAAGAGACACTTTTATTGTTTTAAATGCGGCAATTTTTCCGAATCCGTTGGGTTTTCGCTTGGGCACGCCCCCCCGATTTCCGTCGCGTGCATGCTGGCGCCGATGCGCCACAATCCGATCGCATGCGCCAAAATCCCGGGGCAATACAGGGAAAATCGGCGCAAATCGGAAATATTCGTGTAATACGTCGGGAAAACGCGAATCGGGCCCTTAGTAAATGACCCCCATTGTGTAAATTTTTTTACACGGTGTCTTGTGTTACATTCATGACATGTGACCAGAGTGACATCATCACAGGTCCTTTAGCCTTCTCCATGGAGGATGGAGAGGAGTCAATGGAGGCAGCTGTGACTTCATGTGTTCACATTCCTAAATGGGATACTGTTTGCTATTGTTAAGAGGCTAAAGGACCTGAGATGATGTCACTCTGGTCACATGACATAAACTGTGACCAGTAAGGAGGCATAAGGCATGGGGGATTAGATGGGAGGGGCCGAATGAGCAGGACACACCCTCTTTGATGCCAGGTAATATAAGATAAAAGGTAATTCATGTGGATGTAAGTGATTAGGGCTCTATCGGAGTAAATATATGTTTCTTTTCATTGTTTCAATAAGGAGATTTTGTACATTGTCAAATGACACATTTCTTGCCCCTTTTTTGAATATATAGCTCTATAGAAACCGGTCACTGCCTGTATATGTGCAAATGTTGTGACAGGATCCGTTTAAGAAACTTGCTCAGATTACAAGTCACTATTAGAGCCTTATCCTATAGAAACTACAACCCATCAACATATGTAAAAAACAACTTTTATGAAGTTTGTTTACCCTTTAAATGTTTTCCAGGGATTAAAACAAAATTGTGCGCAATTTTGAAATTTTCATTTTTTTGGCAAAATGAATGTGTTTTTCATAAAATGTTCACAGAGGATAAAATATCAAAATGCTCAACAAAGTTTGATACCCAATGTCTCCCGAGAATGTTGTATGCTGTATATGCACATGCTATGGCATTGAAGGGAAGGTTTCCTTTCTTTTTGTATTTTGTTGGGGTTGTACACCATACCATAAAATGCTCTATTATCTTTCTAGAGCATCTTTATTCTATAGATCACTATGATTATGGTGATACCTCACTTATATAGTTTTTTAAATATAATTTTACAATTTTACTGAAGAAAAACTAATTAGAAAAAAAACTAATTTATTTTTGTATTACCATCTTATAACATAACTTTAATATTTTTTGGTTGACAGAACTGGTTTAGGGCTTTTTTTAAGTGTTGAGCTGTGCTTTTCAGTGTTACCATTTTGGCACACAACTTTTTTTCATCAACTTATTGCAACATTTTTGTGAAGGGATTTTATGAAAATTTCTAAATTTTGGCAACTTTTTTAGGTTTTGTTTCTATTGTGTTCCCGACCGGGTCCAACAATGTTTCTGATTTATTACAGATGCGGCAATAGCAAAAATTTGGAATTTGTTTTGCAAATTTGTGTTTTTGTACTTTATTAAATGAGTATAGGGAATGTAGTAATATTACGTCCCGTTGCGGGAAGTCCTTGTCACGTTGCGATGTACCAAGGTCAGGAAAGGGTTATCATCATTTTATCTGCTTAGTTATTCATATACGCAGGGATTCGTAAAATTGTCTGTAAGGCTACCTGGGGTGTTTGAACCCTAGTGGGTCTGGCCGCTTATGCAATATACACCAAGACAACTGTAAGGGAACCTAGAAGAAGCAAAGAATCAGAGCCCGACAGCCGATGAATGGTCGTTGTTAAGCACCAAGCTTTACGGCTTTGAAACCAGCCTAACTGAAAAATCTACTTAACATTGCACAAATTGATTGTATTGTACAGAATATTAAGTTTCAATTTGGCACCAAATTAAAAAAAAAAATATGGAAAGGCAAGCACCATCCTACCATTGTGATGGATAGGAAGCCAAGCCCTCATTCTCCAGCTTTTTCATTACTCACGACGGCTTGTCAGACTACGCAACACTCCCTCAATCATAGGGCGTCAATAAACTTCAGGAAACCTCACCTCACACTGTATTTGTCTCTGCACTCATTGGCAGTTGCATATTTGTACTGACAAGTCAGTCTCAACTGTTTCGGCTGATGAGAGGCAGACCCACACTGTGTTCGCTTGTCTCTGAACAAAAGCATTACAAATCTGTGCCGCACATATGGGGTCTATAAACACAAGTCAGACCCACGCAGGCATTCACAAAATGAAATACAACGTAATGCTCGGAAACATTAACCGGTACATAGAGGACTAATAAACACCGCAGACCAGTATGAAAGAAAGCTACGCTTGCATTTATCAAGCAAATTTGTGATTTAGTAACCAGCGTTACCGACTTTTATTGTTTTTTTTCAAACCTGAAAAGATTAAGAGCCGTATTTACTGCTAATAGCGATTTAAAACCTTTTAGAGGTAAATAATCCCAGCTTTTCTACATTACGGATAATGTTTTCTACTATTTTAATAGCTGCTATAATAAATTACAATATGTAAAGTGCGCGTAAAGGATATGGGGCACTTCTGCAACCATTTTATATTACGCCAAATGTAGCTACAATAACAGAGAAAGCAACTTTACAAATAATCAGATTTTTTAAAATATTGTAAGATTTTGTGTATACAGCTATTTGGGAGATCTGTGCATCTCCATGGGTACACACCACAAAAATCGCTTGGTGGGTTGTCTGTGTTTTAGAATTTCCAAGTGGGTTCACATTATATTGTCCTTTGTCCTTTTGTTCCTTTAAGGGTTTTGGTTTGCAAAATATTCAATATAATAATATAATATATAATAACACAAATGTGAATAAACTGTACAGCAGTCATGTTCTATTCACTTATCTGTCATTTCTCTTATCCACGCTCCTAATGTACAATATGTTATCTGTGAAGTTTCTGTACCAAGACAATGCACTTAGCTCCCTTTCCAATGAATGGGTGTTGATCTGCAGTTACCTGGTCTGACCACTGGACAGAGAACGGAGCTGTTTGCTTCCTTTTCTTTTCACTGTTGATGTGTGGGGGTGTTAGTGTAGATCCCACAATTCTCATTATGTGTTTTCAATATTTTTAGCCCCGATCTTTCAGCTAGTAAGAATTACTATTACTATTTCTCCCCAGTTTACTCCCCTTAAAAGCAATAGATTTGATTTATCAAAGAAATAAAAATATCTAGAAATTACAATTTTCTACAAAGGGATGTATAAAAATAAATTGGTTGTATGGCCAAAAAAATTGAGAAAAATTTCAGTGTGACAGCATTATTTATGGCTGTCCTACTAATCTCCAACCCCTTGACACACAGGAAATGTAGGACCACGGAACCGAGAAGTAGCAACTAGGTGGCCGTTCTGGAATGATCGGAAAATAATGACAGTTTGATGGGTATAATTTCCTTTTAAAATTTTCAAATGATTCTGAACCATTGCTAATATTGAATAGCTCCATTGACAGTAACCTGCTTTTTGGATTTCTCTGGTGTAAAGTTTACAGACATTAACACAGACATTGTTACGTTACGTTATCTAGTCCATTAGCATAACGACATCTAATTAGCTTACTGTTTTGGAGTGTTTAGAGGTAATTTATTTTAAGATTTTCTCTTTTTTTATCTTATACTTGCAACTTTTTGGCATATTTGTATATTTGGGCCTAAATTTTAAACTTTTCACCCCGCCTAGCAAAGTTAGTTGCACAAAATTTTTTCAGTCTTGCACCTGATATATCTTTAAAATCCAGATGTGAACGTATGAAAAAGTCACAATTTTGGTTAAAAAGTCGCAAAAAAAAACTCCAGTCATCAGTCGTAGGAAAAACTTTAGAAGAGGTTGCGGAAGATTCTGCAATGAAAAGTTCTAAAAACAGCACAAACTCAGATGAATGCAAAAGTACCCTAAATAAGTCCAAAAGCTGCAATAACCAAAAAAAGACACACACATAAATGTCTGACTAAAGAAAAATGACCTCCTCTGTGTCTCTTTGTGGATGTCTCATATTCCCGTGTCATGTCACACAACAATTCTCTTGTAGCACCATTCGGTGGCCTTGTAGTCAGCATAGCTGCATTATAGCTACTTGTAACCTTAGGTAGCACTAGCAAGATTCACAGCTTATCATTAATACAACATAATTTACTAGAACCAATGGAAAAAAAAACCGGAAAAAAAGTTGCCACTTACATATCTCCTCCCTGTGACTCTGAGAGTTGGATTTTGGCATTGCGGTTATAGTGACAACGGGACAAGGATTCCCTCCCAACGTGTGGCACAACGTCTGATGCTTGAAATAAACTGTTTGTGGATTACGTCTTTGCTCCAAAATCTGCAAGTGGGACTAAAAAAGAATAAAGATTAGTGTAGAAACTTCCCAGAAACATCCTTTTATATCACTGTACTTATGTAATATATACTGCTCCCATATATCCCCCTGTCCCCGTTGTTGCCCTTGACTGCAGTAACATATGACATAATAAAACTTTGATAAAAATCTGATTTAAAGTTTGCCTGTCCTACCTAGACCATATCTGTGTTTACACCTTAACCAAAAAAATCCATGTATAGAAGTTGAGACGGAACATTCCACCAGGTTTTACCGCACTAAGCTACTAGTATTCCCTCTTTGATGTAAAATCTGACCGGTTTTAATATAAAAAATCTCCCCCAAAGCCAGGCAAATATGACTCTTCTCATCCCTTTTTCAAATGGGATGAGTCAAGTTTAGTGGTTTGAGGTGTAGTGCCATTTCAAAAGCCTATCTCTGTTTTGATGGGACCCAGAAACATGCCTTTCATGTCATATTAATAAGAATTTTATCATTCAGATTACATCAAGTTTATGGTTCTGAAATATAGAACTGGACACACAGGCAGTTAAAAAATAGGCAGGGACTGGATCTTTAGTTTCCAACCATGCTTTTGACTGCCCTTATCTCTGATTCTGTAGCTTTTATGTAAAAAAGAAAAAGGGGGATGCATATATTCAGAATACACAAGGTAATTTTATTGAAAATCAACACAAACACAATTACAACCATTAACCCCTTATCACCGACACTAGTTTTCAGCTCAATGACCAGACTCGATTTTTCAAATCTGACATGTCTCGCGATAATTGGTTATAACTTCAAAACGCTTTAACATATCCCGGTGATTTTGAGAATGTTTTCTCGTGATACATTGTACTTCATGTTAGTTCTAAAATTTAAGTGATACGATTTGTGATTCGTTCTGAAAAAAGTGAAAATTTGGCAAAAGTTTGTAAAAATTCTTCATTTTCCAAGTTTGAAATGTTCTGCTTTCCAGACAGGAAGTAAAACTACCCAAAAAGCTTGATAATTAACATTTACGGAATGTCTGCTTTATGTTGAGATGATATTTTATGCATCCTCTCACTTTTCTAGTAGGTTATGAGGTGCAGAACTTTAGGTGCGATTTTTCTCATTTTCATGAAAATTGCCAAAACTCACATTTTGAGGGAAAACTCAGCTTTCAAATAACTTTGAAAGGCCTAAATAATAGTAAAACCACATAAATTACCCCACTATAGAAACGTCACCCCTCCAACGTATGTAACACAACAAACAATATGGACCTGCGATTTAGAAACTATGGAATTTTTTTGGAAAATACATTCATTTAGGCCAAACTGACAGTTTCAGAATCAATTAAATGATGAAACGCACTGCAAAGTTTGATGCCCAATTCCTCCCGAGTGTATTGATACCCCATATGTGGTGGTAAACTTCTGTACGGGCGCACGGCCGAGTATAGAATGAATGGAGGCGCCATTCACAGCAGATTTGTATTGTCACATTGTACTACCTATACATTTTTATTTTTTTTGGTAATGCAAACATATGAGGGCTTATTTTTTACGGGATGAGATACAATGTATAGATAATTCATTTTGGGGGTCTATAGCTTATTCATGAGATTTTATTAACTATTTCAAGGGGGACACAAACAAAATCACAAATTTTTATTTTGGATTTTTAGCATTTTTTCCCCCCGCTCACCGTAACATAAAAATAATATTTTATCTTTATTCTCTGGTTCACTACGATTGTGGTGATACCTCATTTATATAGTTTTTCTTATCTTTGCTCAATTTTCCTGAGCAAAACCAATATTGGAGAATATCGCATTGTTTTTACTATAGACAACTTTTCAGGGCCATAACTTCTGTATTTTTCTGTTGTCAGATCTGGTTGAGGGCTTATTTTTGTGAAAAGAGTTGTTCTTTTCCGTCGTATCATATTAGGGAACATAGCTTTTTTTGATCACTTTTAAGAACATTTTTTGTGATGGTGTTTGATGAAAAATTGTATATTACGGGAAGTTTTTCGTAGTTTTTTTTTTACGTTGTTCACCGAGCGGGTTCAATATTGATTTAGATTTATTGTACAGATTAATACGGATGGTGATACCAAATATGTACATTTTTCGTTTGTTTTTGTGTTTTATATACAGGCAGTCCCCGGGTTACATACAAGATAGGGTCTGGAGGTTTGTTCTTAAGTTGAATTTGTATGTAAGTCGAAACTGTATATTTTATAATGGAAGTTCTAGACAATTTCTTTTGCCCCAGTGACAATTGGAGTTTCAAAATTTTTGGTGTAATTGGACCAAGAATTATCAATAAAGCTTCATTACAGACATCTTACAGCTGATCATTGCAGTCTGGGACTATAGTAAAGCATCCAGAGAGCTTCACCAGAGGTAACAGTGGGCAGGGGGGTCCGTCTGTAACTATGGGTTGTCTGTAAGTCGGGTGTCCTTAAGTAGGGGACCGCCTGTATTGTATTTGCGTTATATGTGTAACTGGGGAGATTATGGGACTTTATTTTCTTTATTTAATTATTATTATAAAATGATTTAATCTTTTTTTTTTTTACTTTCACATATTTTCCACCTTTTGGCTTGAACAAGCGATCATCCGATCACTTATTCAATGCAGTGTATAGTGTAAGTAACTGAGCATGCTGCGCATACTGACCCGATGTCCCGAAATCTTCTTCTGACGAGGCGCCGTAGAAAGGCGCCACGTCAGCAGAAGTACCCTTAATGACTGACGTAGGTCATTAAGGGGTTAAAATGTCCTGAGACGGACATACAAGGTAAACAAACAGACAAAAGTGTAGGACTCATAAAGTCATAATAGTAATGTGCAATAAATATCTATTCTAAGTGGATTACTGCAGGTACAAAAAACAAAATGATCAAAATATCTCAAATAGAGCACCAATAAGTATATATATAAGGATACATATATTAGTCATGTGTAATGGTCTCCATAAGTTAGGGATACATGATGTTCAGATTAAAAATTGCAGTAGCCAACCAGACATAAATTATTCTCAATATATACACATCACTAAAAGTTGCAGAAGGAAGATTAGTTACCGGTCCTAACACATGTCGGCAGGGAGAGACTTCAAGCAGGAGTGAAAGATTCTGTAGCTTACTATGCCACAAGCCTGGTGTGATCTGAAAGATGAGATCTTTATCTTTAATATAGCACCAGTGGCTTTTGTAGTGACACTCCCCCTGCAGTCTCTTAACTTGACTCATCTCATGTAAAATTGGGATGAGAAGAGTCATAGTTAACTGACTTTGCATGAGAAAAACAGGTCAGATTTGACATAAAAGAGGGAGTACAGGCGGTCCCCTACTTAAGAACACTCGACTTACATACGACCCATAGTTACAAACGGACCTCTGGATATTGGTAATTTATTGTACTTTAGTCCTAGGCTACAATAATCAGATGTAACAGTTATCAAATGTATCTGTAATGAAGCTTTAGTGTTAATATTGATTCTTATGACAACCCAACATTTTTAAAATCCAATTGTCATAGAGACCAAAAAAGTTCTGTCTGGGATTACAATGATAAAATATACAGTTCCGACTTACATACAAATTCAACTTAAGAACAAACCTACAGACCCTATCTTGTATGTAACCCGGGGACTGCCTGTACTAGAAAGGACATTTCATCCCCTACTTTAAGGGACTAGGAGTTTAGTGGGGTAAAACTTGGCAACAGGTTCTCTTTAAGTCTAACTATAAGGAAGGAAATAAAAATAACATTTAAATGAGTGCTTTGTTCTGGGTGCTATAGCGATGACACAATGCACACTGCACATATACATAAAATTACTTTGAGAATTCCATGATTACATTTTTAAAGTAAGTGCTAAAACTAAGGAAAATTATTTATATCTCAACATTTTCCCTAAAATGTACTTATACATTAAATCATCTCCCAACATACAAAGCAATTAACCAAAAAATTGGGGATAACATTAAGAAAAAGACTAGCTTTAGAATTTAATAGTTTTTACTGGTAAAATATTCCGGACAATCCTGAAAGTGTTAATGTAGGATGAATGCATTGCACACGTCAGTGTTTTCAGCAATCACAATCACGCGTGTTTTCCTTCAAACGTGGACAGATAAAAAAAAATATACAGACATACAGCATATACACACATACAGTATATGTACACACCATAGACCAGTGATTTTCAACCTTTTTTGAGCCGCGGCACACTTTTTATACTTAGAAAATCCTGGGGCACAACACCAACCAAAATAGCACAAAATGACACTAAAACAGTCATAAAAGGCCCCCCTTTACGAATTAAAAGGCCCCCCTTTACTAATTAAAAGGCCCCAAAGGCCCCCCTTTACTAATTAAAAGGCCCCCCTTTACTAATTAAAAGGCCCCCCTTTACTAATTAAAAGGTCCCCCTTTACTAATTAAAAGGCCCCCCTTTACTAATTAAGAGGCCCCCCTTTACTAATTAAGAGGCCCCAGAGGCCCCCCTTTACTAATTAAAAGGCCCCAGAGACCCCCCTTTACTAATTAAAAGGCCCCAGAGGCCCCCCTTTACTAATTAAAAGGCCCCAGAGGCCCCCCTTTACTAATTGAAAGGCCCCAGAGGCCCCCTTTCCTAATTAAAAGGCCCCAGAGGCCCCCCTTTCCTAATTAAGAGGCCCCAGAGGCCCCCCTTTACTAATTAAAAGGCCCCAGAGGCCCCCCTTTACTAATTAAAAGGCCCCAGAGGCCCCCCTTTACTAATTTAAAGGCCCCCGAGGCCCCCCTTTACTAATAAAAAAAAAAGGACCCTAGCTTCCTTCCCATTACAAATAATAACCTTATATACTTACCCATGATGTCTTCTTCCACGTACCTTCACTCCTAATGGCGATCCGCCCATCTTCTGTAGCAGGAGCTACAGAAGATGGGCGGATCGCCGACGCAGGGCTTGTAGGTAAGTTTGGGCGCAGAAACACGGGGGGCGCGGCGGCAGCACTACACAGGGGCATCATAGTTCAGGGAACTTTCCCCGCGGCACACTCAACCATGTGCGGCACACAGGTTGAAAATCACTGCCATAGACCATATACACAGACATACAGCATATACACACGTACAGCATGTACATGTACACATGTACACACATACAGCATATACACACAGTGCCATATACAGACAAACAGCTTATACACACACTTACAGTATATATATACACCATATACACATACATACAGTATATATATAGATACACACCCTATACACAGGCATAGAGCATATATATACATGTACAGCATGTACACACATGCAGCATATACACACTGTACCATACACAAACAGCATATATACACATACAGTATATACACACACAATATACACACACAATATACACACACATACAGTATATGTATATATATATATATATATATATATATATATATATATATATATATACATACACACACGTATATAAATATACACACACACATATATATATATCTATACACCATATACACACACATAGAGCTTATACACACATGCAGCATGTACACAAGTGCAGCATATACACATATAAAACCACATATACAGCATATAGACATAACATATAGACATCAATACATGTATACCCCTATACACAAATAATTATATATGGTAAGGAAGTAGTGAGAGATCCATAGTCCCGTCATTCTTCTATCCACTCCCCCAACATTTCTTATGCATATTATAGTGTACAAAGTGCAGCATAATATGTATATAATTGTAAACATCGTCCATTTTTTAGTGTGGCAAGTTGGGTGACTGGGCCACCTAGCACTGTCTGTCCCAAAGCTAGCGGTTTGGCTGCTACCCCTACAGTTATGCTTCTTGACCTCCTTCTTTCTAAAGGCAACTTTCAAAATTATGCTAAAGAGCCAGAAGGGCTCTGGGAAGCATTCCAGAGTCCCTGTACACTGCAACTTCACAGGCTGTAACACTGTGCAGGAGAATTTCCCATTCCTATAGTGTTAGGTTACAGCATCAGGGGGAGGGGAGAAGTCTTAAAGGAGCAACGGGAAGGGTGAGATAGTGTAACAGCTTGTGAATCTACAGCATGGAGTGGCTCTGGTAATGTCCCCAGAACCTTTCTTGCTCATTAACATCATTTTAAAGTTGATTTTAGATGGAAGGAGGCCATGGATAATAAATATAAGAATATTACCACAGTCATAGTGTCTGGAGTAAGTGTCCCTGGTTTATCCTGATAGATTTTGATAGTAGATTTCCATCAGTATAAAATAAATGGATTTTATGATCTATTGTATATACAGTTAATATAATGCGTTATTAGAAATAAATAATAGTAATTTAAAGGGAAGTTCCTAAAGTCTCTATATATATTGATACTGGATAGCATCTAAAATGTTACTTTCAGCCACAAAGAAAAAAGTTATATTGTCACACTTACTACCCATGAATAGTCATGTAAGTAGCCCCAGTCTTAAGGAGTTTCCAATGTAGTGAGTGCACATACGCTAAATGCCACTGGTGCGGATACAAACACCTGGACCACATGACTCCAGGTAACATTGGGACCACCCACATAAGTATTCACATGAAGAACAGCAAAGGGACTCTTTGTGTAATGACAGGTTCCCTTTAAGCAGCAGACTTTGTACCAGGAGCGGTCAAAAATTCTACAACTTACACTTACCATGAGGGCAGAGTATGTGTAAGGGTAGTGATATGCCAGATAACAGACATCATCATAGTGAGGGAATTTCACAGTAAAGGTCAGCGTGTAATATCTTCTTCTCCTCTTTGCATCCGATGCTCGATAACAAAACAGGTTTCTGGTTGAAAAAAAAGAGAAAGATAAGAAAAATAAAATTTTACCCTTTAACAATGAAGATAAAAAGTATGTTTTACAAATACACCTAATTCAGGATCATCTGACTACCGGGTGGAAACTGGGTACCAATTCCAAAATTGGAAAAATAATTTGAATAAATATTAAGTTGTATAAGATTTTAGTAATATATTGTAATATTTTTTTATTGAAAGTTAGTTGTAGTTAAAGGAAACCTACCACCACAGATCTACCTATTAAGGTAGATCTGGTGTCAGGTTCTGCGCATGCGCAGTAGCTCCGGCTTTGGAGCCAAGACTGCGCAGCTGTCTGAACTTGCACAGAACCCAGCTTTGCAGAGGAGTGCGCGCAACTATGAGGAGCTGTGTGCTGAAGATGGCTTCATAGGTGGATAGCAAGAGGCTGTGGCTACTATACGCCCCAGCAGCCTCTTTAGTATATTTTCATATTAGGGCAATTAAAAATGATAAAAGATATGGGGGACTAAAGGATTTGCCCTAAAGAGGGCTATCCTACTATAAATTAGATGAACCTTGCACCGGATTTACCTTGATAGGTAGATCCTTGATGGCAAGTTTCCTTTAAGAATTAAAAGGAATAAAGTCTATTTCACTGTTGGTAACCTGTTTGCTTGACTAAGTTAGCCATGTTTCTGTGGGTTATTCTACTTCTTGGGGTTTCCAAACATGTTTGATGGCATCGGCTTGTTTTCTATATACCTCATATATACCAATATACCTTGTGCTTTAAATATCTCACATATCTTACGGTCACTTGAAAAAAATTAAAACATTGCTAATAGCAAAAACTTTTATATAGTCCCACACAACTCAAGTCTGTAGAGTCATAACACTGCAGTGTTCATGAGCCCTTATCTAGTATCCACAATCTTAAAGTGGAATGACAGTACTTTATATTGGATTGCCAATTATCAGTTGCACAGATGAGCAATTTCAGTTAGGGGGTCTCCAACACCTGACACTACTAACAATCAACTGTTTTACACAGTAATGGCACTCCAGTGAGTGCTTGTACTCCTGTGATGTGTTGTCAATTCATCACAAGGCTTGTTCATTCACATTTATGTGAACTGGGCTGAGTTGCAAGGGGTGACCTACTAATAAGAAACTTTACCAGGGACATCCAAATGCCCCACCAACCACTGATATTGGATTGGTCATCACAAAAGGGGCTCACAAACAGTGGCAACTGCATGGCAAAGGAAAAGAAATACCCAGCTCACCTCTGGCCATAAACTGGAACCAGTTGTTTGCAAAGGCATGGCCCCTTTCATCTGATGGAAGCCACCAGCGGACAGGAAGTCCATGAGTCCTGCTGCTGGTTGGTCACGTGACCTGTGGCTTCTTCGGACTACAGAGAAACCATGGTAAATACAATATGATGACCCAATTAGGGTCTTGAACTTACCCTGGTAAAATTTCAGTGGCCAAGTCCTTTAAGCACAATTGCTACACTAAGCATGGCGTTACTTTGTTGTTGCTGAAGGAGCAGTTGTTAGACTCTTATACTACAAACTACAGCCAAAAACTCACTTAATAATCACAAAATAGTGACATAGCAATTTAATCAGCAACTTCCTGTTCCCTGCCTTGCCACAGCTTTAATTTATATTGGTGTCCTGAGGATATCAATATCATTGAAGGAAGGAGGCTAAATTCAGATTAGCCTTGTAGCTTCTCTTCAGGGTCCCCTTGAACAGGAATAATCACCAGAGCTCAGATGATAATCCAAACCTGTGCACCCCTCCTTGCTCCTCCAGATCCTGGGCTGCCCAGGACTTCAGGGGGATTTCTTTTTTTTTTTTTTTTTAATTGAAGTTTTTCATTTTCGTTACATATTAATACAGCCATATTTTTATAACACATTACATATAGGGGGATTTCTTGAGTCATGCACTCTGTCTGGCAAATTCTATGCTGCGGTGGCTCTGAGGGCCATTGGTTCCCCAAGACTGAACTATCATAATTACAACAATAACAGATCCAGAACGATCTCTTCAATTAGTGGACACTAGAAAATAGAACATTCAACTAGATAAAAAGACAACTATATAAAGTAATAGATATTGCACCAAAATATTTTATTCAGCCAACATCTAAGCAGAGTGAATCCCTTTCTAATATCTTTTTACCTTTGTGATATCAATACAAAATTTTGTTAAAAAAAAATCCACGGCCATTACATAGTCACATTTGTATAGACTGTGAAAACGTCCAGGAGCATTGATTCAAAACACGGCTCTCGAAAGAAGAAGAACACTAACACTTGCTTAGGAGCATTCATCTGTCAGGAGGCACAATTTTCTTTGAATATGAGACCGGCTATTATATTCACTTTACAAATAACCATTAAACTATATTGCACCCACTAGTGCATTTCAAACCAATTTCCTCACACAGCACCAATTATGCCGCTGTCTAACCTTCCTAGTTTTAAGAGTATTGTGTAGAAGTTTTCAGACAAATTGTATCATCTCTGTTGTGCCAGGGAACAAAATGAACTGTGGTGCAGAGTGTGGAAAGCTGTAATTTTACTTTAAAGTAATCTTTGGCGCAGTCTTAAAAGTTCCTTCAGCTACCGCAACTGTTAAACCAATAATAGGATAGAAAAAAAGTCTAAAAAGACAACATAAATGCTTACAGCTACTTACAATACCCCTACATATTATATTGTGCTTCTAGAAACCTGCATTTTACAAAGCGACAGGCAGCAGAACACTTGAAAGGGGGATTAAATGTCTTCAAAAAGCATAAATACAAAACCAAAACATTTGACTATAGTGGCGAGCAAACAACATCTAAAAAGAACCTGAAAGTATAAGGTATATTTTCTCTTAGACAACTAGCTATATTATGTACATATTCTTAACTGCTGCATGTCCCTACAAAAGAAAAACTGCCTTGTGTATATATGACGCATCCCCTCCCCCTGATCCTTTGGCACTTCCCCACTCCCAAGGGGCATTGCTTTTAGAAAATGTAACAGCCTGTGAAGATACAGCACAAAGGGGCTCTGGAAACACCCCCAGTGATCTTCTGGTTCATTAAATTAATGCAAAAGATGATTTTAGAAGGAAGGAGGCCATGGATAACAAATATAAGAAGATTAACACAGTCACAGTATCTGGATCTATGAGTAATTGTCCCTGGTTTATCATGCTCGATTTTCTTGGTAGATTTCCTTATATTTAGCCTTAGATTGGTCATCCACTCCCACAATTTGTGATCCAGTTGTTTGAGCCAAACAATTTTGGATTTAAACAAAATAAATAAAAACTTTATTGAATGAACTCTTATTTGACTCTTAATTTAACTTCCCAACCTAATTAAAATACCATTGCTAGATTCGCACTGTGATTAGAAAAGTTTTTGTTTTATGCAGAAAAGGTATAATGGGATATACTTTTGTTTAAATACAAGTACAACTGTGGTAGATGAATGACACCTTCAATGGCCAACATGAAAAAAGAATCCAAGCATAAGAAGCACAAAGGTCAAAGCTACCTGATGACTTTTGTGCTCCAAAATACTGCAAACATTATTTTCCTGGTTAGCCAATAAAGGGATCATTCCTATTCCTATTCCTATATTTTCTCATTCCAAAATATTCAACATAACACACAAGTTTATGATAATGTTTGTGATAATGACACAGATGCCATGGATCCACCATAAGGTTTAATCTTTTGGCAAAATGGCACAGCTGTTCCTTTCAAATAACTCTACAGGCAGTCCCCGGGTTACGTACAAGATAGGGTCCGGAGGTTTGTTCTTAAGTTGAATTTGTATGTAAGTCAAAACTGTATATTTTATAATTGTAGATTTTGGGGACAAAAAAATTTTGGCCCCAGTGACAATTGGAGTTTAAACATATTTTGCTGTGATGGGACCAAGGATTATCAATAAATCTTCATTACAGACACTTTACAGCTGATTATTGCAGCCTGGGACTACAGTAAAGCATTCAGAAAGCTTCACCAGAGGTCAGAGGGGTCTGTCTGTAACTATGGGTTGTCTGTAAGTCGGGTGTCCTTAAGTAGGGGACCGCCTGTACATAACTTTAACTAACATCAACGTGAAGAAACTGTATTAGCATTTTACCTAAAAAGAATCATTGAAAACCATCAATTAAAGCCATGGCCACAAACTTAGACCCACCCTTAGAGGATGCTTTGGTACTACAACACTACAACACTGATTCCAGTATCACAAAGAGTCAAAGACAGCCGTTATAATGATTCCCAAAAAGCAGTGACATCCATCAGGATATGAAGACTACAGAATTATAGCTTAGAATACACTGGCCTTTGAATTGAATGCATCAACCAGAGTGATGTATTGAAATATGGGTTGAGACTTACCTATAATAGCAGATGTTGGACCCAGTTCTCATCCAATATGTCTTTCCCTGGAGAGCTTCCTTCACAGAATACATAACAGGTTGCATACCTGTGTGAACCCAAATGAAAATTATTATAAAGTTCTGGAAAGTCAACCACAAACTGAACCATGTTTTCAGTTTAATATATTTCAGGCTAAACATTACAGTGAAATGTTCAAACAGGATTAAAACAAACCTGTCATGAGGAATGCCATTTTAAGCTGGTGACAAGTTCCAATAGCCTATGGTGATTTGATAAAATTGCCTTTGTCAGTATTTCAATACTTCATAAAACTATATTTCCCATTATCTGGTTCCCTGCCAGCAGCGTGAGGTGAGTCCCAGGAGGGTAGGGTGGGGCTCATACATTCTTCCTCTAGTCCACACCATCCCCCTCCCTTTCCTGGCTGTTCAATAGATATGGCAGGAAGAGGGGAGGCTTTAGCTGACCTCCCCTCCCCTGGGACTCACCACATGCTGCTGGCAGAAAACCAGGTAATATGAACCTGGCAGGGAACCAGGCAATATGAAATAAAGTTATATAAAGTACTGATTCAGATGACAACAAAGGCATTTTTAAAATCAGCATAGTATTGGCTATTGTAACCCGTCCCCACATTCCTGGTGACAAGTTCATTTTAAAATGTTTGACCATCTAAAGCTTGAACATTTGAAAGATCTTGTAGATATGAGAAAGCTGGTACTTAGAATTTCTACTACTTTACCTGCAAGAATACAGAAAGTATAGAAACTAGGCTCCTATGGAAGTTCTTTCCAAAAACTAGAGGTTTAGCAAGAATAAGGAGCTGACATGATCCTAGCAACACCCCTGTAAACACAACAGCAACACCCCTGAACCATAGAGGTTGTTCATGTTTGATTGTTGTCCAATATCTCCACAGGGGGCCATGTAGTTGCCCTCTGAGGTTGTTGTCCTGTGTGCTGGCCATGATGCATTAGATGTATACTGTAGATCACTGTCTGCACAGTCACTAAATATAATACCGTATGCCTTAGTAGTCACTTCTTGTACGTACATGAACTTTTCTTTATGTCTTTCTTTTTGCTTATCAGCCAAGATGTTAATTCTCCAGGGAACGTTACTTTTCCCTTATACTCACCAGTCACTACTAATTATAAATAATTAGACCCGATCATAATTCTACAAATTTCTGTAAACACAGAATGTACTTTGATGATTTGTCTAATTAATGAAAGGAAGAGCACTGTTTTTGCATTACAAATAGGCAGGACAGTGACATGTTGTTTTTCTTTTGAGTCTCATCAAGAAATATTGTCTCATATGTATTTCTTCGGTATGCTCTCATCTCGCTCAGTCGTTGTTTTTAATTAGTTTACTCATTGTTATTGGAAAGTAGTTCTTATTTGAGGATGATAAAAAATGAACAGATCAGAAAATATATTCCCCGATAAACCTTCTCTACATGAAATTATTGTCTACACTTCTTTGTGGAAATAATATTTGTATAACTTTTAGTTCTGTTTTACATGAGCTTATTGTCATTGGTCCACAGTATAACATCAGTATATTGTGAATATTTGGGTAGGTCAATAATTATTAATTTTCTACTTTGGATTTTTTATTCTAAAGTGTGCTGCTATTCTGTTGCCTACATTTTGTGGGTTTAGTGTCACAGAACTGATCCTATGCATTGCAAATGGTATGTGTTGGAGATAAAATACATAGCATGTATGGATATGCTATGGATTAAAAAGCAGCATAATGTGCCAATTTCTGTATTGTATGGATGAGATTTGTTTAAAGGGAGTCTACCACTTCCCCAAAGCATTACATCTGCTGGTAGCATGTGGTAGAGAATTGTGCTGACTTATTATTTTCTTTTATTATTTTTGGTCATTACACTATTTCCAAGATATTCACATTTTAATCTGTATGCTAATGAGGCAGTTGGTACACCTGGGCATCACCTGCACCATTTTACTACCTGGATCAATTCCCACTACTTTCAGAAGAGAGGGATAGTCTAAAAAGGAATACCAGTGCTTAGAAATTAAGGACTTACCTCATTAGCATAAAAATTAAAATGAGAATTTCTTAGACACTTTAGATAAGTTGAAAATCATAACACCTTTCTCTTCAATATGCTGATTTTAACATTAAGAGGAGTTGGTGGACTTCCTTTAAATTGCACCTACTTTGGGGTAGTTTTACACACTAAGTTTGACCACCACCACACTACATTCCTGGGCAGAAAATGTCCAGCATATCCATCATGTCTGGATATACCATAGATGCAATGCACCAAAAAAGTGCAACTAAAGAGAAAAATGAAAAAATCTGATAAAATACCCCAATGTATTCACTATTTATTGTAATGACTAGATGTGTCGTGCAAAGACTGGAGAGAATTTGATAGAAGTAATAGAAATGAGCAAAGGAACTATGTAGAAATTATTCTACATTAGTAATTTACATTTTAACTGCATGTCTCAGTGTCAAGATTTTTATTCCATGTCTGATAAATGCCTGGTATATTGGGAAACATTCCGCTGTTTTGTCCTGCTGTGTATCACTTATAGCTATGATAACCTGCTGTGTACCACTTAAAGCGCACATGACAGCCAAGCATTAATCTTTTAAATTGCCCTTAAACTTGCAATGTGGGGCTTTATATGTGCAGACTATATAGAAAACCTTTCATTCCCATATGCGCTTACCATAATTAAATTGGCTGTTCACCTTTTCGCAGTTAATGACATTGAAGCGGTAACACACATTAGCCCTCATTGCGCTGACTTCAAAGTAAAACCACTGGTGATGTTGGTCGGTGTTCACATCCGCATTCATGATCAGGTCATATTCAAACCTGTCGGAAAAAAAGAATGTTTTCATTATTTTGCAAACTGTACACAATAAAATGTTTATATGTTTTATATGAAATATTCAATCTTAAACAATATAAAGGTTTTTTTTTTTTGTTCTCCATTGGTGTCATTCGTTTTTGGGCTTTGACCGGGAGCTTCAAATGAAAGAAAGGACATAGATATACAAATAACAATTAAAAAAAATTTTATTCTCGCCTTTTATTTGATTTCCAGTAGACACCTGAATTGCCAGAATTCCTGTAGTGAAACTACACCACATTCCAAATTATTATGCAAATGATATTTATCTCTGATTTTCCTAAATGGTCGATGAAATGATAAATTGAATTTTATCGACTAAACCTCCTTATAATAACAGTATATTCTTCAAAATTTAGTTGCTCATGAATGAAGTATAAAATTGTATAATTTTGTTCACACTTCAGTCCTAGCGCCATTGAACAATTGGTTTTGTAGTCCTAATCCCATCATTAGGAAAGACAATATCAGAAGTGAGGACCCCTCCCAAAATGGTGACGCACATGGTGATATACTTGAAGGAGGGAGCCACAGCACCAAAGATGAAATTCAAGATGATTTATTTACATGTGCAAACCAACATGTTCAGCGCGACGTTTCGATTCGCAATGAATCTTTATCATGCTTGATAAAGATTCATTGCGAATCGAAACGTCGCGCTGAACATGTTGGTTTGCACATGTAAATAAATCATCTTGAATTTCATCTTTGGTGCTGTGGCTCCCTCCTTCAAGTATATTAACTCCTGGTTTCCGGCATCAGAAACTTCGGCCGCGGGCACCACTTTAAACTGCTTCTCACTGGAGACGGATTGCTGTCCTACCCTTCCATTTGTTTGGACGCACATGGTGAGCCGCAGCTACTTGGCAAAAGAGGACACTACCCCACTATTATGATGGACATAAACTACATGGAGCATTAGACCTTAAAGTAGACCCACCACAATAGTTTCATAAATTCAATTATTTAGTCTACGAAAAACTGTGTAAAATAGTCTACTGGAATGCAGAGATGGTGCCTCTCAGAAATTAACATAATGGAGTTAACATACCATGGAGTTAACATCTAAGAATAGTAAGAAAAGTAAAAAATGATGTTCTTTTCAATTAAAAACCACACATGGTTTCTAGGACAACATTCAAAACTTGCAGATATCCAATTTTACTTATAGCAGAACATTGTTAATATTAAATGGCAACATCGTAAACCCACTCTACTTTCCAGATATTGGGGCACATTTACTTACCCGGTCCAGTCACAATCCCGCGTTGCATTGTCCGACGAGGATTCGGGTCTGTCAGGATTCACAAAGGTCATGCGCCCGATATGCAGCAGGTGTTGCTGCTGCTCCGAGGTCCCCCCGAGTTCACCTCCTTTGTCCCAGTGCATGTAAGTGCTGATCTTGCGACACAATTCTTTTTTAAAATTCCGCTGTTTTTCCGAATCCAACGGGTCGTCTGACGACCACGCACCCCCCCCCCATTTCTGTTGCATGAAAGCCGGCGCCGATGCGCCACAATCCGATCACGTGCACCAAAATCCCGCTGCAGTTCGGCGCAAATTGGAAATATTCGGGAAACCCCAAGTGCGGCGTTTGGATCCTTAGTAAATGAGCCCCATTATCTATAATCAGAGAACTAAATATTTTGCACCATTTTTGTGTCTTGCAAAAGGGCATTCCCAGCACAAACATATGCCTAGAGTAGATGCTGCACCTATATAATGGGGCACCAATCTGCCTCGTGAGCCATTGCATGGATGGGGAATGTATGGTGCTCTTGGATGACTCTTTCGATTTATTTTTTATAGGAGATTAAGAAAACATTGCATCTTGGTATCTCTCTCATATTCTGTTGTACTTGCACACCTACCAGACATTTGTGTTGTTTGATGGTGATATTGTGTTTTTCAATCTGTAAAGGATAGGTCCCTAGTGAAACATTTCTCATAGTATCATGTTTGATAACAGAAGATTGTGTCCTGGTTTACCATGTATCATTACTTTTGCCTGCGGTTTGTTTACTTACTCACGCACTTGTATTACTTTTCTCAGGTTTCCCGATTCAAACTTGGAAAAGAACTTAAGGCAATTCAGCTCTTCTGAACCTTCTGTGACACTGAAAAATGAGGACAAGCTTAATGAAGATCATCTCAATAGGCATGAATGGAACAAGAGTCTACCTAAAAGCTGTAGATATACACTCTTTAGATACGGCACACACTGAGGCAAGCACATGCCAGAGCCAAACCCATCAGTAGTACCCAGTATCCTAGTATGCATGAAGACAAACCGAAAAATATAACATAAATCATAAATTATACTATGGGAAGAATAAAATTGCTCGTTTTGACTTGCATCTTTCTTTTTAACGTATTTTCTGCCTTTGTCCTTGCCCTGTCTGTTCTATTTTAATCAAGTGCAATGAAAGTGTCATTCTGTCAGACTAATTCTTCGCCTACTATTCTACTTTGTAGATAAACTTGTCCCACGTAGACAATTGTCTGTCCTACTATTTACAAGCTTATTACCTTTGTGCTGCGTCTGCCTATTCTACTGGAACGGGTAATCAGAGAAAGGTAAGTATCTCTATTTTTTATTCTCCTCCTACCCTGGCCTCCCAGGGATTTCATGGTAACGCCTTTTATGATTTCTACATTTGGCATTAATACTTTTTCTGTACAGGTTTCCATTCAGCATTAATCAAAGTAAGCTTCAAACAACTAAAAATAAGCAGTATATAGAAAGCAAGAATCACACATAGTATTTCTTTTACCTTGGGTTATCCAGGTCAAACACAACCCGATTTAGGACATCACTTGGTCTTAAATATCTCTTAAGGTCTTCAAAGATTTTGTCCCTAGAAAGGCAATATGAAGAATGTGTACATCTATTTTCACAGTTCTTTAATATAATTCTATTGCATTTGATCTTAACTCATACTGTACAGAACAAAGCACATAACTGTGGTGTGTGAGATCAGAAGGAACATCTCTCACAGGAGATGTTAGCAGTAGGATACACTATAATCCACTTATTCTCTAGTTATCAATTAGCACAATCATCAGAACCAATTTAAGTTGGCCAATAACAGGTTCCACTAAATCTAAAGTATTCATCTATACATAAAATCAAAAAGATAAAACACAGTTGGGTTGATAGAATTATCTAGAGAGTCAATAATACTGCCATTGTAACATAAGAGTCTACAACTCAAGGGCAAGATGCAAAATTACCATAGCCTGGAGACCCCTTAAAGGGCACCTACCACCACGATTCTACCTATAAAGATAGATTGGGTAGTAGGTGGATCAATGGGACGTGAGGATAGCCCTTTTTTGGGCTAATCCTCACGTCCCGGCTATCTTTTAGAAAACTTTAATGCTGGGACTCATCTCCGGGGCCGGAGCTACAGCACATGCGCAGAACGCCGCAGATGCCGGAGGACTCGGACGAGGGCCCGCAGCTGCGAGCATACATAAAGAATAAAGCTTCTCATGTTGTAATAAAAGTATGGATTGGCAAGATAAAGACTGTGTCTGAACACTTGTGCTTTGGGGTCCAAGGTAATGATTGTGGAAGAGACTAATTGACAGGATCTCTTTAAAGAGGACCTGTCAACCTCAAAAACAGCACTAGGAAAGCACTAAAGTAAGAAGCTCCTAGTGCCAAAACAAACACCACAGTGTTACACTGCTAGCGTTATTGGAAACCTCTGATAACGCTAACAAACATTGCTGTGCTGTAGACGGAAAATGCCGGACTGTGTATTCATGAGGGGCTGGTCCGAGGCGCTGCCTTCCCCTCACCTCACCATAGCCCAGAAGTGACTGTGGCACATCATGCGGCAGTCACCGCCCCTAATCCCCCTCCCAATCCTGCCCTCCTCATGAATACGCCAAAATGGTTTAAGAGAGGTCCGACGTTTCTATTGTACAGTGCAGCGTTTTTTTTTAGCATTATCAGAGGTTTCCGATAACGCTAGCAGTGTAACACTGCAGTGTTTGTTTTAGCACTAGGAGCTGCTTACTTTAGTGCTTTCCTAGTGCCGTTTTTGAGGTTGACAGGTCCTCTTTAAAGAGATCCTGTCAGTTAGTACCTCCACCATTCAGCTAAAACATCCGGCCAAGATTGTTGACCTTGTCACTCCTTACCATTATCACCTACTTTGTACAGTTTCTGTACTTGGTATCTTAGCTTTGACTTATTCCCTGGGAGACAAACAAGCCATGTGATGTTGTAGATTTCTTATTTAAAGCATAGATAAGGATCAATTAAAAAAATCCTGGCATACACCTTAAATCCTATAATTTAAATGACAACAACCACCAGGATGAAGGCTTGTAAACCATTCAGAATGACATACTGGTGTGCGTCCCTTCTGGTAGATTCTATTCTTCATTTATCTTTTTATTCCCTGTTAAAAAAAAGTCTTTAACTACTATGCAAATTAGCCTGATTGGAGACCATAATTTTAAAAGCCTTTTTTTGTAAAAAAAAAACTGGGTGTAAGAAGCTAAAAAAAGAGCAGGTGCACAGGGGGGGCACACAGCAGTATGTCAGTGTACTTGGTTTACAATCCTTCATCCTGGTGGTAGATGTCCTTTATTATACCACATTTTGGCATGACAGCTTTTTTAGAATTATACTACCATCCCTCTGCAATACAATATAGCAATGACAGCTCTGCACCTCTCTAAGATAATCTTCCTGGAAAGGGGAATATTCATGAAATAAATTAGCATTGAGAGAAACATCTATTTTCCAATGAGTATTATCATGTTGTATACTACAATTATGACAGTAGTGCTTGGTTACGGCTTTGTAATCTGCTCATGAGCAGACAAAGTGTTGTGCCTCATACAGAAGCATAGAATGAAAAAATTTAATTAAAATAAATGGGAAAAATCCTTATCTTTTATATGTCACCAGTGACGTTAACACAATTTTTTCCAGCGTATTTCCGGATATTATATTTAGACGGAAAATGCAGTTAATATAAATTTTACAGACAATCAGGTAAGATATGGATTGGCGCTTCCTTAGGATAACCATCTTGGATTTATGTTTTTCACAAGCAGGTTTAACAGCTTAGGCCTCCTGCTTTGTGACAACATAATGCACTTTTCATTACAGCCCCTGCTAAACCAAATATGATGAATTAAAGTGTAAAGGAGAGAGCAGTGAACCCCTCACTCCGTCGATATTCAGACACAGCATCTACAGATGTTACAAGAAGTTTGATGTGATAGAGAAAGACAAATTCTAAGGAGAAGCTGTGATGCACAAATGAAACAGAAAAAAAATACTATTTGAAATATAAAATTGCTTTTCTGTATTCTTTTCTACTTCAACAGCAGCTGCTAAAGTGTCATACAGCCTGGGAACACACTGGTCTGAGGCCAAGGCGTGTTATTTTACATAGTCAGTAACAAGAATTTCAGCTTATTTTAGACCTACTTACTCCCTAGCCACTTTACATTTATATTACTGTAATGATGGAGAACTGTTCTGCCTGACTGCACGGTAATGGTTCGAAGATACAACAAAGCAAGTTTCCTAATATTTTCTGTTACCAGTGGAGGTAATTTACAGTCCTTATGGGATTCTCATTGAAAACCATGTTACATATCAATTTAGATGTGGGAATGTCGGGGAAAAAAAAACATGTCATCAATTTTGGACTCTTGGCCCAATCTCCAACGAGACCTTCTCCATAAGCCTAAACCACTCCCTTTATTTGTAAAATAAGTGATATCCACATTCCAAGCGATTTCAAACAAAGAATTTGGAAAGAAATTCAAATATAACAGGTTTACTGTGAATATATATGCAAGATAATGGAGCTACCTTTCATACATCTTCACATCAGGATATTTTGGGTCATGCGTTAAAGGGGTACTCCAAGACTTCGATGTGGCCGGAAGGGGCTGCTTAAAAAAATAAACCTGTACTTACCTTTGCGGAGTCCCTCCCTGTGTCCCACACCACAAGTCGGTGCCCCTGTTTGTTTACAGGAGCACAGAAGCTGAATTGAGATCAGCTTCTGGGCAGCCGAGGTGGCCATACCCACCCATTCTCTTTGCTCAGCTGCCGTGCTCATATCAGGTTCACAGAGCAGTGAGGCAGTGGTGCGGGACACCTGGAGGGACTGCGGAGGTAAATACAGCTTTATTTTTTCAACCAGCACCCTCTGGCCACATAGAAGTTTTTGAAAAGTTTCGGACAAAGAAAGGCTTTCAAAAATCTGTATGTAGATTTGATTCAGCATCTCTGCAACAAGTCATTATAATCATTTTAGTAAACCAGCTAAAACCAAATGAATAAAGACTCTCATATAAAGACTAAGTTATCACACCACAGCTAATGAAGCTTTTAGAGCCACAAAGGCTTGGGACTTAACTAAATTACATCCCTCAACCACAGAATATCTTTAATTCTAGTATCTGATATAAAAGGCACAAAAAAGCTAAGTAAAAACTGACTATAAAAGAAATGAATGAAAAGAATCACCTTTGTGATCCAAACTTCTTTTCCGCAAGTTTTTGTGAGAAAGTAGGTGAGCTGTGGCCCCAAAAGTCAGGAAACGCCAATACTTTATAATCTGGAACAGATTTCGTGTTTCCAGCTAAAGACATGTAAATGTGAGGGTCATGGAAAGGTATATTTCCTTTGTGCTGGACCAAAAGCTGTTTTACAACCTTGTGGCTTTCAGATTCATCGGCAGCATCACTGTGATTCAGCTTGAAGGTCTTGAGAAATTTATTTGGGATTGAGCTTGGTTCTCCACAAACCATATTTGAAGATGACAAACTTGACGAATTTTTCAGCTTATTTTCCATGCTCATTTGCCCATGTTTGCTCCTTGACTCATCATCGAAGAGTGGTGATGGTTTATTGGAAATGATGTTCAAGATATTTTGTTCCACATGTGTCTTAGCAAAGTATGTGTCTCCAGGAGTGGGTCGGTCCACTGTCCTATAGCAATCATCCATACATGTCTCACTGGATGGAATGTTATGTGTGAAAGTACTGGAGATACTCTCTTTGGCATTCAGGACTTCTTCCATACCGGATGCATTGTCCTTTAAGATAAGGTGACATTGTAGGATATTTTTTAAATTTTTAAGTTTGACCACCTTTTAAAAGCATATTAATCATTCTAGACTTTTGAACTTACAGTTATCATTTTTAAAGAATTTGAAGACATATGTAGACATCACATAAATACAAACAACACAAATATTGTATATCAACCACTCCACATGTCACACAAGACATAAATCCTAGTGCGTATTTTGTTGCTCTAAAAAAAATTTGCATATTTGATAAAAGTTGTTTAGTGCATCACTCATCACACAGATCAAGAAACATTCTAGGCTTATCTCAGTGAGAACTATTGCATAGCTCTACAGTTGAAGAGGCTGAAGATAAATAGATTGGTTAATAAATGTGGTGTAATTAATGAACCAGACAGACAGGCCAATCGATAGACAAAAACATACATCAACAAACAGCCGACAAGAGAACCCATACTTTACTTCATCAATCAAAACAGCAAAGATGAGTACCAAAAATATTCATCACAATCATATTAATGTATAAGGCAATCACAAATCCAAGCAAAACAATACACTTTAGCCCTACAGAACACATGCTGATGTAAACCATTTCGCGAGAAGTTTTGTTTTGGTCTGTGTGGATGCGGTATCGTGCCCTGCCTGATAATTTAGATTCCTTCTACTAGTCTGCAGGAGAGTAGGAATATTTCACAATAAGTGTTGAGGAAGGTAAGGATCACAATAACAAATGATTTGTACAGGCACATTATTCACTGCCACAAGAATAATCTACTAAGAAAAACATCTTTTAAATTAAAGATACAGTGCCATGAATCATATCCATGGCGCTCCTTTAATGAGTCGCTGAAAAAAAAGACATGATACAGAATTAGTAGTCTACTCAAGACGTAAAATCTTGTATCTACAATCCATAGATTGTAATCTGTGGTATACATTAGGAAGAACAGTGCTTCATGTTTTATACATTTTTTTAAAAGTTTATTAATCAATGGTGATGGTGATAATATAAAACTCTGTAATATATTGTATTAAGGAAAAAAAGGTTCTTCTTCCTATTTTTATCCCCCTTTTTCTGCAATAACACGGTGTCTAAATCAGCAGCACCAACAGCAGATAGATAAGGAGATGCTGATAAAGTTTCTAAAGACTTAAGGCTGTCCAGTATTTTTAAAATAGCTACCTATGGCTGGAGGGGTTATTAAAAAATAAAGATTTAATATGTACCTCCTTCAGCACTCCCATTCACCCCTGGCACCATTCCTTACTCTTGGCCATTGTGAGTATTAATGACCTTTGTAAACTAACAAAGGTGACATATGGCACCACAGGTGAACGCAAGCAATGGAAGAGGTAAGTTTGAGATGTTTACTTTTCAAATACCCCCCCAACCCATATATAGCTTTTTTAAAGGGGTGTTACCATTTCAGCCAATTAATGTTATTTTTTTTATCATAAAAAGTTAGACAATTTTCCAATATACGTTCTGGATCAATTTTCTAGATCTCTGCTTGCTGTCATTCTATAGAAAGTCTCTATGTTTACTTCTAATGGATAGAAATATTTCCATGATGACACAGGTGCACACTCAACGTTGTAATCAGAGCTGTGTGACCAATCAGAGACATGCACCTGTGCACCTGATTTCTGTCCACTGGAAGCTTTCTATAGAATGACAGCAAGTAGAGATCTTGACAACCATGAGAAATTCATATAAAAAGTGTATTGGGAAATGGTATAGCTTTTAATAATAGAAATAATAACACTATGTTAATTACAATAACACAGTGGTTGACTAATTGTCCTCACAAGTAGTGACTACTTGTCCTGTCCATTCTGTCATGTTGGATCTGTTATTGCTATATATTTTAATGACATGGTTAAAACAAGTTTTAAAAATATGCAAATTAGCCAGAGCAGCACCGGATATATCATCAGAGCCCATATCAGCACTGCTGTCTTTTAATTTATGCACAACCCTTACTCTAGAACAGTGATGGCGAACCTTTTAGAGACCAAGTGCCCAAACTACAACAAAGACCCGCTTATTTATCGCAAAGTGCCAACACAGAAATTCAATTTGTGATTTATACTCTCTTCTCTGTCACAGTTTTCATTGATACCAGCCCCTGAGGACACCAATAAAGCAGAAAATAGTCCCAGGTTGAGCTGTCACTTTAAAATAGCTCTGTGCACAGCAAGTCCTGGGCTGTGTGGGACTGCAAGAAGATTCCTGGAGTCATCTCTGGTGATGGCCTGAGTGCCCACAGAAAGGGCTCTGAGTGCCACATCTGGCACCAGTGCAATAGGATAGCAATCACTGTTCTAGAAGATCCACCTTGTCTCGCCTGTACAGCTTACAGTGAGCCGGTGATGTCACCCGGCTCTCTGCAAATCTAGCGCGTGTACGTTCCTTGCACAGCCAGCTATGTAAGGTAGACGCATACATAATATTTGAAGTGAGCCGGGTGACACAATCGGCTATCTGGGAGCCTTATGTTGTCATTTCCTGCAGGCCCCATGTACGAGTAATTTCAGTTTCTGAATTCAGTTTCCAAAATGCTATGGCTTGTTTACAGCATGCAAAAAGAGGGGAAGTGGGGGATGCAACTGCAGCTTTCCATCCAGTGTTTTAGTGAAATAGCATGGAAGTAATTTCTGATTTTCAGCACACAGTTTTATGAAGCTTTTACATCATACAAGGAGAAGCCCACTTCAACACAACAATCATACAGAAAGATAACATATAATTCAACTACTACACAGACATGCACAACAATGTCTTACCCATTTGTATGTCTTTTATTATATTTAAGCAAGTCATACACATTGGATCGACATTGTCTGATCCTGTTGATGCTCATCTAGTAGGAAAGGTTGGCCATACTTTTTTTGCTTGGAGAGAAGTCTGCCAGAGCTTCCCACTCCCTATTCTGAGGATGTGAGCACTCATCTGAGCAGAGGGGTTCATGGGGGCTAGGGCTGTTGGGTAAGTAAGTGTTTATCAAGCATCTATCTAGTGTGTATAACCTGCTTTAAATGATTATGTATGTTCAAAGGCCATTGGTTTAATAATAACTTGGCTTAATAATTAATATATACAATTTTATCATGCCACTACCTTTTTATATAGACATGGCTACACAATGTCAAAATGTTAAATTAATAACTACAGACTTGGGCCAAATAAAGCAAATAACAAGGAACAGTCATGTATTTTACCTTGAAGTCCAGTTCTGTACAGAATGCTTTATACTGCTTAAATTCCTCAACTGGTCGGTCAGGTTCAGGCAGTGATTTCAATTTCTTCAAGTCTGTCTCCAAATCATCATCCTAGAAAAATAACACTACTGTTTTCTTAAGTGGATTAAGACAGTCCACTACTCAGTAAAACTTGAGTAAATTGCTGCTAGAAAGACCCGAATTGGCTATATTGCCTTGCCATGAATTTCCAGAAAATTAGTTATAGGTTTTTACTAACTAGTTGATGTGAAGCCCCTTGGTGGCATTACAATGGGGTTAAGTAAGCATGTATACTAGGGGCATGTTAGTATGAAACCAGGTACAGACAAAATTCTAAACAGCACCACAGTAGACGGCTGTGGTTCTATTTTATTGATAAAAATTCAGTAAAACCCCTTTAGTTTCAGCAAAAACGTATATTACACAGATCAGGCCAGGTCGGGCCTGAGGTAGTTTTGCCTGGTGACGTTGCTGCCCGATGTATACAGCAAGAGGTCTTAAGAGATCTATGACTCTTCATGTATCTTCCTCTACAGGGGGGGTGGGGTGGACTTTATCATGCACTTTATGAGTGTATGATAAATTATCCCCATGGTTCTTTGATGCTCCCATTCCATTTGCTGATCATCTGCCAAAATACGTCATCAACATGTACTTTTTGGATACCTTTTTCAATCACTGTACTATATAGTACAAAGTTTGTATATGTAGCATGTACAGTTTGGCCTATAACTATATATTTTATATAATTCTTATTATTGTTATACTTAAAATTATTCTCATATTGAATCTAGCAAAGGATTCCAAAAAATATAAATGTAGTGCTGAAAAAATACAAACTTCATCTTTGTTGTCGTCATTTGTGGGGTTTGAATTCATATCGTCATCTTCATCCTCAGATTCATCTATGACATTAAACAGAATAAACTCATAATAATATAAAACTCAATACTTCATGAGTGTGAACACATTGGGGCAGATGAGGCAGTGTTTGCGAACTGTGCGCCAGAGCCTGATGTTCGCCCTGCCCTTCGACTCACACCGGATATAATTTAAGGGCTTGAAATATCTCTGGTGGTGAGGACAGGTACAGCCTGAAATGCTCTTTAGTCTTCATCTGCACCAGGCACGGGCTATAGAGAGTGTATGGGCGCGGGGCGGGGACACACACCATGACCTGACACCACCCTCTCCATGCTTTTCCCTGGGTTTTCCATTTGGACTCAACCCCCCTTCCCACCATTAATCCTTTAGATGCTGCCAGCAAAGTTGTCACAGGGGACATCTAAAAGGTAACACCCATGATCGGGTATCATTGAGAATGAGCCGCACCTAAATGGGATCACTCATCCCTAGCCTTTAGGTCAACAAGTAATTTTGTTTTCATGAGACAATCGTCTTAAAAGGAATTGTCTCCAAGAATGAAATGTTAATTTGTTCTTCTTCTGATATCTTTTTTATCTGTCTACCTATTCAATTCATCTATTCAGCTCATTTATGTGTGAATTTGCTAATATAAGCCAGGGGGGCAGCAACCACATTCACATATTTCCATGTGCTCAAATTTTACAACCTGATAAATAAGAGCTAATTCGTGTGCATCTCATAAAATAATAAAATATATATTAATTTGAGTTTTGAGTGTTGTTTGATATGTTAGGTTCACTTTATCATTTTAGCAGAACATGCTATTTAAAGAAAAGTCCTTGGTTTGGCATTCAATCAAGTCAACCGTTCACACTATTATACACTGTTCATGGGAACATTATCTTTTGCTGCTGCTTATTAGATGTGTTTTTTCTGAAGGTCTATTTCAGAACAGTCACTTATTAACTGATGGGTTTTTTGAAATTTTCTATAATATTACAATTTTATGTGACATTTATTAAATCTGAAAAAAATCATCAAATACTAAACTTTCAGTAGTCTAATTATAGCTGGAATATTATTTCCATTAGTTATGTATTCGTAATTGAACTCTGAAAATATTTTTGATCACTTTGAAATATAATCCAATCTGGACCACTTCTTTGTCCTCTAGGTTTTGACTCGGCTTTGGCAACTTTTCTTATACGTTTGTTTGTCTTGTCTTCTGTTATCACTTAGAGTTTAGCAGGGATTGTCGCCCAGTTACTTGCCAATTCCTTGGGTGGTTGCAAGTAAGTAGGTAGAGACTGTCTGGTAGTTTCAGTTTTAGGGCTTACAGTCAGTGTCTGTCTTTCTGTACTACCTATGCTCATTTCAATAAATGTCCTTTTTGGCATAAATAACATATGCATGTTTGCCTATATGGGATGGGGTAACTAAATGTCTTGTCAAATACACCGGTCACCTAATCCTAACTAAATAAGAGGTTATGCTACATATTGATACATAAAAATGAGACACCTGGAAGGTATCAGGATACTCCATTGGCCTTAAAAATATCCCATGTGACAAATAGATCTAAACATACCTTCTTGAGAGCAGATTTTTGTTGATGTCTGGCTATTTGTTCCATTGACAAGATATGTATAGGAGCTAGATATACATGACAGTGGGAGAGTAGATTTTGGACAACACTTTCTCAAAACCTGAATTGCAGCACTGACTAAGGGATCCAAGCTTTTGCAATGCAGACTTTCCTATAAAAAAGGAAATATTACCAATAAAAATGTGTTGATTTAATCAGCATAACCAAACATAACCCTGCCAACACATCAAGTAATTATCCAAACAGTTTGCACCACATCTGTAAACCATGGATTTAGACACCAATGGGTTATGTTACCTATGACTGAAAAACATGAATGAGCACCAACTATATCATGTGCAGAGGTTTTATTAATGAAACATACTTTTTATTTCACAATTAAAAGTACATACTTAAAGAGAAACTGTGATGAGAAATTGGCCTAATATACCACTAGCAGTATGTTGTCAAAAAAGTGAACGACTTCTAGATCATATTTCTTTCATGGCCTTGTGTGCTGAATCATCCAGAAATCATTCATCCAAATCAACTTTAAAGTGAGATATAAATTGGTTTTATGAAGACAAGGAGGTGGAGAGTTTAACACTGAAGTCAATCTTTCCCTGCCCCTTCACTTTAAGTATGGTCCTGCTTCCAGGGACATCACGATCAGATCTCCTGAAGTCCGGTGGAATACTCAATACAACCAATTAATATCTTACTTTAAAGTTGATTTTCTGGATGATGCCACCACACTGGACCATGAAAGAAACATGATCTTGAAGGTGTTCAGCTGTTTACTTTCAACATTGTGCTATTGGTTGTCATAATCATTTATAAATGTGTGCATACTATTGTGTCTTGATATCCAGATTACTGAGTCTCTCACACATTGCTTAGAAGAGATACTGGGAATCCAATAAGAAAATAAATTTTATAATTAAAAGCTCAGCATCAACTATTAACCACCAATCTTACAGTAAGTCAACAATTATGAAGCTCCTAGTGCTACAACAGATGTAGCAGTTTTACACTGCTAGCTTTATTGTAAACCTCCGATAAAGCTAGCAGACACCGCCATGCTGGACAATAGGAACACCGGACCATGCTTAAAGCGGTCGGGCCTATGGAGTGGGAGGGGAGGCTTTATAAGGGGGGTTCTGATAAATCTAGCAGTATAAGATTGCTAAATCTGTTGTAGCACTAGGAGCTTCCTACTTTGGTAAACAGCTCCTAATGCCTTTTTTTATGGGTGACAGGTCCTCTTTAAGACATGGGAAATCTGATGTAAGGACTCATGCGCAAGTGTATTTAGCCACACAACCGGCAGATAAGACAAGGCCACCTTACTTTCTACTGGGCTCCGTGCATCACCATGCGGTGAACGTGCTGACCACCCAGTGCAGGTCTTATTCATGCCCATCTTTGCGGTCCGGTCAATCATTTCCTACAATTCCATTTCTTCTCCATTTCAGATTGACAAAAGCTTATGCCTTCAATTCAATATTCTGCCCATGGCATAACTAACCGCCTTACATCTCTCATATACCAAGCAACACAGGCACCAGAACAACTATATCCCCAGCTACATTCTGTCGCTTCAATTTCAGACTCCCAGGGTTTTTTTCATTGTAACATAACATTCTTGGAAGGAAACTCTTTTAAAACTATATTATATGCAATGTAATTTAGAATTATTGCTTACAGTCACATAAATACAAACTAATTCCAAATAGGTTTCATTACTAAATATTTTTGTCACTAACATAATACTGTAAAAATGTAATATATATGAGGGAATTATCAAGGAAAAATCAGTTTCAGCTTCAATATATTGCACCACACTGCTGTAGATTGTAATCTGCAGTAATAGATATAAAACTCTGCAGGACTTTGCTGCACAGTAATAATATCTAGATTACAAAGAATAGAGATAAAAAGTCATTTTCTGAAGTTCTATATTGGTCTTTCCTCTGAAATGTAAATATTTTACTCACTGGCAAAATTGGAAATCAAAACGGCAGTTAGGAAAAATGTATGTATAGTTCTGCCTTACATCCCATGGTGGTAATTGCCAATTACGTGAAAATATAACAGTGACTTTTGGTAGAATTGGGGGGGGGGGAATCACATATTCTGCCAGATATTTTGGATGTCAAATTGCTAAATAAGCTGCAAACAGTGGTTAGGGCGTTCCACTTATTTCACTGTAAATGCTAAACATGGTACAGACAGGAGGTTGTATACAGGAAAGGTTCTATAGGTTTGATCTTAAAGAGGACCTGTCACCCCCCCAAAAAAAATCGCACTAGGAGCTGGCGTTCTGAAGGTACGGCGCTGCAGTGTCTGCTAGCTTTATCGGAAGGTTCCGATAAAGCTACTAGTTTATCATTGCTAAAAATGTGACAGGTCCTCTTTAAGTTGAATTTGTATGTAAGTCGGAACAGGTATAGTTTTTTAGTGTAACTCCAGTATTTTTTGGTCTTAGTTATAATAAAAGTTTAAAAACTTTAGGTTGAAAAGGGAACAAGGATAAACAATAAGCTACATTGCAGGCACCTTACAGTTTACCATTGCAGCCTGGAACTTAACAATAAATTATCAGTATGCAGTTATCTTCCCCTGAGGTCACAGTGGGCAAAGTGGTCCAATTTTGAAGTCGAGGACTACCTGTACACATGCAATGATGCCCCACAATATCAAGCTACCTGGGCTGTAGTGTAGAGTAATTCCAACCCATTGGCTTGATGAAATGCTTCTCTTCCAGACCGAACATTGGTGATATGTTTGAGACATCGCAGTAAGCCTCGACGAATGGGGATGTAGTGGTTGACAGAATCACTGATGTGCCAATCTTGATAAAACCGCAATAGGGCAGCAACATAATTTCGATTCACTGCTCTTCTGGCATTTGATTCTAGAAAACAGATTTAAAGCATCATTGTTGGACATTTTAAGCTTTGTAACTTTATTTGTATAGTTTTTTTAGATAAATTTTATTTGAAACACTTTAAAGGAGTTGTCTGAGAGCATAAAAAAGCTACTGGTGGCAGGGAGGGGGCTGGTAAAAAAAAATTTACATACCTTTATGGTCCCTCCCGGTGTCCAGCGCTGACATCACTCCGGTCTGGGCCCCATGCAAACAAACAAGGGCATGGAAGCCCTGTTGCGTTCAGCTTCAGGTCGGCCGAGGTGGCCAGCCACGCCCACTTTGGCCGGTAGGAAGCTGAACACAGCACAGCTTACAAGCCCCTTTTTTAACCAGCCCTTTCCCTGCCCCTCCCTACCCATAGGTTTTTTTATGCTCTCGGACATCCCCTAAAGGTCGTTAACTTTACTATTAAACAGCCTTGAAAAAAGACTATATGTTTTGGCTAAACTATAATCCAAAAGAAATGATCCATTAACTGTATATAGAGCTGTTGGACATTGACTTAAATTGTAACTAAACCTTTTAAGTGTTTATATTTTCCCAGAAATGAATAGTGCCAGTGATAATAGTAAACTAGAAGCATAGAAAAACTGTTTCATTGCTCGTTTTTTTATGCTCCTGTTTGTTATTAGGGAAACACCAGATAGATACCAAGCCACAGGCTTCTCTGCAGTCCCATTCCCATAAGATGACGGCTGATGGCTGGTTCAAGCAGAACCATTTTTAATTTATTAATTATTTTAATCTGTTTTACGGGATTGCTATAAATAGCCAAACACTTTTACTGGGCCAAACAATGTCAATAGAGCTATCCATATGATTGACCTTCAATGTTTGAGTCACATAGGGCACAGAAAATAATGTCATAATCAATTGAGATCCGAGGGGTTGAATGCTGAACATTCACTTATTGTTGATCCTGGAATAGGATAAATGTCTTTATTGGAAAAACCCCACCCCTTAATGACATATGAAGTAACCATAAATCGTGATGCCTTTGAGGATGTATGGAAAAGTCTTCCATACTGAGCCCTATCCATAAGGAGCAGGGAAATTTAATAAAAGTTTCTGAGAAAAAAAACTGTTCTAGTTGCTCATGGTAACCAATCAGATCTCAAATTTTAACCAAATTTCAGATCTCAAAATGGTTGCCATCAGCAATTAGAACAGTTTTGATCTCATACTCTTCTGATCAGGGCTGTGGAGTTGGTAAGCCACACTCCTAAATTTCTCTAACTCCAAATCCAACTCCAACTGCCACATACATGGGGCAATAATAATAATAATCTTTATTAATATAGCGTCGTCATATTCTGTAGCGCTTTACAAATCAATGCTTAAGTGATATTTTTATAGTAATAATAAGGCTTTTTATCACCATTATGATACAACAACCAAGTTGTTTAGTTAGAGCATAAAACTATTTATTGGAATACAACCTTAGAACTTTAACTTTATTACATTGTATTTATACAAAACACTATGGGGGAGAAAACTGTTTTCAACAAAAATATACTGAATTATATTTGTTCAATGAGCCCCCTATCCCTACAAACATAAAACATAAAGTATTATATAAGAGTACATACACTTGACAATCCTTAAAGGAAACCTACCAATACCGATCTACCTATTAAGGTAGATCCGGTAGTAGGTGCATCTTACGTATGTAAGGATAGCCCTTTTTAGGGCTAATCCTTTAGTCCCCTCTATCTTTGCTAATCTTTAATCAGGGTAATATGCTAATATTCTAAAGAGGCTTTTGGGGTGTAGAGTAGCCAAAGCTGAAGCTACAACGCGTGGCTACTCCATGCCCCAGTAGCCTCTTTGATCCTCCTACCCAGACATCTTCAGTGCGCAGATACAAGGAGCTGCATGCACTCATCTGCAAAGCCGGAGTTCTGCGCATGCGGAGGATTGCACGCAGCTTTTTGTAGCTGTGCGCTGAAGATGTCTGGGTAGGTGGATTAAAGCGGCTACTGGGGCATGGAGTAGCTGTGCAGTGTAGCCTCAGCTCCAGTTTCTTCATGCCCCAGTAGCCTCTTTAGAAAATTTGCATATTACCCTGATTAGCAAAGATAGAGGGGAGTAAAGGATTATCCCTAAAAGGGCTAACCTTACATACGTTAGATCTACCTACAACAGATCTACCTTAAAGGAAACCTTCCATTTAATTTGATGCATTATGAAGCAAACATACCCTGAGACTGCTGTAGCTACACTGATGCAGGATCATATCTTGGTTAATCCCTGAGCTGAGTGGTTTTGCTGAAAAACAATTATAACATTCAGAACCTTGGGAAAGCTTGGTCAGCATGGCTGCCTCGATCAACAATGAGCTTGTAATTACAAATGGAGGTTAGTCAAGCATGACTAATCAACCTCAGCTGCTTCACTCATACACAGCAGCTGGGGGATGGTGCAGCAATTGATTATTCTGTCTGGCAGGGAGAAGAGTGGTTGCATCATCTTCTCCTGCCAAGAAAAACTCACATGTTAGGAGAAGCGCGGAAGCAAGCGCTGAAGCCATAGAGCCATAGAATGGACAGAGCTTCACTATCATGTTTGATCAGCAAAACCACTCAGCACAGGGATTAACCAAGATATGATTCTGCATCAGTGTAGCTACAGCATTCTCAAGGTATGTTTGCTTCATAATGCACCAAATCAAATGGAACGTTTCCTTTAATAGGTAGATCCGTAGTGGTAGGTTTCCTTTAAAGGGGTTTTCCCAGGAATCCAAGTTAGGCCTTATCCACGGAATAGGGTCTAACTTGCTGATCAGCAGGGGTCTCAGTGATGAAACCCCCACAGATCACGAAAATTATGGGTCTTTTGGAGCATGGCGCTCGGCAATTTCTGTAAGCCCCTTTAATCCAGTTTTTCTGTTCAGACCTGCAGTCTTGAAAAAAATGAGAAATATAAATAAAGTAAAAAACTATATAAAAAGCAAAATAACAAATGTCAGGCATCCCTGTTTACCAAAATGTCCAATCAAAATGTAAAAATGATTATCCTATACAGTGAGTAATGGTAATTGAAAAAGCGTCCTAATTAGCCCTTTTTTTGCAAATGTAAATAAATTGTTCACTGATAAATAGAGAGGGATCTGGCTGTGAAAATTCTAAAATGTAACTTTTAATCACAGTTGCATTAAAAGTGGACCACTACATGGTCAAACCCATTAAAATTGTGTCATTTCCCACAATGCCGTGGAAAAAATTAGTATAGATTCAGGGTCACATAAGATAGTGTTAGACCCTGAAAACAGATAGCTGTCGGTGTGCTTTCCAGAGAGGATAACATAGGGCACGAACCTACACTATAAGAACCACAGGCTTGCCCCTGATAGAGTCAGGCAGCCGGCTAGTCTAAGTGTATTGCTTCGTCCCTCCTCTCCATGACAACACCATTCACTCTATATTCGACCCAACGCGTTTCTAGTACTCCTATCATCAGGGGTCACACACATTCACTGTCATTCATGATTTTGTAAGACAGAGCGGCGTGGGCTCACGCTGTCGCATTGATATCAGCGGCAGCGAGTGAGGAAAAACACCAGGTATTTATTGTGGTGTCCCCTCCCATAGGGCGTGCCTCAGATGACCAAACAACCAACCACAGTATGCCCCAATACCTGACAGTCCACCCACTTGGGCGGGGCCCACGGCTCACCCCCGCTACGCAGCTGGGGAGAGAACCGCCGCCCATCAGAGATCCACCCCTACTGCAGATCACATGTCTCCGGTCATGTGATCAGGCCGACAAGTCATGTGACTTTCGGTCACGTGATCACGCCGGAGACCAGCGTCACGTCACCATAGTAACCCCCGTGTCAAACCCAGAGCGTGAGGGAAGAGCTCCAGGAAGACAAACGGCACCCCGCAGCCCAGAGGGACCAAATCACCAAAGTGACAAACGGCCCCAAAGTGTCACCCCAAAGGTGGAGAGGGGAGGGGTGGGGGGTGGGGGGTGGTTGAGGGGGCATCAGTGGCCAAAGCAGAGCGGAAACGGGGATACCCAGATCCGCGCTGCATTGTGCCAAAGGTTGGTGCGTGTCTCCAAGTTATGGAGAAGGATGAGCCATAACGGTCCATGAGGCCAAAATACCTCAAAAGGACCGAGAGGTCCCGGATTGTCAAAAATCATCGACAATCAGCCCATCTCAAACCTTGAGGACATAGAAGTCCCCCAAGGCAACCCCCCAAGGGTCGAGGCGGGGAGAGAGGCGGAGTGGCCAGGGGAAATTAGGGGCAGGAGCTGGGAGTAGGTCACCAACTTTGGGCCAATGCCCATGGGACATAAAGGGGATCCACGTTGTTATTAAATAGGGATAGAGGCACTTGTCCATGGTGCCTGGCAGGAAATGTGGTACTGACAACCAATACACTTATAAAAAAAACCCAAAAACATCACACGAATAGGGGGTGAGAGGGGCAGAATAGGTATACTTCAAACTTTAAACCGATAAATGCCTCATCCCCTTAAAAAAGAAGAAAGAACACGGTGCATATTCAAGAAGATCGAGAGAGGGCAAATTTAATAGAGATCACGTGTCAATGAAACTAGCAAAAGAGAGGATATCATTAAGACCTCTCGGTGAGACACAGTCCATTCTAAAGATCCACTGTGTCTCCTTGCGTAAAATCAAGTTGTCCCAATCACCTCCCCTTTTCGGTGGTCTCACCCATTCAATCGCCTGGAAGCGTGCCAGATTGTAATCACCATTATGTTGTTCCCTGAAATGTTTGGCGATCGGGGTATCTTTGTTATTTTTGATATCCCTGATATGTTCCCTGATGCGATTCTTAAAGGGGCGAAAGGTTTTACCGACATAGTTGAGGGGACAGCTACATGTCAAAAGATAGATCACACCCGCTGTGACACAGGTAACATGGTCCCTGATGTCATAGACCATACCTGTGCTGCCACTATTGAAAGTAGATCCCCTGGTAATGTACGGGCAGGCCATACAGCTACCACAGCTGAAAGTTCCCGGTCGTGGTGTACCCAACCAGGTCTGGGGGCGTTGGGCTGGTTCCAGATAAATAAATTGTTATCAGAAGGTTGTGCAGTTCCCAAAATCAGATCAATGAAAACAACAGCTTGTCCTTCCTACAATGACAACTTAGACAGCACCATGTTTAAAAGTATGAAAATATAGAAAAATATATTGATGCAAAAGCATTTTGTTTTAGTTTTCAACTATTAGGACAAAAACCTTAATTCATAACAAAACTTCATAAATTTGGTATCTCTGTGATTGTGATGAGCAAAAGAGAAAAAGAGGATTCGTCATTCGTCATTTAGGCTGAAGAGTACAAGCGTTAAAAAGCTTACAAAGCTTACAAAAAAAATGGTATAACCTGCCTTTTTTGTCATTTGGAATTTCCCAGTACTCTGCATAATAGTGCCCCTAGGAAGTATAGTTTTTCCCACAGATAACAAGCCCTTGTATGGCTCGGTAAATAGGGAATTGGTTTTTGGAAGGCACGAAGTGTAAATGCCATAAAAGGAAATCTACCACCAGGATGAAGGATTGTAAACCAAGCACACTGACATACTGGTGTGTGCCTACTCCAGCAGAAGCTGCTCTTCTTGTAGCTTTGTATTCCTTTGTTTTTAAGAAAACAGGGATTTTAAAAATTATGTAGATGAGCCTTCGGGGCTATAGAGTATGGAGCCCCGGAGACTCATTTGCATAATTTGTGAAAGCTTTTTATTATAAAAACAAGGTCCTAAGAAGCTAATCTGAACCTGCCAGAGGGGGCACACACCAGTATGTCAGTGTGCTTGGTTTACAATTCTTTATCCTGGTGGTAGATTTTCTTTAAGTGCCACTGATTAGAGCTGACCACTGGAGATCCTCATTGGGAGAATGTGGGAAAAGCTTGTTAACAAGTGACTCTTCCAATATGAAAACATTACCTGAGGGGAACACCAATTTAACAGAATTACACAGTAACTCACTCACCAGCCTATGCATATATGACATAGCTACTGCCCTGACAATACTTACATGGTGAAACTAGGTGATGAAAGGAGATGAGATTTGGAATGTTTTTTTTTTATTTTCCTGAGATTTTACCCTAAGAGAGAATTGGAAATAGATCTTATTAAGAGCTAATCTCTTCTGGGTTTTGGGAGCCATGTGTTTTCCCATCTACCATAGATGCGTTTACTGCATAATGTTTTCAATGCAGGACTTCGGAGTAACATACAAGCTGGCAGTACAGAGGGAAGTGTATGTGATCTTGATTGCTAAACAAGTAAGTATCCCATTAATAAGACACCTCCCCAATTTTATGGATTTCAAGTTGGTTTTGAGAAAGTTTACTGGGTTACTTAAAAACTTTCTATCTGTATGACAAAAAGCTGCTTTGGATCCATATAGTTTGTATAGTGCCAAGCACATTTCCTCTTGCTGGCAGAGAAACAGGGTTTAAAGGAATTACGTAACTCAGTGGCGCTTTATTCTGGAAAGATTTATTTGTTATCGTAAAACAGATGACTGAGCAAGCAAGTGAATAAAAAGAGAATAAATTAGTTAAAGGGGGTTTTCTAGTGCTATGAAAATTTACATCAAAATGTTTTTGATTGGTCTATCAACAAAATGTAACCTGGCCCTCCCTGATCACCAGCAGTCTAGATGCTACCCATGTCCTCACTCCATTCCACTTGGAAGTGCATTCAAAAATGTTTGAAAATTAGTGCTTAACCAATCATATGGCCAAGGCGGGTCTCTGCTCTGCTTAGTAATTGGCTGAATAAACCCCTCAGTGGACTTCCTGTCCGTTATGAGATAACAGGAAGAAGAGTGCATCAGTGACATGGCAGCACATAGACCACAGCTGCTGGAGATGTAAAATAGTTTAGTTGTCAATTGACCAATTTGGAGCAATTTTACACATGTGAAAAATAAAAAAAAAAGTGTATGAATAAATAAAGAGTAAAAGCATACAATAGGGAACAGTGAAAGCAAGTTAATAAAGAGTAAATACGTTAGTAAACTGACTGAGTGAGACAAGAGTGAGTAGGTAAGTGGTTAGAGGTGAATAAAGATGAAATCTATCCAGCAAAATCTATCCGGAAAATCCAGTTATAAAACATTTCTACACCATATGGAGCAGAATATGAACAGACAGGAGTGTGACATAAAGCTGGAGTTGTGCCATACACCAGTTATGTGTCTTGGAGACAATTAGCACATCTGCAACTGCACATCTTATTCTGTTTTGGTAGCGCAAATTCTGAAATATATTTGGCACCGGTGAGCACATTCTCGAGAGCATCAAGTAGCATCAAGAGCATATTAGTATCATATGACTAATGACATTCAGGAACCAATACATAGTACAGGGGGTATGTTTGGTATTTGAGTTCAACCAACTTAGGTCACCGAGCTGCAAAGAAGTCACATGACCAATGAATGTGATGGCGTAGGCTGTGGAGCCAAAACTTTGCCCACCGAAGAGCCACTACAGCTTGAGCTGATCCCAGTAGGGTGTCCTACTCCAGCCAATCGGAACAACATCCTATTCCCAGCAAACCCGTCCATTTATTTCTATAGATAGTTACATGTTATACTGCAAGTTGTTTTCTGTTATTGTTCAAAAACTGTTTCATAACTTTCATTCACTTTTGTAAAGTTTATACAATAATTTAATTACAATCATTTCATTATAAATTAGAGATCTTAAATGTGCCTCCCCATTTATCTACAGTACACGGTTTCCATTGAACTCAGCACCAGGGCATTGGATAATTTGTACGCATTTTAGAACTTTTCTTGAGGAAACTTTTGGGCAATTCTGTGGTGTTACTATAAAGTCACTGATTTCATGGGATGGAAAAGTGACAATTTCAGGTCATTTCATTTAAAATGTATGAAACCCATTTGCAATTCTGGAGTTATTGCAGCAGCCTCCAATCTTATCACTTATTGTTGTTACTTATTTATAAGTTGACAGCATATGCTGACATGTGGCTCTGTGTCGTGTGTGGGAAATGAGATCTGCATCTCCACACATTTTCTTGTTAAAATATCCAAAAATAAATTATTGATGGCCATAGGAAAAGAAGGTGGCCATAATCTATTAAACAACTGCCTTGTCCATGAGATAACAGAAATCGGGTTGTTCCTAAAAAGAAAATATCACCCTGTATTAATTCATACATAACCCTTTTTATATTATCTTCTAAACACCTCAGATCAGGACATCAATGATTACTAATGCTGGGAAGTTTCACATTGTAATGACAGACTGTGGGGGATCTATCAGTGCTTGGACGCCAGTTTCCTGGTACACAAGCCTTGATATAGTCGACTATTTTCCTCCTAACGACAGCTCCTGACCAAGTGGGCATGAAGGGGCATGAAGGGGGCCGTGGCAGCGGTAGAGTGGTACATGTACTTGGCAAAGGTAATAGAATAGCTCTATGCCAACAGCACCTGGCATAGAATTGTTCAGCAGCATAGATACCTGCTAGCTAAATAAGGATGCCACAGCCTCTAAATATATCAGGCACGTACAGGGGGTAGGGTTAACATCATACACTGAACCATGATGTGCCAGCCTGTGATAAGTCTTTGCCTGTATGATTTCCAACTAAAACTTACAGATAAAACACAATTGGGCAGATTTACTTACCCAGTCCTGTCGCGATCCAGCGGCGCGTTCTCCGACGAGGATTCGTGTCTTCCGGCGATTCACTAAGGTCGTGCGCCCGATGTTTTAAAAAAAAAAATAGCAAAATTTTTCCGAATCCGTTGGGTTTTCCGACGGCCCCCGTTTTTCGTCGCATGCAGGTCGGCGACGATGCAACACAATCCGATCGCGTGCGCCAAAAGCCCGGGGCACTTTGGTGCAAAACGGTAAAATTCGGAAAACCCGGCGGAAAAAACGCGATTCGGACCCTTAGTAAATGTGCCCCAATGGCTTCATTGGGTAGAATGGCAAAGACCAATTATTTCAATGCATCTAATCCTCTTCATAGTAAAGATGACCATTTGTGTTACAGATTTACTTGTAACTAATGCTTTTAAGTTTCACTCATTCTTTGTACATATTTAAACATTTTGTCTGAAAAAAGTCATAGCACTAACAAGAGGCAGAATCATTCTGATTTGGAAATGGCCCCATAGATTAGCTTTTGAATGGGGTGGAATAAAACTAGCCATGCTAAACAAGCAATTCCCTTAAGGCTCCAGCTTAAAGTTTGCAGCCCATTCCAGCCTGGTCGAGATGAAGGGGGTGAGCAGCCACTCATCTCACTGAAGGAGGAGTGAGACATGGGGGTACATTTACTTAGAAAGTCGGAAACTTCACTAAAAGTGCTCTTTCCATGTGTAAAGCTGTGTGTGCCGATTCATTAAGAATGTGCGCCAGAAATCATGAATCTGTCGCTTCCCCACACTGGCCCGACAGAGTTCACCAACTTTTTTGTGGTGCACCTTTAACATACGGCATGCCACACAATTTTAATGGATAGCCGACACATCCCCTAATTTGTGTCACACGGAGGCTAACGGAGCTGAGCCACAAAAGGGTTGCGACACAATAGCGGGACAGATACTTCTTTAATACCCGTGCAAGCAGTTTTAGCTTAGAAGAACGAGTCCAACAAAAGTGCGGCACAAAGCCCTTAGTAAATGTGCCCCATGGTGTGCTCACTGAAGCATGCACTATAGACCTCAGTGGGACCCTCATGTACAGTCGGGTGTATGTAAGCCTTAAGGCTATGTACCCCATTGTGTAAGAGATATCATTAAATACTTATGGTGATAGGTTCCTGTAGTAAAATGAGGTGCACTTGTGGAGAATTGCAGCTTCTCCTACGTTCAGAGTTTGGCTGTGAGGGTTCCTAACACTGGTTAAATGTTATAAGCCATCTGTATGGATCGGACATGTATGAACATCCGTCTCTCCCTCCCTCCTTTATTCACACTGCTCTTTTACTATTTACAGGATATTTCAGCTTTTCCCTTGTTCTGACATTGATAGAGGTGGTAGAACTGGGGAATTAGTATTTTACATGGGGGGGGGGGGTGTAGCTGAGCGATGTGGTGTTAGTTTGGAAGGGATTGCACTGTATCACACTGAGCTGTCTGCTGTGAGATGGGAAGTGAGGGTACGGCTGCTCTTTAAGGCTTTCTGGAGCTTGTAGCTGAAGCTCATTCATGGGGGGAGGGAGTTCACCATCTTCATCAATGCAAACTACCATGTAGAAAGAGTAGAGAATTTTGAACACATCCCTATTTGTAAAATGATGTTAGACTTTTTATAAATACAGTTATTTCCCTCAGTACTAGATACTTGGACTTGCCCACAATGGAGCAGGTGAATCCCCCGAGATTATCAGAGCCAATGGATGGAACGGACACTATCCACAAGTAGACATTATAATTCATCTCAACGTGCCGAAGCTTCTGTAGAATAAACTGGGAGATTTTATTTTACAAATTTCCTAGTTTACAGTATGTTTATATTTATACATCAGGTTACTTCACATCAAGGTGCAGAGGAATCCTGTACCTGCTGTAACTGGGCCCTGCCCAGTGATGTAGCACCAGGGCTCCTCATCAACCCATAATATTTGAGCTGCTACCAATCCATCAGCCTGTGTCCTTGGTTGAAACCATAGATATAAAAGGACGTTTGCACACAAGCTATAGTTAGTGGAAAGGACCAGGGCCTCATGCCAATGAACATTTATTTTCATGTTTTTTTTTTGAGTCTAACTAACATCTTCACTGGGTTCTATTGGATTAGGTCACCTTGCGATTAAGGTTCGGGTAGTACTTCATTGTACTTTCATGTACAGGCAGTCCCCAGGTTACATACAAGATAGGTTCCTTAGGTTTTTACTTACAGTAAGTTGAATTTGTATGTAAGCCAGAACTGTATATTTTATAATTGTAGCGCCAGACAAAACATTTTCGTCCCAGGGACAATTGGATTTTTACATTTTTTTGCTGTAATGGGACCAAGGATTATCAATAAAACTCCATTAGAGACTCCTTAGAGCTGATCATTGCAACTTGGAACTAAAGAAAATCATCCAGAGAGCTTCACCAGAGGTTACAGGGAGGAGAGGGGTCTGTCTGTAACTAGGGGTTGTCTGTAAATCGGGTGTCCTTAAGTAAGGGAGCGCCTGTAACTGTATGGATGGCCCCAGAATCAATTAAACTAGTAGGCCTCATACTAAACATATTAGATCATAGATTTTTCTTCATTTTTAACAAAGAAAGTAAAATACAAAAATAGGAGTCAGACATTGCAATCTTACAGTATAGTAGCTGCCCGTTTCACGGTTCTACAAAGTGGTTATAGCATGTGTGTGACCTGTTAATAACATTATACAGTATAGAAGTAATAAAAGAACAGTTACTTTGGTATTCATTATCTATTTTATATAATGTATGGTATATTTCTTATATTGAGTAACCATCCACAAAGAATAAGTGAATTAGGTGAAAAAATATCATATGCTTTCTATATAAGTTACATAAAATCTTCCTTTCTAGATGTTGTTAGAGGATTGACAGCGCTCTCCAATATTTCACAGCAGTGACCGTAGCTTTTGTTATTGTGTGTATTTATGTATGTATTAGCAATAATGAAGTTTTCAAGCACTGGTTGATTCAAGATAAGTGTCTTCTTTTGCCATACATCAGGACCTTAAGTGCTATTGCTTTTAATTAATGTGGTTCTTTCTTCAATTTCCAGCAAGAAAGCTCATCTGTAGTCCTGGCGTTCTCACTCCTACCGAGCGGCACAAATAGCAGACACCTCCGATCATGTCTAAGCAGCAGCTGGCCGGGCAGGCGAGCTCAGCCATCCATTGTTACTCCATGACCTGTCATTTTTCCTATGACTATAACACAGATATTGATTTTCCTTCTTTAAAATTTATACAGGTCTCTCTGCAGGAGTCAATAACCAGTGTGTATAAATTAAGACAACACAAGAGACACATAGTGATGAGGAACTAGTGACTGATGGTTGGTGCAGTCTGTATGTTGACATCACACCTACGTGGTTATGGGATTTGTATTCTCGGTTCTCATCCAAGGGTAGTGTACCTCCTTTAATTTCTTACATGATAAGTCTCCTCACGTTAACCCTTGCAAGAGAGTGGTACATTGCTCGGACACTCACAGAAATAATTATTAGTTTCAATTTCATCCACATACATGGAGATATATGACCATCAATCATTTAGATCTGACTATACTGGGTTTACTGGTATTAAAGAGAACTGATTTTTTAATCTTTTCTCTAACTTTCTATTCAACTTTCTTTGAATAATTGAAATAATTATCAAATTTCCTCAGAATTTATTCCTGTTCCAGAACGACATGTCATAAAAGCCCCGTCTCTACAGGTACATCCCTTCTGTGGGCACCCTGCAGATTGCTTCACCTTTTGATGTGAATATTCCATCCAATCTATTATAATTATTTTTATTTTATTAGCCAGGGCTATTCAATGCAGAATAGACGCACAGGAGCATGAAAGGTCAGGCAGCCAGCCGAGCAGCTAATTGATTCTGCCCATAAATATTAGCAATAAATTCATTTTTCTACACGTGAAGTTGGGTTTCACACTATGTAATGTCTGTAACTGTTTGGCTGGTGCTTTTTCCATGCCATCTAATGCATTGTAAGGGTCTTCTCTAAACATATATGTGCTTTTATCCTTTGTTTTACCATGTCTATCAAAGGTATATAGTATGAGAATGGATATATCTTTGCTCCAATGGGAAATGATGCAAACTTTCGTTCCAAGTCTCAACCCTTCTTTACATTTATACATAATTTTCAAGGAAAACATTTGTCTAAAGGTGATATTAACATGTATTTCTCACTAGATATTTGTAACAAGCCATTTAATTCACATTGGCAGAGAAATCAAACCATTGATGAATCCATTGTACAAAACCCTATGAAGTTTGCCAGTGCCACATGCAATAAAAGCCACACAACACGATGTTCCCATCTCCAAACTACACTGTTGGCATGGTGCTTTGGGGCGATATGCAACTCATTTTGGCATCCAAGCAAGGGGGAATCAGGACTTCTGCGCCATGCCATTGACATAGAAGCTCTGACATAATCGCAAATGCTAGCTTATTGCTATCACTTGAGATTATTTCTACCTGTATGGCGTGAAGGGACGGTGAAAATGTGGGGAATTTTCATGCGTAAAAATTTTCCAGGCTGCATTTATTTCTACACGGTGTAAGGCCTGGAAAAGAAATAAACACTGTACAGTATATACTATGTATGGTGCCGCCATATATTATGTATACACATAAATAAGCACATTTACAGTTAGCTTTTGTGTACTTTTGAGGTGCTGTTCTGAGAGATCAGACTCACAAAAGACATATGTGCTATCACCAGCACCTTATCTTCTATGTACAGGATAAAGACAGGGTCTGGGGCAAAAAAGGTTTACAGTCCTCTGTACACTTCCATATACTGCACTCTACCGTCTAGCAATCTGTTATGATAGGTTTTTTGTTTTCCTGTATTTGTCAGTCCAATCTAGTACTAAATTCATAGCACTACAAACACTTGGACACCATGGGGCAGATTTACTTACCTGGTCCTGTCACGATCCCCAAGGTGCGTTGTCCGACGATGATGAAGTCCGGCACGATTCACTAAGATCGTGCACCTGATATCCTGCATGTGTCGCTTCCCCACTGGAGTTCACCTTCTTCTTCCCGGTGTATGTGAGTGCATGTCTTGCGACAAAATTTGAATTTGAATGTCCGAATCAGTTGGGTTGTCTGACGGCCACGCCCTCCGATTTGTGCCGCATGAAAGTCTGTGCGATGGCGCCAAAATCTGATTGCATGCGGCAAAAACCCCTGTTAAATGCGGTGCTAATCGGAAATAGTCGTGAAACCCCACGGAAATGCGGTGTGCGGACCCTTAGTAAATCAGTTTTCCTCCTCCTGCTTTGTAACATGCTACCTGCAGATATGACACTATGTACCATTTGCTCAGCTCCTTCTGCTCTGTAATATGCTCACTACAGATAGAAGACTTTGTTTATTCTGCTGTACAATGTGCTCTATGACATATTGACTGCAGGTTAAATTTCATATTTGACAAGTTTCCTTTAAATAAATCTCCTTTAGGTTATTAACTTGTCCTATAACTAATAGTACAATGCCATGTGTGCTACGATCCAGGCAGCCAGTTATAATGATGTGTTTTACTGATATTATTTTACTTTTCATAATCTACAATTATAATTGTATATACACAGTAATAAAGGATTGTTAACTGTTTAAGAAAGAGAGAAAAATGAGAGTATCTGAGTGCAGTGCAGTTCATCCTGTTGATGTGTTATGCTGTAAATGGTCTTGTACTATAACTATTCTTTTTTTCTTGAAAAAAAAAGGTAATTGTAAATAAAAGCCTAAAAGAACAATTTAGACTAATTTTCTTAGAGCCATGCAAGCTGTTAGGGCTGAAAAGCACAGAAAATATGGGGTAACAAAAAAGAATGAAATTAGATTAAAATAACACACCGATAAACAAATTATGCTGCAAGAGCAGTGCTGGAAAAAAGAATAGTGTAAATCTAAAATAACAGCATCCCCATGTGGTGAAGGAGGGAATACATCTCTCCTTCAATCTACAGTCTATTGTTATATACAATTGCTCTTTGCAGTAGAAATCCATTTCCAGGCACATCTTGATGGTCAGTAGTGGTGACAGAGCCTGGTCACAGCTGAAGGCCATGAGAAATTGGAGAGCCACATGATCCGAATTTGTGTGAAAACGCTTGACAAAATAGGGGAAAGTTGTTCTTACTTTTTATACTAAAAACAAATAAGATTAAACATTAGTTTATTATATATATATTAACTAGCTGTAGCTCCCGATGTTTCCTAGGATCGTAAATAACTGCTCTTGGCTACAACAAAATAGAATGGGCTAACAAAAAATATGTTTTATGTATCTATAGACTGTCTCTGAAAGTGTCTTTCCGCGGCCGGCAGTCTCTTTCACTGACTGTCTGGGTTTTTTCCAGGCAGTCTCTTTCACTGACTTTCTTTTTTTTTTTTCAGCGGCAGTCTCTTTCACTGACAGTGCTTTTTGGTTGGCAGTCTGTTTCCGTGACTATGCTTTTTCACCGGAAGTCTCTTTCACTGACTGTCTGTGTGGCCCGCAGTCTCTTTCACTGATTGTCTGTTTTTTCACCGGCAGTCTCTTTCACTGACTGTCTGTGTGGCCGGCAGTCTCTTTCACTGACTGTCTGTGTGGCCGGCAGTCTCTTTCACTGACTGTCTGTGTGGCCGGCAGTCTCTTTCACTGACTGACTGTGTGGCCGGCAGTCTCTTTCACTGACTGTCAGTGTGGCCGGCAGTCTCTGAGCTCAAGTTTAATTTTTGCAAAATTACAGCTGATTGCAACTCAAACAGTTTTACCTAAGGCATTTCTGATAATCTTCCCCTAGCTTTTTCTCTATCCAGCTTACCTCACACATAAGTTGTCTTATACTCATTGCCTATAGAAGCCAATCACAGTTTAGAGCTCATATTAATGACCTGTGGTAGAACAGCAAACAAGCACGGCTCAGCGTCTTGAGCAGCAGGAACAGCAGACAATGGCTCCTGCTTATGGTGGTTAATAAGTGGATTTTGGAAATGCGGGGTAAAAATTTCGGCTAAAAACCTGATCTAAAATTTGGTGATTGTAAACATGACGGTACAGATCCCTTTAGCGAACATACACGCAGACATACATCCAGATATATATATATATATATATCTATATATATGCACTTTAGATAAAAGTTTACTTTCTTGTCTCCTATGGAAGTTTGGTGCCAGTTTCTGAAGCTCCAGTTTGACCATTCCTATATAACAGGCTGTTTGGAGAAAGTCAGGACTGAGAGATAACCTCTACACAAACAGAACATCATTACTGAAACAGCATGTCACGGAACAATAGCAGAATAAGGACCCAGGGGCTAGTACTGGGCCGGTGTCATTGGAATACAGGGGGCAGGTGGGTTTAATTTAATTATTGTAATGCAACTTATTTAGTAGGGGTTGTCCACTATCAGCAAATAATTGATATTGTTTGTGTAATGAAAAGTTACACAATTTTCTAATATACTTTCTGTAGTTTTTTTTTTGGGGGGGGGGAGTCTAGATTTCTGCTTGCTGTGATGAAATAGGAACATACAATAGGAAGACACAAATAGACCTCTAGAGTGGTACAATGCATAACTTTTAATAATTTGGTTAAAAAATATCTAAAGTGATAAGAATGGCAGGACCCTGTATGCAACCGGTGCCCTGTGCAGCTAAAGCATTAAATTGCAGTCATACTCATCTTCCTGAATGAATACTGCAAGGGAACCTGTCATCAGAAATTGGCCAAATAAACCACTAACAGTATGTTGTCAAGCAGCTGAGCAGCAGTCAGGTGTTAGATGGTTTTATGAAATCAAGGAGGCAGAGAGATTAACACTAAAGTCAAGCTTTCCCTGCCTTAGAACGCCCACTTCACTGTAATTGATGGTCCTGCGTCCAGGGAGATCAGATCTCCTGAAGTCTGATTGATGTGGAGGTGTTCAGAGGCAGGGAGAGCTTGACTTCAGTGTGAAATATCCGCCTCACTGACTTTATACACCTAACTTACATCTCACTTCAAAGTTAATTTTCTGGGCATGAGAGAAAAATGATCTAGAAGCTGTTCAACTACTTGACTACATACTGGCAGTGGTTTATTAGGCCAATTTCTGATGACAGGTTCCCTTTAAAGCAAACAGTTGTATCTTTCTGTGATTCAGGATAGTTGTTGGGCATGAAATTGGGCTCTGGACATTAGTAAAACTATCCCTTCGGTGTCTCACATATTTCCCGCCCTTACAATGGCAGTGCATTGACTACCCCTGAACTGTGTAGGTCCCCCATACACCTCCCTGACATGTTTCCTCCTTATTGGATTCTTCAGAGGGATTGTTGGAGCTGCCAAAGGATGAGGGCAAAAGAAGAAGTAACTTCACTGGTTTAATGCATTGTGCTCTAAGGCCTGAATCCTCCTCTGGCCGTACTAAAGTGCTGCATACCACCTGTCCTGGTGGTGGACATGTATCCATGCAGTGAGGCTCTGTGTTTACTTTGTTTACTTCCTGTGGATGCAAAACAGTCTGTGGTCATGTGATATCACATAGGTGCAGAGTAATCAGAACTGGGTTATACATAGCTGTGCATCTGTGTGACATCACATGACCATGGCCTGTTGTTTATCCAAAGGAAGTAAGCAATGAAGCTTCCTATAGCAGAGATCAAGACTACCAAGAGGAATTGATACAGAAAATATATTGAAAAATTGTATAACTTTTCATTACACAAACAATATCAGTTATTTCCCAAAAGTGGACAACCCTGTAAGCAGAATGTGGACTATGTCTATAATTCTAATGGTAGGTTTATGAGATGGCAAAATCATATAAAACTTTAGATTTTTCATCAAATCACCAGTAGGGACAAGATCAAAGCCGTCTGCTATGCCATGCAAAAGTCTTATCCTATAACAATATAAATGAAAACTTAGATTGAAGAAGTTATGCATATAAATGAGATGTATAGTATACCTTTTTTTAGGGAAAAAAACCCCTAAAACCTTAGACCCTGAGACTTGGAACTTCTTTGTATATGTATTGAAGTGTAGAAATGGAAGCTTCTCTTCCAGAATTAGAAATTCACTTGCAGGATGCACACATCATTCATTTCAAGTATAAGGCACAGTAGGTGCAGAGACAGAGCAGGTGCTTGTGTGATGTGAGCCGCAGTAGTAGACGTGTAGAGGTGGTGACCGTGACCGGACATGCAGCTGACATTAACTTCCTAATGAAACCTAAAATGAGAGGGCTGCAGCATATGAAATAAGTGGCTGTAAGAGCAGAGAGAAGTGTTTCACTAGAGTAATACCATGGGGCACATTTATTTACCCGTCCGGAGGAGTTCACAGAAAGTGCATTGTCCAACCGGAATGTTTGTGCCACGATTCACTAAGGTTGTGAACTCGATATCCTGCATGCGTCGCCTCCCCGTTATGTCCGACAGAGTTCACCATCTTTTAATGGTGCATCTAGGTGCCAGGGCTTGCAACAAAATTTGAAAGTTAAATCCCGCTCTTAGTCAGAATCAGTCGGACTGTCCGAGGGAACTCCCCCTAAATTGTGACGCATGTGCAACACCCTCGCCGATGCAAGGCGGAGGGGTGGTTGCGAATACGTCCCACAGCATGTCACTACATCACACTACATAGTCCTTATAGGACACAAGGGAACAATGCAGTGGTAGATCCTGCCTGGCAAGGCAGGAGTTAACTGTTTTATGTGATGTAAGATGTGTCATCCAATCACATGTATTACACTCTATTCTCTGTAAGTTAAGATGTAATTGGAGGAGTAGCCACCATCTGACCAGAGGAGTTACAAGACCCTGTTAGGAAACTTCCAGAAGAAGAGGAGTCTCTCCCTGGAGAGAGAAGAGACCAGTTCTAGCCAGACCTAGGAGTCTGCAGAAGCAGACTGGAGTAACCCCAGTTTAAACTCTATACAGCTAGCATACCAGACCAGAGCAGGAAGAGCCTAGCTCCTGCCTGAAGAGTGGAGCTAATAGATAAGAGTTAGTGAGGAAAGGGGTATCATCCTACCTTCAAGGGTGATACCTGAAGCACTCCAGGACAAGCTGAAGCTTCCTATTAGGACACAGCTACCTCCCAGCCTGCCCTCTGCATCCAGGCTGGCGCTCTACCTCCTGTGGCTCCCTCCAACTGCATCTCAGCACTCCACCATTCTGTTAAAGGCACGTTGCTGCGGTTCCTGTCGGTTCCAATAAAGAACTGTAAGTTGTTTTTGTTCAACCTCTGCCTCCGTCTGGTCCCTGCTACTACAACTACCATCATCACAGGCACCCTGTCCACCACACAGAGACTCATACTCCAGACCCCAAAGGGTTGCCCCAGGGAGAACCACTATAGCAGCCTCTCCCTCATCATTTCTTGCCAACACCACCCTGCTGGAGACCTGCCAGGCTGTAGGACAGCCCTCCGGTTCCCCATACCAAGCACCGTGACACTAGCGTGCCTAGGCCACAACCGCCAGCCACTCAGGTACTGCGGGCCCCGGCTGACTCCAGGCCCCGAGAAAAAGGCTAGGCCCCGGTGGGGGATGTTGCAAGTGGCGTCACGAACAGGATCTCTACTTCTGTGCCTTATTCTGGCACGAAAGACTATCCTTTATTGAAAAGACTGTGCTGCCTAACCCTGCTGCTGGGTTTAGGCCCAAGTGATTGTGCGTTTCTGCATTGAACTGTATTACTGCTGCCACGTGCTGTCGAGCACCGCTCCAGCACTCAAGAGGTTAAACCCTGCAAAGAACTCTGTCAGCTCTGCTACATCCGGCGCTGCCGCGCCTGAAGCATTTTACCTCACAAAACTGTGGCGCAGCAAGTAATTCCAGCCCGCCAAAACCTTCACTGGCGGGAAAACCCAGAGGCATCGCTAAGCTCCGCCCCCTGCGCGTAAGGCGCGAAACCTGCCTCAGCGTGCTGTGGCGCAGCAGAAAATTCAGCCCGCCACAGCTCCTGGCGGGAAAGACTCAAGCTCCGCCCTCTGGTGCGAAACTCTCCCGTGCTGCAACGTCAGTGAGAGCCCACGAGGTACCTCAGAGTCAGCGCAGCCGCCATCCAGCATCAAAGAGGTTAATCGGCCATCTTGGATTTCTCCACGTGCTGTCTCCTGTCCTGCCGACATGCCGCACAGCCTCCGAGATGAAGAACCAAGTGTCACATGGCTTGCCCACGAGCCTCGGGCACCTTCCTCTGCTGCACCGCTTACTGCTGTCTCCCGTACGCAGTCTTCAATGGCGGATTCTCCACAGCGGCTGCCTCCTCCGATTCCGGACCTCCTGAGGACCACAGCGGATGTGAGTACCATGGCCCCCAGGGCCTATATCACAGTGACTGTTACTATATCTCCCTTAGCCCCGGCTGGGGTACAGTCCGGCCTCCCTGCAGAGGGCCAACATCTCCCCATAGGAGGCCTGGCTACAAAAGGGACTCTCTTAAAGGGGCCTGACCCCTTATCTAATGCTGCTGACCGTCCTGCGGAGTATCCAGGACCACCTGCTAAGAGGCCCAGGCTGTCCGGTGAGAACGCCCTGCCAGCTACAGAGGCTACCACCGCCAGCGTAACAGCGCCCCCAAGAGCTACAGGTCAGTCCAGGAACAACAATCCTTCAGCTGTCAGCAGTGAAGAAGTTACAGCTCCTGCGGTCATCATCATGCGCTCCACAGCGCCCCCAGCTACAGAAGGTCAGCCAGAGAAGTTCCTGTCTCCTTCCTTTGCTGAGATACCTGCCGCCGCAGATGACCTCCCTGCTGTTCCAGTTCCAGCTTCTGGGTGTTCCATGTCAGCAGTTCCAGTGTCTACCACCAGATGTCTTCAGGTGACAGATCTCAACACTGCTTTCTTCAGCCAGGCTGATGATGTCCCTGCTGCAGTTCCTGCTCCCATGCCTGCAGCCATTGCTCTTGAGCAGCAAGATTAACCCCTGAAGGGCTGTAGCCCACTTCAGGTACTGTGAATACTGTGTACATATGTATATTTATTTCTGCTATCCCACAAGAGCCAGAGACTTTCCTGAGACTCTCACCCTTATTTATCTCAGTAAAGAGACTTTCCTTGAACTGCCCACTGTCATGTGCTATGATAGCACCCCTTCCTCTGCCACAGGCGAGATTCCTACAAAGGACTCTGTCCCTCTACACATAGAGGAGACCCTTTGCTTCTTTATTGCACTTTTCCCCACTTCAAGGGCTCTACCCAGAAGATGGACTTTGTATTGAAAAGACCTTCTGAGAGACTTTTGCCAGATACTACAAGGGAAAAGTTGCTATTGACTTCTTATATTGCACTTAATGCCTTCCTTTTTAGGTACGGACATTCTGCATGCACTATTATGCCTTTTCCTTTTTCAGGTAAAGAGACATTTGCTATCCTGCTACCCTGAGTAGCCTACCTCTGTAACGTTTGTAACGTTCAAGATGTGTACCCATTGGGCTCCTAAGCCAATGAGAGTTTACAAAATGTTTGCACACTGTCAGTTTATGCAAGTAGTTTGCACTAACCTTTTATAGGCTTTTCAGATTGTAGTGTGGCTGTGTCGGACCGTCTCTATGTAAAACCATGACCGCTATCTTATGCCTCAAACCGGGTGTTGCACGTGGGGGTAGTCCGTAAACTGCGGGTCCTTAGGGGACCGGGGGTGTTACAGAGATAGCACCTGGATGCCACTCATACAAGGTAAGAATGTCAGTCGGCAGGTACTTATACATTTGTATAATGTCTAATTGTGTCACATATGCCAATGTAATGCATATACACACACTATATATTTGTCGCCAGGGAAGAAGTGTTTACATAACAAATATACAGGCCTTGGTGCAAGGAGTGGATTACAGTACATGACACCACACCTTTCCTACTGTACAGTTCGGTTTAATGGCGTTAGCGACCAACTGTCATACTTCGCATTAACATGTCTTTGTCTTAGTCCGACACCAACCCAGGTGCCTGTCTCCAGGACCATGGGCAGTTAGTCCCTACAGATCCTGTAGCCTGCACTTCACAGAAGTGCCCCTATCTACCTCTGCACCCCAATCAGTCTGTAGTCGAGCCGAGGGCGGCTCTTTCAATTGCCCCGGGGGTATGCAACACCCTCGCCAATGCAAGGCGGAGGGGTGGTTGCGAATACGTCCCACAGCATGTCACTACATCACACTACATAGTCCTTATAGGACACAAGGGAACAATGCAGTGGTAGATCCTGCCTGGCAAGGCAGGAGTTAACTGTTTTATGTGATGTAAGATGTGTCATCCAATCACATGTATTACACTCTATTCTCTGTAAGCTGAGATGTAATTGGAGGAGTAGCCACCACCTGACCAGGGGAGTTACAAGACCCTGTCAGGAAACTTCCAGAAGAAGAGGAGTCTCTCCCTGGAGAGAGAAGAGACCAGTTCTAGCCAGACCTAGGAGTCTGCAGAAGCAGACTGGAGTAACCCCAGTCTAAACTCTATACAGCTAGCATACCAGACCAGAGCAGGAAGAGCCTAGCCCCTGCCTGAAGAGTGGAGCTAATAGAGAAGAGTTAGTGAGGAAAGGGGTATCATCCTACCTTCAATGGTAATACCTGAAGCACTCCAGGACAAGCTGAAGCTTCCTATTAGGACACAGCTACCTCCCAGCCTGCCCTCTGCATCCAGGCTGGCGCTCTACCTCCTGTGGCTCCCTCCAACTGCATCTCAGCACTCCACCATTCTGTTAAAGGCACGTTGCTGCGGTTCCTGTCGGTTCCAATAAAGAACTGTAAGTTGTTTTTGTTCAACCTCTGCCTCCGTCTGGTCCCTGCTACTACAACTACCATAATCACAGGCACCCTGTCCACCACACAGAGACTCATACTCCAGACCCCAAAGGGTTGCCCCAGGGAGAACCGCTATAGCAGCCTCTCCCTCATCATTTCTTGCCAACACCACCCTGCTGGAGACCTGCCAGGCTGTAGGACAGCCCTCCGGTTCCCCATACCAAGCACCGTGACACTAGCGTGCCTAGTGCCTATGTGCTGTTCATTTTTTTGTACTCTCATTTATTGGGACTCTACATCTTGCCATTATCCTCCTCTACTCTCACAGCCACAATCGCCACTTATAAAGCCTATTACTACTAGAACTTTAGCCAATTCAAAGGTGTAACTTGAAATTGCTTGGCCCAATTGCAAAATGTATAGCAGGACCACTATCTGTAATGTATGATCTGATGTAATGGTCTTTTTGCATAACCCTAACCCCAAGTTCCAGCCCCTGAGTGTGACTGCCTCCTCTACACTGCCTAAAGTGATGCCCATCGGTGAGGCTTAAAGGGGTATTCTCGTCTGGGCATTCACATTCAGTTTCACTAATCTTCCATTTATAAACATTTCTTCAATTAGATGTTATAAAAAAAATGTTCCTATGTGAAGATAATTTCTCATAAATGTAGTCATGTTGTCCCTTAGAAACGAGATGGCTTCCTCGGATAAGACCACGTCACACTCTGGCAGCGGTGGCCAGACATGCGCTATAGAGTCCTGCCTGACCACCTGGATTCAGCGATCATTACCACAGGACGGCTGTGGGTCATACAGTAGCTCCCGGACATTTCATATACAAAAACCTTTTGTTTCTTTGTGCAATCCCTCCAGCAGAGGTGGCCGTATCCGAGGAAGCTAGACAATATGACTACATTTATGAGAAATTATCTTCACACAGGAACATTTTTTTTTAATAACATCTAATTGAAGAAACGGTTATATATGGCAGATTTAACTGAATGTGAGTGCCCAGACGAGAATACCCCTTTAAGGCTCTCACACTCGCGGCAGGAACATCCGGCCAGATCACTGAGCAACCGGAAATGAACTCAGCATATCAGTTCAGTTCCGGTTCTCAGTGTTCGGGCTGGATGTTCTTGTCAGCACATGCTGCGAGTATGATGGGAGTTGGACGTATCACACTGGCAAGTGTGTAAGGGGCCTGAGGTTGTCAACTTTCAATTATGTTCAATAGTTGAGTTGGGTGCCCAAGAATAGATGATAGACTGCTCTTATTTCAGTCATTTGATTGTAAAACCTATTTTAAAGAAAATCTACCATGGATAAACCTTACTCACAGATCGAGTCACCATGACTGTGGTATCTGCTATTATGCTAATGAGCCAGAAGGGCTCCTGCGGTTGTGACCAGAACACCTCAATGCTGAAACTACACAGGCTGTTACTGTGTTCAACTATGTGCTGAAAGCTTCTCTATTGCTATTACAACAGGCACAGGAAGGGGGTGGTGGTGAGGGAGCAGGGGGGACAGTGTAGCAGCCTGTGAAGCCAGGGCAAGGATGGCTTTTGAAAAGCCCTAAGAGCCCTTCTGTCAGATTAGCATAATTGTAAAAGTTGCTTTTAGCAGGAAGGAGGCCATGGATAACAAATAAAAGATTACCACAGTCACGGTGCCTGGATCTATAAGTGTCACTCATTTATCCATGCATGATTTTAATAGTGTTTTTTGCTTATTACAGAAAATCTACCAAGATACATTTGATCAACAGAAAAGCCAAACAAAAACAAAATAGCAAGCACACACAGCCAGACTTAATGGACCTCTTTTGACCATGGGTAATGCATGGTATTGCAACATAGTTGCAGTTTGGAAGAAAGCATGATGTTTTTCAAATCCTGGACAACCCCTTTAAGATACAAATGCCCCTTTTTTTAGCTACTGTAGGCCTTATTTCCTGCGATGACTATACACTACAAACACATCTAGGCCATTTACATAAATGACTCCTGTGGACTCCATCACTGTAGATGCAACCCTACAATGTTAACCTCTCACCAACTGATAGAACCTGCAATCTGGATCTGTATTATTATTATCAGATTCTAAATGCAGTATTCAGGATTAGGGAATACGAGAACACTATGAAATAGATTTTTTTTACAATTTCCTTTAATAAAAATGAATACATTTTATGAGATTTTGCAAAAATATCAAAATCAGAAAAATTCCCAACTTATCGATAACTTTCCTTTCCCGTTTCCTCGGCCCCATTTCTGCTGCTGACATAAGGCATCTTCTAGTGACCTTAGCTTAGTGTTTATCTTCCGATAAATGTTAGGAAAGCCATTAAGGTCCCGGTTATAGTAAAAGTCTCCTTTATAGATTTTCTGTCAGACAAATATGTCCTTTCAGAAGCCAAATCAAGAATGCATTTGGTTAGTAACGTTCATCATTTCTAGGGGCCGGAGGAAAGTGCTTTATCTCCTAAAGCTACATTTTTATTTCTAACCGGTGTCTGACTGTAAAAAAATGAAATTGTGATGAGCGCCTGATATCTGCTAAACAGCGCTAATTACATCAAGGCAAAATGTGAATGAACGATGACCCAAGCAGCACTTTAATGGCAGGACCTAGATAATAATGACGTACGTTGAGTAATGGGCTGCGTTCCTTCTCATGACATGAAATTCATGAATCTCGGATATTTTCATTACAAAGTAATTTGCAAATTAGTACATTCACAATAAATGGTGCAGATGTTTGCATTAACCTTTCCTCCCCAGGCCTGTTTTCTATCATTTACATGGATTTTACACTAATAATAGACCCGTATAAATGATGATATAGCCCGATTCTTGCTCTCGATGTTGATAACAAAATATTTCTTGGCATAGCCATTTATATCGCGGAGCATAAATCTGCAACTGGAAATGATGCTACATGTCTACTTCATATTTTAGAACATTGCACCCTGGGAGAAAGTAGCTGAATAGTTTTACTCCAGATGTAACAAACTTTTCTTGTATTGAGTTCTTTTACATGTTTGTTGACATTTTTTTTTTATTTCTAGGCTCCTTAACCCCTTAATGACTAGGCCATTTTTTGTTTTTGCGTTTCCATTTTTCTCTCCTCACCTTCAAAAATCTATGGGGCACAAGCACTAAGGGGTTTGCGTCGCACTTTTTTCGGACTGTGCCCATTCTTCAATGTTAAAAATGGCTTGCACAGGTATTTAAGTAGTAATAATAATAATAATCGTTATTTATATAGTGCCATCAAATTCCGTAGCGCTTTACAAATCATAGGGGACATATACAACTATATTACATTACAATGAACAAACAGTCATATGGAACAATAGGAGTGAGGGCCCTGCTCACAAGAGCTTACAGTCTATGAGGATGAGGGGATGACACAAGAGCTTACAGACTATGAGGATGAGGGGGTGACACAAGAGCTTACAGTCTCTGAGGATGAGGGGGTGACACAAGAGCTTACAGTCTATGAGAATGAGGGGGTGACACAAGAGCTTACAGCCTATGAGGATGAGGGGGTGACACAAGAACTTACAGTCTATGAGGATGAGGGGGTGACACAAGAGCTTACAGTCTCTGAGGATGAGGGGGTGACACAAGAGCTTACAGCCTATGAGAATGAGGGGGTGACACAAGAGCTTACAGCCTATGAGGATGAGGGGGTGACACAAGAACTTACAGTCTATGAGGATGAGGGGGTGACACAAGAGCTTACTGTCTATGAGGATGAGGGGGTGACACAAGAGCTTACAGTCTATGAGGATGAGGGGGTGACACAAGAGCTTACAGACTATGAGGATGAGGGGGTGACACAAAAGCTTACAGACTATGAGGATGAGTGAGTGTGATAGGCCTGCCTAAAGGGATGGGTTTTAAGAGTACGTTTGAAGCTTTGGAGGGTGGGTATTAGTCTGAGAGTCCGGGGAAGGGCATTCCAGAGAATTGGAGCAACTCGGGAGAAGTCCTGGAGACACGCATGGGATTTTCGAATTAAGGTAGAGATTAAACTTAAGTCACTGGCAGATCGAAGAGCACGGGAAGGGCGATAGACTGAGATGAGAGAAGAGAGATAGGGAGGTGCAGCATTATTCAGAGCTTTGTGGATGAGGGTTATTATTTTAATGTGAAGACAGGTAGCCAGTGCAGTGATTGGCACAAACTGGAGGCATCCGTGTAGCGTTTGGCCTGAAAGACGAGCCTGGCTGCTGCATTAAGAATAGATTGAAGAGGAGAGAGTTTAGTCAGTGGAAGGCCGATTAGTAGGGAGTTACAGTAGTCTTGTCGAGAGTGAATAAGTGCAATAATTAGTATTTTAGAAGTTTCAAATGTCAGAAACGGCCGGATTCTGGAGATGTTTCTGAGATGCATATGGCAAGAGCGAGCAAGAGATTGAATATATGGTGAAAAAGAGAGGTCAGAGTCCAGCACAGCGCCAAGACAGCGGGCCTGCTGCCTCGGTGCTATAGTGATCCCAGTAGTATGTGAAGTAGTATGTGCGCTGCTAATGTGTCGCACGCAAACATTTTTGTGGCGCAGCTGTGTTGGCTTGCACGCAACATAATATAGGGGGTGTACCCTCAGGGGTGCATCCCCTGAAGAAGCCTAGGTAGCGGAACGCGTGAGGAGCCAGTTCCCTCCTAACACCCGGTGGCATTGTACCATAGCCCTAGTAGATTAGGTGCCAGATCTCTTTGTCTGGTAAGAACCGGAGTAGGGAGAATAGCAACCACTGCTTATTTTTGCACAGTATTGTATGGCTGCTTCAGCAACTAGTGCTTATTCACGCATAAATATTTCTAGTTGCTCTATAGAGACATATGCACCTGATGGTGTTTTTAAATGTTTTTAACATGTTTGGCAAATATTGTTATAAAAATTACAAATAAAGATGTATACATTTTTATTCATTTTGATATTGTGTCAGTACCTATAGCACGTCACACTGTGGTCGTATATGACATTCATGATATCAGGTGCGCGATCTTAGTGAATCGTGGTACAGTGCATTATCATCAGACAATGCACTTTCTGTGAACTTCGGTGACCGGGTAAGTAAATGTGCCCCTAGCTTTTTTATGTAAAAAGCTGTATGAGGGCTTGTTTTCTGCAAAACAAATTTATTTTTTTAATATTACATGCTGTGTACTGGGAAGTGGGAAAAAAATTCCAAATGCAGTTAGATTTTTGAAAGAAAATGCATTTGTGCCATTTTCTTGTGGTCTTGGTTTTTATGGCTTTAAAATGACATGTCTACTTTATTCTCTGGGTCAGTATGATCATGGGAATACTGAATTTATATAGGTTTTATTGTGTTTTAATACATTTTAAAAAATTAAACCCTTCTGTACAAAAAAAGTCTTTGTCTTGCCATGTTCTTATAACTAATACCATATATACTAGAGTATAAGCCAAGTTTTTCTGCACAAAATTTGTGCTCAAAAACCCTCACTAGGCTTTTACTCAAGTCAACAAAAAAAAAATAAAGTCAAAACTCACCTTTCTGACGTCACCCGTAGGTCCTCTTCTGTGTCCGATGCTCCAGTGCCACCTCGGGTCCTTCAGGTCCTCTATGGGTTCTTCCGCTCCTCTTCAGGAAGTTGCACTCCTCTTCAGGTCCCCTCGCGATGCTGGCGGCTCACAAACAATGACATCGGCAAGCGGCTGACGTCATTCTGTGTGCCGGCCGAGCACGGAGACCCAAAGAGGAGCCGCAGAGGAGCGGAAACTTCCCAAAGAGGAGCGAAAGGACCCGAGGTGGCACCGAAGACAGAAGTGGACCTACAGGGGGACGTCTGAAAGGTGAGTTATTTTTTTTTCCTACTACAGCGGCTGGGCAGGCTGTATACTACAGGGGCTGGGCAGGCTGTATACTACAGGGGCTGGCAGACTATATACTGGGAGGCTGTGACCAATGCATTTGCCACCCTCGGCTTATACTCGAGTCAATAGGATTTCCCAGTTGTTTGTGTTGAAATTAGGGGTCTCGGCTTATACTCAGGTTGGCTTATACTCGATTATATACGGTAACTTTTTAATACTTTGGTTTATGGAGCTGTGTAAGGTGTCACTTTTCGCAGGACATGGTGACAATAGCATTGAGACCATCTGTGGGACTGTATGATCCTTTGATCATGTTTTATTAAAATTTATATGAGTTGCAAAATTACAAAAAAGTGATGTTTTGGATATTTGAGCACTGTTTTCCGTTAAAGGCTTCACTACCTAACATGTTTATGATTTTTACAGTTTATTTATTTAAATCAGTTCCAGGGAAAGAAGGGTAATTTGAGCTTTTAGGGTTTTTTTTATATTTTTTTACCATTTTTCATACCCCCTATGGTACTTTAACTCTATGTTGTCTGACCGATCCCACCATATACTGCAATGCTACAGTATGGCAGTACAGTACAGGCAGTTCCTGGGTTACATACAAGATAAGTTCCATAGGTTTGTTCTTAAGTTGAATTTGTATGTAAGTCGAAACTGTATATTTTATATTTGTAGATCCAGACAAAAATGGTTTTTTTTGCCCCAGTGACAATTGGAGTTTCAACATTTTGTGCGGTATTTGGACGAAGGATCATCAATAAAGCTTCATTACAGACACTTTGCAGCCTGGAACTAAAGTAAAGCTTCCAGTGAGCTTCACCAGAGGTCACAGTGGCCAGAGGGATCCGTCTTTAACTAGAGGTCATCTGTAAGTCGGATGTTCTTAAGTAGGGGACCGCCTGTATATGGGGATTTTGTACATATTCTGTTACAATGTACCACTGGCCCCTTTTGCACCAACGTTCAGTTGAAGTATATTCAGTCACAAATTTGTGGCCGGTCTATGGTGCTCAGCCGAGTTATGGTAAGTACACATGTACCATGCTCTATCTATTCCCGTGTCATTCGTCCCTATGAAGGGAGCTGTTGTATACAGGAGTGAACATATTAAAGTAGCCTTTCTTAGTTTAGACGCCCTTAGGCCCAGCATTACAATAGTAATGTAATTAAAGTATAGCATTTTACATGCTGTAGATGTAAATGCCTCTAACCTTGAATACAAGAGAAAGTAAAATACTTATTCTCATTAATAAGCAGGAAAATATGTTTTCATTCATCCATCATGTGCAGAGGTAGAAGGTAGAAATCAATAAGTCCTAGATGAAAAGGGAGACTAAATAGAGACATTAAAGGGATGATTGCACTTCTGGGAAAAGGCCTGTACATTTACAGGCTGAAAAAAATAAAAATCATTATAATGGTCACTACAGAAAAAGTAGTCAATTACCAGTGAAAGAAACGGTTTAAAAAACAAAACAAAAAAGAAATACTGCATGATGGGAGTCATAGTCACGTGTCACACTTTAAAGGAGAATGACACCTGCTGGAAACAGTCATCTGCAGCGTTTGGAGAGCAATATACTTATCCTCTCTCTAAATACAGAAGCATTTGAAGTTATAACTAGTGTCGTAGGTGAATGCACCTAACTATGGAATATTGCATACAGAATATATTTAATAGCACAAAGATTTAGATGTTAGATTTTGAGGAGGCCAAACAGAACATTAAACACTTGCTCTGGTCCAGTCCTTACTGTGAAAACACAATTTCCCCATAGTTTAAAGAACATCTACTTACTCATAAATCCATTACTGGGACTATGATAATCTTGGTATATTTGTTATCTATGGCCTCCTTCCTTCTAAAATAAACCTTTAAAATTATGCTTATTAGCCTGAAGGGCTATGGGCGTGTTACCGAAGCTCCTCTGTGCTCTGGATTCACAGGCTGTTGTCACACTGCAGCAGCACTTTTCTCCCTCCCCCTTCACTTCCTGTCAGCAGCAGTGAGCACACAGAGGTAGGGGGAAGTGCTCCTTCACAATGTAACTGCCTATGAATCTGCATTTAATATTACAGTCAGCACCGGGAGCCATGTATAAATATTGCAATCCCAACTGTAACTTTAATGTTGGATTGCTCTGGTTTAGTGGCATCTAGAAACACAATAATGAATTTTTAAAGATTTTAAAAGGGGAGAAACCTCGGTGTTTCTAGGTGCCATGGACTAAAGAAAAAGTTCCAACTGCACCTATTAAAGGATGCAAAGAGTTAGGGTTGGCAGAGGTGATGAGGTTCACTCTGTATCAGAAAACTAGTTTTAGACTGATACCAGGGTTCTTAATTTTGGTCATCATTGGTTATCATTTCTAAAACAATACATTTTTACGGTCTCCTCCTAAACTCCATTAGATTGTGAGCCCCATTGGGGACAGGAACTGATTTGGCAAACTCTGCAGCGCTGCACAATCTGTGTGCGCTATATAAAGGAATTTTTGTTATTATTATTTTTTTTATGACACAATCTTTTATTTAAAAAATGGGGGCAAAACCTAAAAATTTTAGACTACAATATAAAATCTGTTATAGGACCTCCACCCACTACTTGCCTTAGAAATTCCTATGTATTAGAAGTGCCTTGGTGCCCCCTCAGGTATCAGGAACATGACATGGCTACTTTTGAGCTACATATAGCAACACTTCTGATCAATTAATATGAGAAGGGTAAAGACCAGGAGGGAAACTTCCATTGGTCTGTTATAATCAGTTGAAGAAATTATCATTGTAGAATTGTTTTAAGTATGAGAAGGCTGGAAATAAAATGTCACAATTATAATTCATGTTTGGCTATATTTCTTCCTGTCATTGAATTATTTTACCCATTGTACATGTACATGTAAGTGTATGTGATTAATACTAACTTGATTACTCATGTCCCTCACACTGGGACTATAAATTACTCTGACAAAACACTCCAGATAAATAGAACATAATAATACAATCAGAATATTGATCTCCAAACAAACTGCTTAGCAAAAGACTAAGGGAATTCAGGATGAATAAGTATCAACATTCATCTTTTATAGCTACACAGCATGATGTATTACATTTTCTAGCCAGGCAAAGTAATGACCTCAGTCACCAATATTGTACTTTTTCTTTCATTTGTACATGTTTGTTCCAGTACTCCAGGCTCCATAGCGTAGACTTTTCTATGACCACTGTTCTGTTTGCTTCCATCATTTGAGTTCTTTATGGCAATATTATCGGCAATATTATCTTAGCACTATATTTTATCAGTTTCTCTTTACACTCACCTCTTGCATCACCAATCTGACTGGTTCTATACCATTTGCCCTATGTCTTGAGTTACTCAATGGCCACTGATATGGTTGTTTCCATTATTTGAGCACTATAAGGCAGTATTTCTTGATCAATGTATGACACCTTTATGTGGGACTACAGAATTTTACTATTTGGGTACAAAATGAATGGATCTTTATTGCTGTTCATGACCCTCTAACCACTGTTATAGAAGGGGTTATGACGGAGGAGACCTGCTCATTTGCTGGAAGACAAAAGGACATGGGACTCCATAGGAAGTACTAAGTCCTACTGCTTGGGGGTCACATGATCTCTGGTTCCTGGTAGTAACGGGAAATGTTCTCAGGGTATGTTTAAAATGGGTGACCATATTAAGGTGTTATACTTACACTGTTAAAGTATTCTGTTTGGCCAACCCTTAAAGGAATAATTAGGGCTGTAAATAGCTTATGAACAGTCTTTGGCCGTATTTTGCTTCATGGATAGGAATCCAAACATCAAGATAAAGCGACTCCTTGTATCATAAATAACTATGATGCTTGGACTCCAGTCCCTGGAGCAATGTCTACTTGGTTAAATGTGGACACGATTTGGTCCATGTTTCACAGACTAAGCACATTGGTAATAGCGTATAATGCTCCTACAGCATGTATAGGAGAAATCAGATTTTAATCAGTGCCATGTGATACCATATCATATGCCATATATATATATATATATATATATATATATATATACAGAAAGAGTGCACATAGAGATGAGCGAACATGCTCGTCCGAGCTTGATGCTCGGTCGAGCATTAGGGTACTCGAAACTGCTCGTTGCTCGGACGAATACTTCGCCCGCTCGAGAAAATGGCAGCTCCCGCCGTTTTGCTTTTTGGCGGCGAGAAACAGAGCCAATCACAAGCCAGGAGACTCTGCACTCCACCCAGCATGACGTGGTACCCTTACACGTCGATAGCAGTGGTTGGCTGGCCAGATCAGGTGACCCTGGGATAGACTAGCCGCTGCCCGCGCTGCTCGGATCATTCTCTGTCTGGATGCCGCTAGGGAGAGAGCTGCTGCTGGTCAGGGAAAGCGTTAGGGTGTTCTATTAGCTTACTGTTAGGCAGGAGTGATTCTCAAAGAACCCAACAGCCCTTCTTAGGGCTACAATAACGTTCTACTTTTTTTATTTTAATTTGCATCTAGTACCATTTTGTGAGGAATTAGCAGGGGGACTTGCTACCGTTGTGTTTAGCTCTTAGTGGCACACATATCCATAGCAAAGACCGAAGTGGGAAAATTTAGTAGGGGTTGGATTTCAATTAGGCACTAACTCAGTGTCATCTCATCTGGCATAGTAGTGTGCTTTGATACTTGGCTAGAAAATAGCCATAGGAGAATACAAAGAGCTTACTTACGCATACAGTAGCGTTCTATATATTTGATTTCTGGTTGATCTGCTGGTGGCTGTACTTTCTGCAGTGCATGTAATAGCCAATTCTGAGCAATTTGTAGTGAGACTTGCGACCGCTGTGTTCTGCGCTTAGTGACGCACATATCCATAGCAAAGACCGAAGTGGGAAAATTTAGTAGGGGTTGGATTTCAATTAGGCACTAACTCAGTGTCATCTCATCTGGCATAGTAGTGTGCTTTGATACTTGGCTAGAAAATAGCCATAGGAGAATACAAAGAGCTTACTTACGCATACAGTAGCGTTCTATATATTTGATTTCTGGTTGATCTGCTGGTGGCTGTACTTTCTGCAGTGCATGTACTAGCCAATTCTGAGCAATTTGTAGTGAGACTTGCGACCGCTGTGTTCTGCGCTTAGTGACGCACATATCCATAGCAAAGACCGAAGTGGGAAAATTTAGTAGGGGTTGGATTTCAATTAGGCACTAACTCAGTGTCATCTCATCTGGCATAGTAGTGTGCTTTGATACTTGGCTAGAAAATAGCCATAGGAGAATACAAAGAGCTTACTTACGCATACAGTAGCGTTCTATATATTTGATTTCTGGTTGATCTGCTGGTGGCTGTACTTTCTGCAGTGCATGTACTAGCCAATTCTGAGCAATTTGTAGTGAGACTTGCGACCGCTGTGTTCTGCGCTTAGTGACGCACATATCCATAGCAAAGACCGAAGTGGGAAAATTTAGTAGGGGTTGGATTTCAATTAGGCACTAACTCAGTGTCATCTCATCTGGCATAGTAGTGTGCTTTGATACTTGGCTAGAAAATAGCCATAGGAGAATACAAAGAGCTTACTTACGCATACAGTAGCGTTCTATATATTTGATTTCTGGTTGATCTGCTGGTGGCTGTACTTTCTGCAGTGCATGTACTAGCCAATTCTGAGCAATTTGTAGTGAGACTTGCGACCGCTGTGTTCTGCGCTTAGTGACGCACATATCCATAGCAAAGACCGAAGTGGGAAAATTTAGTAGGGGTTGGATTTCAATTAGGCACTAACTCAGTGTCATCTCATCTGGCATAGTAGTGTGCTTTGATACTTGGCTAGAAAATAGCCATAGGAGAATACAAAGAGCTTACTTACGCCTACAGTAGCGTTCTATATATTTGATTTCTGGTTGATCTGCTGGTGGCTGTACTTTCTGCAGTGCATGTACTAGCCAATTCTGAGCAATTTGTAGTGAGACTTGCGACCGCTGTGTTCTGCGCTTAGTGACGCACATATCCATAGCATAGACCGAAGTGGGAAAATTTAGTAGGGGTTGGATTTCAATTAGGCACTAACTCAGTGTCATCTCATCTGGCATAGTAGTGTGCTTTGATACTTGGCTAGAAAATAGCCATAGCAATAGGATAGCATTGTTTGGTTTTAAAAACTCAAAAAAAAACAAAAAACACAAAAAAAAACAAAAAACACAAAAAAAAACAAAAAAAAGTTAAAAAAAAAATAAAGTTATAACTCTCATTTTAAAAATGTTTAACCCGAGGGCTAGGGGTAGAGGACGAGGGCGGGGACGTGGGCGTCCAACTACTGCAGTTGTCAGAGGCCGTGGTCCTGGGCGGGGTGAGACACCATCCGCTGATGAGGGAGCAGGGGAACGCCGCAGAGCTACACTCCCTAGGTTCATGTCTGAAGTTACTGGGACTCGTGGTAGAGCACTGTTGAGGCCAGAACAGTGCGAACAGGTGATGTCGTGGATTGCTGACAATGCTTCGAGCAATTTGTCCACCGCCAGTCAGTCTTCCACGCAGTCCACCCATGTCACCGAAATCGCCACTCCTCCAGCTCCTGCACCTCAGCCTCCTCCCCCCCAGTCTGCCCCCTCCCAGGAAAATTTGGCATTTGAACCGGCATACTCTGAGGAACTGTTTTCTGGACCCTTCCCACAGTCACAAACCACTTGTCCGGTTGCTGCTGAGCTATTTTCCGATGCCCAGGTTTTCCACCAGTCACAGTCTGTGGGTGATGATGACCTTCTTGACGTAGTGGAAGTGTGTAAAGAGGTGTCCGACGATGAGGAGACACGGTTGTCAGACAGTGGGGAAGTTGTTGTCAGGGCAGGAAGTCCGAGGGGGGAGCAGACTGAGGGATCGGAGGATGATGAGGTGACAGACCCAAGCTGGGTTGAGAGGCCGGGTGAACACAGTGCTTCTGAGACGGAGGAGAGTCCTCGACCAGAACAGGTTGGAAGAGGCAGTGGTGGGGCCAGACGGAGAGGCAGGGCCAGAGCTGGTGCATCAGCGCCAAATGTGTCAACTAGTGAAGCTCCCGTGGCGAGGGCTCTTGCGGCGAGGGCTAGATCTTCAGAAGTCTGGAGGTTCTTTAAGGAAACACCGGATGACCGACGGACTGTGGTGTGCAACATTTGCCAAACCAGGCTCAGCAGGGGTTCCACCACTACTAGCTTAACTACCACCAGTATGCGCAGGCATATGAATGCTAAACACCCCACTCAGTGGCAACAAGCCCGTTCACCTCCGGCCGTGCACACCACTGCTCCTTCCCCTGTGTCAGCTGCTAGTCAGCCCCCTGCCCAGGACCCTGCCACAAAAACCCCATCGTCGCCTCCACGATCCTCCACAGCATCCACCAGCGTTCAGCTCTCCATACCCCAGACGCTGGAGCGGAAACGCAAATATAGTGCAACCCACCCGCACGCCCAAGCCCTTAATGTGCACATTTCCAGATTGCTAAGCCTGGAGATGCTGCCCTATAGGCTAGTAGAGACCGAGGCCTTTCGCAGCCTCATGGCGGCGGCCGCCCCTCGGTATTCGGTCCCCAGCCGCCACTACTTTTCCCGATGTGCCGTCCCAGCCCTGCACCAGCACGTGTCAGACAACATAATCCGTGCCCTGACCAACGCCGTTTCTGACAAGGTCCACCTGACCACGGACACGTGGACGAGTGCTGCCGGGCAGGGCCACTATATATCTCTGACGGCACATTGGGTTAACTTGGTGGAGGCTGGGACCGAGTCTGACCCTGGGGCTGCTCATATACTGCCGACGCCGAGGATTGCGGGGCCTACCTCGGTCCAGGTGTTTCAGGCCTACTATGCCTCTTCCTCCTCCCACCCCTCCTCCACCTCCTCCTCCGAACTACCATCCGTGGGCACGGCGCCATCAGTCGGTAGCTCTAGGCACAGCAGCAGTGCCGTCGCTAAGCGACAGCAGGCGGTGCTCAAACTGCTGAGCCTAGGCGACAAAAGGCACACCGCCCAAGAGCTATTACAGGGCATCACGGCGCAGACTGATCTGTGGCTGGCACCGCTGAACCTCAAGCCGGGAATGGTTGTGTGTGACAACGGCCGTAACCTGGTGGCGGCTCTGCAACTCGGCAGACTGACACATGTGCCATGCCTGGCCCATGTGTTAAATCTGATAGTTCAGCGTTTCCTCAAGACATACCCCAATCTGTCTGATTTGCTCACGAAGGTGCGCCGCATCTGTGCGCATTTCAGGAAGTCCAGCCCAGATGCTGCCACTCTCAGGGCAGCGCAGCGCCGCCTCCAACTGCCCGCTCACCGACTGTTGTGCGACGTGCCCACGAGGTGGAATTCAACACTGACCATGTTATCCAGAGTTTACCAGCAGCGCAGAGCGATTGTAGACTGCCAGATGTCAACTTCCACCAGAACTGGTAGTCAGGTCAGTCAGCTTCCTCAAGTCTACAATGAGGAGTGGACGTGGATGTCTGATATCTGTCAGGTGCTGAGTAACTTTGAGGAGTCAACACAGATGGTCAGTGGCGATGCCGCCATCATCAGCCTCACCATCCCGCTGCTTGGCCTGTTGAAAAACTCTCTGGTCAGCATGAAGTCGGAAGCTTTGCGCTCGTCACAAGAGACAGGGGAAGAATATTCCCTTGTTGATAGCCAAAGCACCCTCAGGTCTGTTTCTCAGCGCATATCGGAGGAGGTGGAGGTGGAGGAGGATGAGGAGGAAGAGGAGGAGAATGTTGGCGAGACACAAGAGGGGACCATTGTTGAGTCCTTTACTGTTCAGCGTGTATGGGCAGAAGAAGAGGAGTTGGAGGAGTTGGAGGAGGAGGAAATGGACAGTCAGGCCAGTGAGGGGAGTGAATTCTTACGCGTTGGTACTCTGGCGCATATGGCAGATTTCATGCTAGGCTGCCTATCCCGTGACCCTCGCGTTCAAAGAATTTATTCCAGCACCGATTACTGGGTGTTCACTCTCCTGGACCCACGGTACAAGCAAAATCTTTCCACTCTCATCCCTGCAGAGGAAAGGAGTGTGAGAATGCATGAATACCAGCAGGCCCTGGTGCACAAGCTGAAACAGTATTTCCCTTCTGACAGCGCTAGCGGCAGAGTGCGTAGTTCTGCGGGACAAGTAGCGAGGGAGAGTAGGCGAGCAGGCAGCTTGTCCAGCACTGGCAAGGGTACGCTTTACAAGGCTTTTGCCAGCTTTATGTCACCCCAGCAAGACACTGTCACCTGTCCCCAGTCTCGGCAGAGTAGGGCTGATCTTTACAGAAAGATGGTGAGGGAGTACGTAGCTGACCATACCATCGTCCTAAATGATCACACAGCTCCCTACAACTACTGGGTTTCAAAGCTGGACATGTGGCACGAACTGGCGCTGTACGCCTTGGAGGTTCTTGCCTGCCCTGCCGCTAGCGTCTTGTCCGAGCGGGTTTTCAGTGCAGCTGGTGGCATCATCACGATAAGCGTACACGCCTGTCGACTGACAGCGCTGACAGGCTGACGCTTATTAAAATGAATAAAGGCTGGATTTCTCAGAATTTCCAATCTCCACCAGGTGAAGGAAGCTCAACCTGAATAATTGATCCACTCCTCCTCCTCCTCATTTTCCTCCTTCTCCTCCTCTTTGTACAGTAAAGCAGAGGAAAATGGCTATTTTTTGACAGGGCCCACTGGCTCTTGCTATAGTACTTCATGCATTTAATTTTTCTGGAGGGCCACCTACCCGGTCCTCTGTTTGAAACAATTTTTGTGAGTGCCACATACAGGCACTCAATCTATTCCATTTTAAGGCAGGGCCACCTACCTGCTCCTCTGGTTTGAAACATTTTTGGGACTGCCACATACAGGCACTCAATCTATTCCATTTTACTGGAGAGCCACCTACCTGCTCCTCTGGTTTGAAAAATGTTTGGGACTGCCACATACAGGCACTCAATCTATTCCATTTTACTGCAGGGCCACCTACCTGCTCCTCTGGTTTGAAACATTTTTGGGACTGCCACATACAGGCACTCAATCTATTCCATTTTACTGGAGGGCAACCTACCTGCTCCTCTGGTTTGAAACATTTTTGGGACTGCCACATACAGGCACTCAATCTATTCCATTTTACTGGAGGGCCACCTACCTGCTCCTCTGGTTTGAAACATTTTTGGGACTGCCACATACAGGCACTCAATCTATTCCATTTTACTGCAGGGCCACCTACCTGCTCCTCTGGTTTGAAACATTTTTGGGACTGCCACATACAGGCACTCAATCTATTCCATTTTACTGGAGGGCCACCTACCTGCTCCTCTGGTTTGAAACATTTTTGGGACTGCCACATACAGGCACTCAATCTATTCCATTTTACTGCAGGGCCACCTACCTGCTCCTCTGGTTTGAAAAATGTTTGGGACTGCCACATACAGGCACTATCCAAATTAAATTGTCTCCATAGCAGCCTCCACACGTTGTCTCCATTGCTACCTCCAAAAGTCGTCCATATAGCTGCCTCCATACATCGTCCCTTTATCAAACGAGGTGTGTCAGGCAGAAATTTGGGTTGTTTTCATGGATTCCACATCAAAGTTGTTAACTTTGTTGCCACCCTGCTGTGTTATCCACAAAATATACTGGCAAACTTTTACCATTTAGGGATATTATTTCAGCGCTTCTTGCGCATCTGTTTACATTCCCCTCACCCGGCATATCCTAAACTTATAAGAACGCTACTACACTTGATCTTATACAAAAGGTTCTTAGAAGTGCTGTTTGGGGAGTAGCCTAGAGACAGGGGCTTGAATTGGCGAAAGCTCGCCTGGCAGCGGAGCGCCAGCTCCATGCGCATCATGCGCTTCTTGCGCATCTGTTTACATTCCCCTCACCCGCCATATCCCAAACTTATAAGAACGCTACTACACTTAACTTGGTGCAGGCTGGGACCGAGTCTGACCCTGGGGCTGGTCATATACTGCCGACGCAGAGAATTGCGGGGCCTACCTCGGTCCAGGTCTCAAAGGCCTACTATACCTCCTCCCACCCCTCCTCCACCTCCTCCTCCTCCGAATTACCATCCGTGGGCATGGCGCCATCAGTCGGTAGCTCTAGGCACAGCAGCAGTGCCGTCGCTAAGCGACAGCAGGCGGTGCTGAAACTGCTGAGCCTAGGCGATAAAAGGCACACCGCCCAAGAGCTATTACAGGGCATTCCACATCAAAGTTGTTAACTTTGTCGCCACCCTGCTGTGTAATCCACAAAATATACTTGCAAACTTTTACCATTTAGGGATATTATTTCAGCGCTTCTTGCGCATCTGTTTACATTCCCCTCACCCGCCATATCCTAAACTTATAAGAACGCTACTACACTTGATCTTATACAAAAGGTTCTTAGAAGTGCTGTTTGGGGAGTAGCCTAGAGACAGGGGCTTGGATTGGCAAAAGCTCGCCTGGCTGCAGAGCGCCAGCTCCATCCCAAGATCCAACTAACATAGTTGCAGCACCTTTAATCTACTACTAGTTCACTGCCTCCATAATAATAATAATAATAATCTTTATTTATATAGCGTCATCATATTCTGTAGCGCTTTACAAATCATAGGAAACAAATACAAATGTAATGTAACAGAGCACAACATTTGTATGGAACAACAGGAGTGAGGTCCCTGCTCGCCAGAGCTTACGGTTTATGAAGATGATGGGGTAACACGAGGTAAAAGAATATTTAATGGTCAAGCCATTCTTCTTAGGGAATAGAAAAAAATATAATAAATGGAATTGCTGTCGCTTGAACCACTCAGCCGTCATCTTATATACCAGGTCCAGGGTGAATGGGACTGCAGAGAAGTCTGGTGCCTGTTGGTTGCTGGATAACAGATGGGAGGACGACACAGGACGGGTTAGTAGAAGAGTTAAAACTTCATGCAGTTAATGAGTGTTATAGGCTTGCCTAAAGAAATGGGTTTTAAGAGCACGTTTGAAACTTTGGAGGTTAGGTATTAGTCTGATAGTCCGGAGCAGAGCATTCCATAGAATTGGTGCAGCTCTAGAGAAGTCTTGGAGACGCGAGTGGGAGGTCCGCACTAGGGTAGAGGTTAATCTAAGATCACTGGCGGATCTAAGAGCACGGGTTGGGCGATAGACTGAGATAAGAGAGGAGAGGTAGGGGGGTGCAGCATTATACAGAGCTTTATGGATGAGGGTTATTATTATTTTAAACTGTATTCGAAAGGAGACTGGCAGCCAGTGCAGCGACTGGCATGAACTGTAAGCATACATGGTCCCCTTATCAAACGAGCTGTGTCAGGCAGAATTTTGGGTTGTTTTCATGGCTTCCATGTTAACTTTGTCGCCACCCTGCTGTGTAATCCACAAAATATACTGGCAAACTTTTATCATGTACCGATATTATTTGAGCGCTTCTTGCTCACCTCCTTTGGTTCCTCTCTGACACCCATTGGTTTGAAGCCTGAGTCCAATTAGGGTATGTCGCCATGCCACTCTCTAGCCTGCTGCCGCTGCCTCTGCCTCTGCATGCCGTCCCCTATAGTGTCAGGGTCAATTATTGGATGTTTTACATGCTATCTAGCTTCATTCTGTCACTCTGTCATGGCCATGCTGTTGCCCATAATTTTGGCATAATGGTGCGATTAAGCAGCCTCAGAGGCATCCATGCATGCTGCCCCTGCTGTTTCCTGTCCATTTCCGTGGTGTTTCCATCCTTTTCTGAGGTTCCCAGGTGTTTGGCCAAGCTTCCCTGTGCAGAGCCTTGGTCCCCTTGAAAAATGCTCGAGTCTCCCATTGACTTCAATGGGGTTCGTTATTCGAGACGAGCACTCGAGCATCGGGAAAAGTTCGTCTCGAATAACGAGTACCCGAGCATTTTAGTGTTCGCTCATCTCTAAGTGCACACCATTAGGAAATATTTGTAATATTATCGGTATACAGTGACAAGTGCGTTTCTTAGTGTACTCATGAATACAAGATCTCAGAGCCCATTATTAGCTCTGAATATTTGGAAGCAGCTTATACTAAAGTAGTGTAAACATTTCCAGGCCACACATAAAATAAACTTACTTGATTTGAGAAGAGCTGCCAGTGCTCCAACAGCCGCCCTAAAGATAATAAAAGGAGAAAACAAAGTCAGTTTTGTCAATATTTCCCATTAGTGTCTGGAGCCTCTTCACCTGTCTCCGCTCAGGAGATGTGTGTGACCTCCAATAGACACTAAGTGAGATCACAGGCATTTAACACATTCTCCCTCAACATAAACATGTCACAGAATTAAAGTAGGGCAACAGGTTGAGCGGATTCTTTCAAGAAACAACAATAGACGGAATTTATTTTCTAGAATCCAAATCAAACTCATGATCATATTTATCACACAACATAAGTTTAAAGAGAGTGGGTAAGGTCCAAAATGGCAAATAATTGCATTCCAATAGTCTTCAGACTCTTTCACTTTTTTTAACATTTTGTTAAATTGTGGCTGTGTGGCATTTCCAATAATAGTATTGCCTTGCATTTACAATCACAAAAAACCCTAAACCAATGAAATTTCACATTCATCAATGTATTTAATCAGTTATCTATTTCTTTATCCATAAAATGTTTAATTGATGTTCTATTGTAACCCGATTGTGGTTTTACGGTTTGACCTCCACATACTAAACCTTCTCCTCTACCGTCTGTTGTTAATGCAGCAGCCAGACTTGTCCTTCAGTCCAGATGCTATAAGGATGCTTCCAGTCTGTTCCCATTACGGAACTGCTTGTCTGTCTCCTTCTGAATACAGTTTAAACTAAACTCCCTCATTCACAAAGCTCTGCACAGTGCGCTGCCTCCTCATCTCTCTTCTCTCATCTCGGTCTTTCATCTTGTAATCTTCGATCTGCCATTGTTCTGAGATTATTATCCCCATTAATTTGAACCACCCACGAAAGACTCCAGGACTTCTCCCGAGCTTCACCAATTCTCTGGAATGCTCTGCCCCAGACTATTAGACTAATACCCAACCACCAAGCTTCAAATGGCTTTTTAAAACCCATCTCTTCAGGAAGGCGTATCACATTCCCAAACTGGATGTAACTGCAACTCTTTCCTCACTAACCTACTCTGTGTTATCCTCCTGTCTGTTATTCTGCAGGCACTAGATACCATTATACCATTCTTTTCTTCTATATTAGGACATTGACATCAACGGGGGAACATCCCGTTCATCGAGAAACCAATCAATGGCTGCAGCTAATTTACACTCCTCACCCCAGATTTAGGGGAGCCACAGGCAAAGTACGATGTAATACATCTGTGCCATACCTTGTAAGGACACATTGGAATCTTTCTGACATGTCCTTACAATGTATGGCAAATGACGTGAACCAGCCTAAAACACGGATCGTAGGCGTTTCAGTTGACCTGCATCTATGATCGGGGCAAACAACCTTTACTATGCATTTCAAAACACAAACGCTGCATGTGATGAGCCATCCTTAACCAAGAAACACCTATGAAAACTTTGCAGGCCAGGAAAATATTCTTACATTGCAAATTCAATGACAATTTAAAATAGTTTCAGCAGGTTTGAAACAACTAGTACGAATGTAGTTTTAGGATATGAGTATAAAATAAATAAATAAATATATATATACAGGCGGTCCCCTACTTAAAAACATCTGACTTACAGACGACCCCTAGTTACAAACGGACCTCTGGTTGGTTACTTACTGCACTTTAGTCTTAGGCTGTACTAAACAGCTATAACAGTTATCACAGGTGACTGCAATGAAGCTTTATTTGTTACTCCTGGTTCTTATGACAATCCAACATTTTTAAAATCCAATTGTCACAGAGACAAAAAAAAATTGTACAATTATAAAATATACAGTTCCGACTTACATACAAAGTCAACTTTAGAACAAACCTACAGAACCTATCCTGTATGTAACCCGGGGACTGCCTGTATACATATGGATATCACACAGTAGACCTAGTTCACATATACATAGCACAGAGTCTTACATCATACGGCCTTTTCAAATCTATAAGACATCAACAACAGATGTGGAAACATATCAATTTTACAGATAATCCAATAAGCATTGAGCTAGATAAAATAAAATGTCGAGGAAAAAACGAATTAGAGCAGATGAGTGATAAGCGGCATGATATAGGCATGATGTAATAAAAAGCGCTCGTCCAGATCTCATTTATTTGTACAACTCTGCATCTTGTTCTGGAGGTCATGTTTCCATGGTTTCTGCATACACACAGATCTCCGGACCTAAAGTTACAAGGTCTGTAGTTATCCATTTCCATGATAGCGGCACCTGTATACAGGAGTGCGTCCTGGCGCCTATTGTAATTAAGGCATCTGAGTATGAGACTCCCAGGTCTGGAGCCAGAGTGGTCAGCACTTGAGGTTATTTGGAGCCTTATTCATGAAATGACCTCTGGAATTAGGAGCGCTCTGCTCTTCCACGCAAAGCACTTAATTTAATTAAATTTCAATCTCTCGGAGAGCAGGTCTACATGTGAGATTCTGACACACTGCCAGCTCGCTGCTGCATCTGACGAGTGCCTGGCACTACTGAGAAGAGGCTATTGCCAAATATATTTATATGCCATACTACACATGCAGGCTGCTCTGTTGTAGGTCTCTACTGTTCCCTTAATCTTACAATAGAGTAATCAATCTGTGTTTTGTACAGGTCTGTGAAAGGGTATACATAGAAGGGCATGAGAACTTTACTAGATGTATGATTCTCAGTTATTTTGACCATGAAACACAATATAAGGTAATATTAGCCTTAGAAAAACATAAGAGCAAAAGTAACTGGAATGTAACGGGAGTGTTTAAATGTATAAACAAAACAAGAAAAATAATAAACAGGCAAAGTAAAATTAAAACTGTGCGAAGCTCCGACCCTGAGGGATATGAAACTGTGAGATAGGTGATGCCCAGCCAGAGTCCTATACAGTAGTGGAACATAATATAGGTGTTTTTTTCAGTAGCCTGGGACCCAAGCCTTCTAGGGGGCTCATGGCCACCCAAACCACCCACCAAATTTTATATTCTGAAGGATCTTCATCCATTAAATACCAATACATTTATCCCTGCTCTTGGTACACAAGGAACAAGGCCCTCCAAAGGTCCTGAAACCTCAGATTAAAAGCAAGCAGAAGGGGCGCATCCTCCATTCTCCAAGTAGTTTGATTCTAGTACCATATGAAGGAATTAAATCCTAGACTTGTAGGAGCTATAATATTCATACAGCCCAGGGAAACATGGCAGTCTTAATCCGACCTGGCCCTAAAGGTGAGATAGAAAAGGGAGAAGGGGGTAGAAGGGGGTGAAGAGAAAAAAGGTGGTAGGGCAGAAAAGGAACTCAATCCCCTTTCAGAAATGTTCTCAATATCCCAGAAAAAAGATTAAAAAAAAGAAAAGAAAATAGGATTGTAAGAGATTACATTGTGCCTGAGATTCTCTGAATTCTCTAAAACAACGTCAGTCATCTATCGGGTCCTACCTCTACTTAGGCCTCATTCGATGGTCGAACTTGGTAGGACCTCTCCATAAAAAACTAATTAGGCAAAATATAGGACATGTACTTTATTTTGTGGTGCGGCAGCCCGGCTTAGTCACGGTGTGGTGACACCATGTGCCATAGAGTGCCATAGACTACTATGGTGGCCATGTGAATGGGGCCTTACACTAATGAATCAACCCCCAGACCCAGAGATTAAATTTTCACCCTGCTTGCCTTCTCTACGCATTATACACTACAACTACAGCTCAACCCAACCTATTCTACCTGCAGTGCCATATGTAATATGAGCTCTACTGGTGGAGAAGTTTCTTATTGAATCCGCTCACAGATATTTATGGGGCATAGATGCAGCCTGGACTGACCCCATGTTAAAGCATGACCTAGCCATCTACGCAGGCTCAATGCACTCAAAGGGCAAGTCACCACTGCAGGCAGTAGGTCAACACAATGTCACCACTTATCAACTGTATACCAACAGTAGTGATAGAAGATGCTGTGCTGGAGGTAGATATTGAGGTAAGTATGCATTGGTTGTTATTTTTACCTTCTAGGGCCAATACAAAAAGAAATCTGATATTGGGTAATGGTCAAATTTTAACTTAAGCTACTAACCAGCATTGGAAGTACCTTAGGCTACTCATTGGCGTCACATGAAGTTATATGAGTTATGACGTCATCCTGTTTTATCACACATGTTATAACTGTATGTAGTAAGTCATTTGCATACTTATTGCAAAGTTGCCACACCCAATGACACCCACTTAGCAAAGTGACTCCCAAAGTAACAGTCTCAACTAAGACACAATGGCACATAGTAATAGTAATTGTACTTATGCTGTACATATAGCACACAAACACATTGCATAGCAAAATATGTAACCAATATGTGAGCAAAATATGCAATCACGGAGGTCAATCTATAATCTGTAAGAGGATGATGGATACATTCTCGACCCTCTTACAAGACTTAACCCATGAACCGTTGTTGTGCTGTTTATGGAAAGAAGCAGATATGTTTTGGTAATCCCGGATAAGACGGATGTTATACTGAAGATAGGTTTTTCATAGCAGCACATTTCTCTGCAAATTATTTTACAGAATTATGTAGTGAGCTGGACCGAGTTATGTCTGCTGGATATCTCTTATCACGCCTTGTTTTCTTATTTTTCTCATTTAATCCGCTGTCCTAGCCATGTGGTCCATCCCCAGATTTGTTTACAGCATTCTTATTGACATGTCTATCATTCCAGACATTGCAATGCTGAACGGTGACTGAGAAACATTGGAACGCTTATCAGGCCCTGGACAATGTTTTATATTAATAGAAAGTTTGTGCAGCCAACCAAAAAGGTATTTAACTTTTCTCTCTTTGCGCTCTTCTCATTTGTCAGAGAGAGTCACCGCAGGCCTCGTAGACTGTCAGCCGCAGCAGAAAAATGCAGCATCGTCGGGTTATCTATAAATAGTCTGCCATATAAAAATAAACAAAAAAAACGCTATCTGTTGGAACACAGCTCGCCATGCAAAATTAACGCGCCTTTCACAATTGCCAGTCGTGTTGTTTACATTTCAACAACTTTTTTGTGTTTTTTCTATAAGGGGCAAAAAAGATACAAACTTCAATTCCTTGTATTATCCTCTCCACGTGGAGGGATTCGCAGAAGAGCTGCCTGGTGGCACATTCATAAGTGCGCTTACTTTATCAGCTCACTTCCTCCTTATCAAGCCATTTGTCAGTATACAAGTCAACACTGTCCGCCTCTGTCAGTATGGCTGCCAATAAGAGGGACGGAGAAAGTACTGGTACTCATCATCACCGAGACAAGGCTATCACATAAACACACTATATCAACACAAAGGTGAAAAGCGGCATCCCATGAGGAAGATTCATAGGACATTACTCTGCTGTGGTGATAATAATAATGTTCAGAACCAAGATTTATCCTAATATTGCTCAATCTTTTATATACGGAATGAGATTCTCTTAATACAATCATTAGGAAACGTATCCAACCCTAGGAAGAGGTTTTGTTTTGATAATTTCCAAAAGACTTGGCACTCCTTATAGATGAATTTTTCAAACTAGTATATTTTATTCAAGTGAAAAGTAGGGTAGCAATCCAAATTTACATGCAACGTTTCAGTCTGTATTCATAAGACCTTCATTAGGGTGGAAAATACATTGGTCACTCACAGCCTCCCTCCAGTATATAGCTAGCCTGCCTCCTGCCCCCAGTATATATCCATCCCCAGTATATAGCCAGCCCCCAGTATACAGCTAGCCAGCGCCCTGCCCCAGTATATAGCAAGCCGCAAGTATATAGACAGCCCCAGTATATAGGCAGCCAGCCTGTCCCCTGTATATAGCCAACCAGTCCCCTGTATATAGCCAGAAAAGGAAGGAAAAGGCCGGAGTGCCCGTGGAGCGCTTGTAGTACCAATACCCAAAAGAATCCACAAACCCAATGCAGTATGAGTTCTAAAAGTAGCAATCTTTTAATGCTTTTCAAAAGGATTAAAATGTCCAAAAATGACGCGTTTCGGGTTCAAGACCCTTTCTCAAATAACGGACAGGATGGTAAAATAACAATACAGTGCAATACAGTCATCATATAAATAGGAAAATGATAAAAACTTACATATGGGCAGGTGTGTTGCCTCTCTGTTAGGCGCGCGCCTTCACAGCGTTTCGGAACAGTCGCAAGTGTCGGAGGGGTCATGCGCATGCGCAATGGCTTCAGTGGTGTTACGCGCATGCGCAGAAGGCACATAGTTGTTCGTGATTTTCAGTTGTGCGTGATGGACACTAAACCGTGGATAGATACGATTCTAAAGATGGTATTAATATGTATCATTGTAAAATTATAAAATATCTTGATCGCAAGTATGGGGGCTTTGTTGGAGGGATCATTGGTCAGGGACTGGCACAAAGTACCATGATTATATTATAAATTTTAAAATACAGCCAATTGGATAAGAATAAATCAAGAATATAAAATGAATACTATAAATCTGACAATAAATAGATATAAAAGAAGCATCTCAGAGGCGCATACGAACAATAGCACTCGATTAAAACATTAGATAATAGATAATAATACAGTAATGAAAAAACAGGCTGACATAAATACAGAAAAAAACTTATAAAATGGGGGAGGGGGGAAAAGGGGGGGAAATCAGAACACATTTTCTAAACTTTCATTCAAACCTAAAGGAGTCAAGCATTGAAGTTTAAAAATCCAGAACATTTCTCTTCTTTTTAAATGAGCAAATCTTTGTGGTGTTGATGGGGGGATACATTCTATCGGTATAATATTAAAATCTTTCATGTTGCAGTTGTGATGAGTCGCCGCATGACGAGAGACACTATGCAGGGCATATCCATTTTCTATATTGTGCCTATGTTTGTTTAATCTCTCTCGAAGTGGTAGGATTGTGCGGTCAATGTACTGTAACATACACTTACACTCCATCAGATAGATAATAAGTGTAAGCTTCAGCCAGTGGTAGGGCTGTCAGTGTCCAAATCTATCAGGAGATCATGATTGCAGTTTAAGGATGAATTGCATAGCCATACAATTATCTGTGCATTGCTTCATCTGCTTGTTGTATGTTTCCGCTATAATTAAAAGACCATATATGTCATTGTTATTGTGTTGGGGCATATTTTACACTTGAGAGACCCCCCATCCATTCCTTTAATATGCATGAAAGTATAGTTTTAGGTTAATTATGTATTTTCTATCATTATTATTATTTCAATATTTTTGTATTTGCCATTTTATTTCCAGTATATTTTATCTGGACAGTCCTAGACAAAAGTTCCCACAACATATGCTACTTACTTGATGGCTTGTGTGTGTCTTCTGGTATACGGCGTGATGATCTTAAAAAGCAGCTCCATGGCCCCATTTATACCCAACATCTCTCCTACCGAAACTGCAAAAAAAAAAGAAAAAAAAAAGAAATACATAAAAATGAAAATGTATCAAAATCTGCTGATATTTACAAAGTCTGACCTTTGTCTAGAAAGTTAGCTCTCGCTGACAAAAGGTACATTGCATTCCCTGAGGTAACACATATCAGAGAACGAGAAATGTCCATAAATCTTTCTCTTTTTTTCTCATAGTAAAAAATTTTTCAACGCTAATCAAAAGAAGACAGGATTTATATGTGCGGAGCGCTTGTTGTGAAAATACATTCATCACAGATGCATCTCGAGTGAGCTTGTCTGCTAACATTTGACTAAAAAAAACATCAACTTTCTCTAGTTTGGTTGATTATTAGGGCACAGGATGTTCTGTGACAATCTCCTTTTCCTAGAAAGATCAGGTGAAGCTAAAAATACATGGTCTAAACTTGACTAATTTAGTGCCTTCTCCATGAAAATTAAAGCATTTTAATAATAAAAATAACTAATAATATCTCATCTTTCTGTGTCATTGATCTATTTTAGCACTTTTTCACTGATTTCCTAATGGCACTGATTGTGATTGTTAACCCTTTAAATTGTGGCATCATTTAAGGGCCGGGGGCACGAGCGCCATTTTGCCTAGGGTCGTTAGTCCAGCCTGCAGCAATTAAAGAGTTAACATTCACGATCGGAGCCAGAACAGATGACAGGTGTTACCGTTTGGGGTTGAGGAAGTGTGTTAAACCCAAACTTCTGTCCGAAGTTGCTTCATTGCTAGTGAAGAACGTTATGCGTTAAGAGAGTTATGGAGCAGAAGCAGCTGAGCGTCCCTATCTCTGGGAAAGGTTTAAAGGTGCATTCTGGGAATACGAATGTCTGATTCTCAAAATGTTATGGGCTTTCTAGAGTAGATGGAGTTAGCACCAAGATGGCCTCCATTGGAAACTACAAGTCCCATGATCCTTTAGTTCTCAGTAACTCCTTCTCCCTCTTATGTTTTGCTCCCAGTGATGATGTAACAGACTGTCCTGCTCTGTTACCATAGTAATAATGTGTAACTGCCATCATGGCACATCACCTGGCCATACTGAATGCACTGCAACCAACCGACTACAGCCAAACATAGTGCTGATCACATGACCTGCCCAGGCAGAACATGTGATGTGGACATGTGACCAAGGGCCATCTTCAGTCCTGTGTCTCCTCCACATGAAGAAAATCAACGAACTGATTAAGAAGCCACTAGCATTTTAATTCTTCATTACAGTGTATGTCAACAGCATCTTTTTGCAAAGGGAAGCAACATTTTAAATAACAACTAATTAAATATTAGCTTATATTTTAAAGACATTTATGTATGAATTATGCTTATTCCATTCCAACATGTCATTGATTCACTTCTGCTCATTGGCCTTAGGTGTCCAGTGGGTGGTCCTGGTTACCGATTGACAGCTTTTTTTAAAGCATCACTTACAAATGAGACACTATCTGTAGTGTAACAGGTTCCTTATAAATAGCTGTACAGCTTCTAATACATACATTGACATTTTATAGATGTGAGTTTGTGATTTATGAAGTGCAGTAGTAGTCACTGCCATTTTGAAAAGATCAAAGCCGGCAGGGGTCAATTTTGACCTGCCCAGGGCCATTGCTACATGTTCACAGCTGCTAGAGACATTATGTGGAAATGTCAGATGTGATCTCAGAATATCAAGCTTTCAAGGGCAGGCACAGAGCTGGTGTCAGCTGACTAATGGTACTGCCCTTGCTGAAAGGCACCTCATATGTGGGGGAAGGGGGTGCAGCTCAATGGAGCAACTAAAAAAATCAAAACCTATAAACTGCTTTATAACTGAGCGGGACTTAGTTATATACATAGTTATATAGTAATATATAGGTATTATAATACATAATTGGATCTTAAGTACAGGAAACATATTCACCAGGACGCCACGTTACAAGTTTGCATAAAGAACAAAACAATTGGTTAGAATTTGAATAATGCCACAGACTCCAGCAATTGTTGTGATGCAGATCCTTTTCTGAGGAGCTCATTATTATAATTTAAGTCTATTGTATTGTTATCATTTTGTACCTGTAGAGACCGTACATTGAGCCGGCAAAAAAAAAAAGGTTTAACAAATCCTTACTAAATGCATCAATTTACATTTACATTTCTAATTCTGCTTCTGTTTAGTTATTCATAGTAGTATTGTCACAAATCTTATATACTGATACACTGTATGCTTTATGCGGTGACAACTCTCTACCTTGCTGTACAATTGTATATGTTAGGTTACATTCACATCACATTTTTTTCGATACACTCAGTATATACATATATAAAGCTTCCAACATATAAGCAGAACCTATACATAGATACATAGGCATATACCGGCGGACAGAGAAAGCCTTTATGCCTCCACCTGACCCATATCTGTCATATTACTGGCTGCTGCTGATCTTCACTCCTCCCACGTTCAGGAGGGAGTGGAGAAACCGGGCGATGTATCATTGTATTAGTATACATTGGGATCTTGTAAGGCTATGTCGGGAATCCTTAGAACGGAGGAGAAAAATGTGATATAAATCCAGCCTGAAATAGAGTATTTCACTTGCTACAATACAATAATTACTTATTAAAGGGGTTTTCCCATCTGGGGACTAACATTCAATTTCATTCATCTGGGTTATATAAACATTTCTTCAATTAGATGTTGTTAAAAAAAAATGTTCCTGTGTGAAGATAATTTCTCATAAATGTAGTGATATGTTCCCTTAGAAACAAAACTGTGTCCTTGGATACGGCCACCTCTGCTGGAGGGATTGCAAAAAGAAACAAAATGTTTTTGTATATGAAATGTCCGAGGAGTTACTGCATATCCTTTAACTGTCCTGTGGTAATGAACGCTGAAGCCAAGTGGTCAGGCAGGACTCAATAGCACATGTCTGGCCACTGCTGCCAAAATGTGAGGTGGTCGTAACTGAGGAAGCTATCTCAGGCAATATGACTACATTTATGAGAAATTATCTTCACACAGGAACATTTCCTTACATAACATCCAACTGAAGAAATGTTTACAAATGTCAAATTAAGTCAATTAAATGTGAATTCCCAGATGGGAATACCCCTTTAATGTCTTTGAGAAAAAATTCTTACTGCCATAATGGCTGAAAGTGCCATACACATACTTAGTTTGGTCAAGTGTGCATCTGTTTTCCATAGGGAGATTCACTCCCTGCACAAGATACTTATTTTTAGAAAGTTACCATCAGCCTCATATTTGTTGGGATTGCACTTAAAGGGGTTGTATGAATTTAGAGGTTAATCTACTGTCTTATTCTAAATGTATTAACCATTCATGCTGCTGGGTAGCTCTCAGCAGTTTTTGGTGTGTTCCTGTTACACTTTACTTTTAAAATTAACTTTTATTTTTATTTAAATGTAGCACATGTGCTTCAATGGGTGTAAACTGAGCCCTTCTGGACCACTACTGTAAACTACTAGTTCCACCTCAGGTTTAAAAAAACCTTCCTCAAAGTCAGAAAAATATGACTCTTCTCATCCTATTTTCATGTAAGTTGAGTCCAGTTTAGTGGTTACAGAGGGAGTATCAAAAGCCCCTGTCTTTGGTTCTATAGAACTTAGATGCATGCTTTTTTGTCATATTAAAGATAAGAATCTTATCTTTCAGTTCCCATCTTATAATTCTGAGAACTACAGAACTGGACATACAGGCAGTAAAAAATAGGCAGGAACTGGATCATTATGTCTTTAGCTGTGTGTATCTCTGTTTCTGTAGCTCACAAGTCATATTTGCCTGATTTGAGGCCGATTTTTTATAGATAAACGATCCTTTCCCTACCTGAGGGGGCTAGTAGTTTAGTGGGGTAAAATCTGGTGACAATTTCTCTTTAGGACTATAGACTGGGCATTCTGTAGTTTGTAATATTGTTATCGTTACTCCTGGAAGAAATTTTAAAGTCCTTATTTTCTGCTCACAAAACGTCACCCTACATGAAGACGTAGACACTGATATATCTCATCCACACCTCCACCCTGTCAGGTGTCAGCCAAGCTACTCTGCCAATTGTAACATGTGAGTGAAGTAATGTCTTATTTTAACCAAAGCAAATGGCTGCAAACAATTAATTAGGGAACTTAGGCTCAGCTTGGCCTTCCTTTAGGTGACACACATATGGCTGAAGACATCATCGTAGGCCAGACAGTGTGACACAAACAGCTGACAAACATCATTGGTCATTCTTGAAATGTTTCCTCTGGCCTCATCTGCCAGCGTTTGGCTCTTAAGATCATTCAACACGTTCCTGAAGCCAGTTTATAAGATCCATCATTATGTAACTTTAGTAAAGTTATTGACATGATTAATAAAGTTTACTATTACGTCTAATATTTTAGGGCTGCTGCTGATAAATGTGTCCAGGTTCTTTAAACTGTCTGTTTTATTGCAGAACTAAATGGTATCTAGGCATATGTAGTGTAGTGGATTGGTTGTGAATAGCACTGAGCGGACCAGAAAAGAAAAGTTCGGGTCCGCACCTTCGTTAGAAATTCAGGTCAGGGATAGGGTACGGCTCAACTCAGTGCTGGCTAACGGTGTGCATGGTCGTCACCATTTAGACTTATCCGCCCCATGCACGCTGGTGATACTGCCCATTTTGGGGTGTAGTGGCATTCCTCAATGACATCATGAGAAGCACCTATCCTCCCCAAAATGGCAGCACGTACCACCAAAACATACTTAATGCCGCCAGAGACTTTGCCAGTAGCATCTAAACAGTTAATACCAATGATCGCTGCTGGTGTTACTACTGTTTCTGGTGTGTGGTTGGGGACTGAGTTCAGGTTCGGCTCAGCAGACCTAGACCTGAACAGAATTACAAGATCACGTAAGGCCCAACTCGACTCAACCCAAACTTTTCTGAGTCTACCGAAGTGTAAAGTGTGTTTCTAACTGCATGTCCAGTGTGTCCCATTTACTCTGCAATGAAAGACTCAACTCATCAATACCACCTATATATGAAAGGAAGAACATATGGTTTTTCTCTATCCTAAAGATATGACTAGGTATAATTGTTAAACGATTTTTACAATATTTTTGATGATTTATGTCCTTGTCCTTTCCTGTAATCTGTATACCTATTTCATATTAACTTATATTATCATGGAAGCTTTGACATTCTTAAATAAAATAACATAAGCTGCTACCAGGCAGGTTCCATTTAAAGGAAATCTACTTTCAGATTTCCACTTTTTTAACTACTAGTGCTGCAGGATAGATCCGAGCAGCGTGAATAGAAATGTATGTTTATTAAGAACTCTGCTCCTTTAGATTACTTATAAAATTAACTTTAAAGGACATCTTTAAAGGACATCAGTTTTACTGATGGCAGATGTGTCCTAGTAAGAATTACAATGTTCCTCAGGACTTCTTTTATTATAAATCTATAAGCCGTGATTGCTAATTAGCCTGGGCCACTCCGGTGCTGTCAGAGCGCCTCATATTTTAATTTATTCACTCTCCATTCCAATATAAGTCCTGGTACAAATGATAAGTGGAGCCGAACGGCACTACCAGGGCAACAGGTGTGGTGAATGAATTTGGGACCAGGCACTCTTAGTCACTCCAGTGATGTATGCAGAGCGCCCAGACTAATTAGCATAATTTTTATAACCCTATATTGCCGCAATGGTGGCATATAGAGTTACAATAAAAGAAGTCCAGAGGACCATTGTTACACAGGAACTAAAACTGAGGGTAGATGTCCTTTAACTTTATTCAAACAAAGCATCAGTGCTTCGGGGGGCATCACCAGAGCCCCTCTGGGCTCCGGGGCCATGGCTATTACACGCCCCCTCCCTGGCTCTTCTTCGTCATCTCCATATATATATACATATATTTGAATTTACGCTGCAGTGTTAGTCGCTGATAAAGTGGAAATTTGATGATAGATTTGATAGATTTAGAAGTGCATGGTGTGAGAAGTAATATAATTGTGAAATAATAACCACTTCTAATACTGACAGAATTATACTGGCAGTAGGAGCATCTACTACATTGTATGTATTATGAAAGCTCATATATAATTACCATTGGAAGCGTATATTTGAACAGCGTAAAGACATGGGGTAACGTTGTCTGATTTTGTCAGATTTCTTCTTATTAAACTGAGGGTCACATCAGTGGCTTCCAGCTTCTGTGCTTTTTCTCCAAAGTTTTCATCTAAAATACAACCGAAAAATTAACACATACAATTTATTAATGACACAAATCTATCGCGGTTTGCAACAAAAAAATTCAGATGTTACCACAGTGGCTTAGCGAGAGTCCTGTGCACCCCTGGACAATATTCCTGATGGGCCCCTTCATCCTAACCATGCTGCGCAGGGACCTGCATCACTGGGTCTGTGCCCTACCAGAACTTCTAGGGAGTCACTGGACCAGGTTTAGGCAACGAGTGACCACCTTAGACCAAGGGACAACACAGGAAAAGAAGTCCCCAAGAAAATGGAATTGCTACCGGTGGTCCAAGGAGTACAATCATTTGCTGAAGTGGGTCTTGGGAAACCCTAGATCTTCTGGCTGGGTACAGACCAAAAACTGGAAGCCCCAGAGTGATGTAGGAATTATGAGAAGGCTCATACACACAAACATATATGCACCTGCTGCAGTGCTGCAAATTTTAGAGCAGGACCTATACCAGCTAGGATTTGTGGCACAGCCGGTTTTTACCTATGGACATAGGTGGGATGAGCTGCACTCACCGACAGAAATAAGAGAGGCCACAACTAGATGCTTGTGCACAGTTGGTTGCTTGCAGCCCAGAACGTGTGCATGATTGCGGCCTAAGTATGCGTCCTATTTTACCCCACGTTGCCCCAGGTATATGGTAAATGCCTTTAACTTTACTTTTTCTATGAATTTCATGCACAATGTGCTGTATGAATGTATAGTGAATAATCACATTCATGTAGCTGCTTCTAATGTTGCATTTGAGAGGCATTTTAGGCATTGGGTGTGAAATTTGGTCGTTATTCTGTGTATATTCAGATCTTCAAACAATTGGACCAAAAACATTTGTCTCATAAGTGGTTTTATTTATCACATCATTAAGCATTGAGGGGTAAAATATGAATATAAGGAATCCCACTGATACAATACCTTTCTGGCCAACCTTGACCATCAGACGGAGGAGGGGTAATAAGAGACCATAGTCAAGGGAATCTGATCTTGCCAAATTTACCAGGGTTTGAAGAAGGGCCTCACTGCCACCCTTGGATATCATATAGTGAATCCTACGGTGGGTTCCTGAAAAAAATTACAAAAAGTAGATTTATCCTTAATAAACTGAGTCATTATGATGTAACTTCTATGATGTCACAGCGGTTCTGCTGTCATAGGGTTGTGATGTAATCACGCCAATGGTGTTGTTACATCATCATCTTTTTTTTTCTTTTACCTTTTTACAGAATCATCCTGTGCCAAGTAAAACATGTCCGCTTTTTTTCAGTAACCACTTTTAAAAGTCATAAAAGGATACATCAATGAAGTTGCTAATTATGTAATTGGGGAACATTTATCAGGGACTGTACACCAGAAACTGAAATAGTCCTAATTTCTGGTGCAGCACCAGGAATTGTCATTATTTCCCTCTTTATTCCCCTTCTACGATTAATGATTTGGCGCACAAACTAAAAAATTTTTAGAACTCACTACCCATGAGTGCCATAAATTGTGCCACAAAATGAGTTGGAAAAATAGAAGACCCCAAAAAGTGTTCGATTCACAAGGGACACCTCAATTTTGCTCCCAAAAAAAGAACAATTTGTGAGTGTCGGAAAAAGCAACAATATTGTGGCACCGACACTTCATAAATAAGGTGCAAGAGGCTTGGCAAGAGAAAAAAAATTCTGCCAGTTTTCCATTTGGTGGAAAACTGCTACCAGTTCAGGCACCAAAAAAAAAGACCTTGCAACACAAATAATAATAATAATAATTCCTTTATTTATATAGTCCCTGTCCCCAATGGGGCTCACAAACTAATCAACCTACCAGTATGTTTTGGAGTGTGGGAGGAAACTGGAGGACCTGAAATAATAAATGATCACCAATGTATAGCACACAGTATAAAATATATGCTTGTGTGCATGAGGCCTGATTGTAAACTTAGATGGATTAATGTCCAAGAAAATAAACTCCCTTCACAGCATTGCCATCACATTCAATGCTCGAAATGTGGTCAATAAAAGGTTAAGAACTCTCTCTAAGAGAACTGTGTGAGCTCGGTTCAGACTCTAAGAGAAGCTATTTTTGTTTAGGGTAAAAGAAAGCACAATCTATTGGAATCATTACCTTTAGTATAGTCAGTCTTGCTGCTTCATATTGCAAGTAATGCGTTTTTACAGCCCTATCATTTGGAAGAACATCAGCTGCAGTAAAATACTAATGTGGCGCGGTCACTTACCAGCAGACAGCAATTCACTTAATACACTCAGGATATTCAGGGTTACATCTCTCTCGCATGAGTTCTGTTACAAGAAGAAAATAAACACATTACATTTACCTTCTGGGACTTGTGGCTTTTCTTCGTAATGCCTTATGTTTTTTTTCAGTGACTTCTAGTAATCAATTTCATATTCAATATTCACTTTACATTCAGTGCATGCAGGTGCCTACTAGAGCAGGCTGCCAGTTTAACTCTTCAGGTTTTTAATAATCTTAGCAGATTACTCCACTAAAAATATTATTTACATAACATAGATGGTCATGTACAAGACATCCAACCAATGGGTGGCCCCAGTTATTACTCTGATGAAATGTATAAGATTGTTATTATGAACATTATTATATATTATCATGAACCTACAGAAAAAGGTTTGTGACCTCGGAAAAGGGGGCTTCTCGGGAAAAATAATTAAAATCAACACATTGGGGCTCATTTACTAAGGGCTCCACAGCTGCACTTTCCCGACTTTATTCCGTTTTGTGCCGAATTCCGCCGGGATTTTGGAGCACGCGATTGGATTTCAGGGCAATCGCGCCGGCTTTCACGCCACATAAATGGGGGGGCATGGTCGTCGGAAAACCCGACGGATTCGGAAAAAACGCGGAATTTAAAAAAACTAATTGTGTCACAAAATAAATCACTCACATGCACCAGGAATAGGTTGGTGAACTCCGGCGGACCTTGGGCGCACGACCTTAGTGAATCGCCGGAAGACCCGAATCGTCCAGCATCTCACACTCTCACAAATCTGATGTAGTAGAAGTCTGTCAAGTTTTAGACATTTGTGATAAATGTGCCCCAAGGAGTAGAAAAAAAGCTTATTGACATACTGGGAGGGGGGGCATTTATTATTTTGACGCTAGGTGATATTTTTGGTACCCTATTTTAATGGTGTTTGCACTTTTATTGTATTGTGTGGTGCGCAGTCTTTGAATTTGGTGCATCATAAGAGGAACATATGAGCATCGAAAAGGTCGAACCACATTGGTCTAATTTTGTTTAGAAGTTGGTAAACCTGGCTTTTTGGTCTAATATTGTGACAAAAAAAGTGCTAGGAAACTAGAAGAGCAGGAAAAGTGTCAGAATTAAAGAGCTGTGCCCAAAATGAGAAACAGACAAAAAAGGCATGAGTGTCAGAAAAGAAGCCAAATTGTGGCACCAACATATAATAAATATGGGCACGTGGCGCGGTAGCAAAAAAAATGTGGTCGCCAAAAAGCTGGTGCACTGCCCCCCACTGTTTTAGCCATGTGGTTAAAATAACAGTAAGGACATATATTTTTTAAGTATTTTTTATGACAGTAGGGTTACTGTAAAGCGCTGTGTTTAACACCATGATGTACACCGTGGAATTTGCCACTTTTTGGCCCTTTTTAGACATGTCCGTCATGCAGGGCCAGCCAAATTTACTATAACCTGTGCAGGAGAAGCTGAAATCTACACCACGCTGGATGTGGTGAACATTTCAATTCCGGTACACAAGTGGAACATAAGAACTACTGAGAAGTTGTAACCTCTTTGTAATGTTGCCAATTATAAAGACTGGGGCACAACACAACAAACTTAAAAAGCACAACTGTAAAGTTTTATTCTCACAAATCAATAGCTCTTAGGATGTAGAAAAACTTTGCCAATTATCCTGATCACCTAAATGTAGTAGTTTATTTGCTATCCTCTTCAGTTTAGCCTGCCTCTTGCACTAGGTCCTCTCCTGGCTTTGCTGGTCTCTCTTATGAACAGTACATATGTCAACAAGATGCAGACTGAAGTGGGAAGGGGTTGCTGCTCCCTGCTCATATAGGAGGAAGGAGGGGGAGGTCATGTGGCTGTGCTTTCTGTATGTGTAACAGAGTTGAGTCTGATCAGTGCTGTGGAACAGATGTCTCTTACACAGTTTTGATGTCCCCTGTCTCCCGTCAGTCCAGTCTGTGATTCAATAGTACCTTCTCTGTCTCTTTCTTGAGCTCATGTTGCACTCACTCCCCCGCCTTGTATTCAGCACTTTCTGCACAGTGCAGAGAAGCTATTAACTCTAAACACAGGACAGAGTATACCTTTATGTGACTGTTTTACTTCTGATTTCTACTACTTATTACATGTTTCATGCTCCCTCATGTGATGAAAGATGCCAGACTAGTTCTTATATACATTCTGTATGTACAGGGAGTGTTCAGTAGAGTTACTTGAAGGTTTAATGGGATCTGTGGGCAGAGTAAATTGGACTCAGCTTTAGGGCAGATACAGGAAGATGTTAGAAAATTTTTTGTTAAACATTTGAGAACAGAAAAGGCCATAACTTTGGTAAGAAAATGGTGAGCAGCACATTCATTCTTTTTCATTCTTTTTGTTTTTAAAGGAGAAATCATATATGAGAATTTGGTAAAATCATCATAATTTTGGAGTTACTCTTTAAATAGGATATTCTCAATGTGAGTGTACAGCAATGTGAGTGTGCTGGGTCAAGAACACATCATGATAAAATTTGTCAGGTAAGTCACTTTGGATTAAGGCCAAGTAAAAAACCTAAGCTCAGAGTAGAGAGCATTCCAGCCTTTAAACCTTTTACGTGCAGACTTTAACCTTGTATTTACCATTAGAACATTCTTGTAAGATATATTACATTGTCTTCAAACTGTCACCATTAATGTAATTTTTAAATTGTGACAGGTTCTAACAGACTATGCTATGCTGATTTAAAAAATTATTTTGTCAGCATTCTGAATTATTTTAGTACTTTATAAAACTTTATTTCACATTACCTGGCTCACTGCAGTGTGAGGTGAGTCCTGGGGGGTCAGGATAGCTACAGTAGCTGGGTGCCTGTGTCTCAGTCACCTCTCCTTTCCCACTTCCCGTACATTGATGAGGCAGAGGAGGGAGGTTATGGTGGAAAGGAAGAATACATGAAGAGACTGAGACACAGGCACACACAGGTTTTAACCCCCCCCCCCCCCTTCCTGGCTCATCACATGCTACTACCAGGGAACCAGGTAATATGAAATGAAGTTCTATAATGCACTGAAATAATAAGGCATTTTAAAATCAGCATAGGATAGGCTATTGTTACCAGTTAAAACTGCCATTCACTTTAAATTCCACTAAAAATGCTACAAAATGCAGTTGTTTTGTTATATCACAAGTACACTGGAGTAAACCCAGTTCATTGTGCCTCCTAAGAGGCAGGCACTGAAGGCATTACAATGCATCTGGCAGTGTTACAATGTTTTTGGAACTTCTATGAGACTGATGCTATGAGAGTTCTATGAAGCCGACATTCTTGGCATTGCTATAATATGAGGCTATCACTGTGGGACTTACTTTGTGTAATGCGAGTTTTGTATTGAACCTAACACAACAATGAAAGAAAATCCCCAGCAAACAAATCATATAATTATTATCATATTACCTTACTAAGTAAAAATAGAATGTAACTGTTACAGTGTCTATTCTAGTTTATACTTTTCCAGTTCAACTCTGTGTATTAAAATTCTGTAGTGCTGCTACTGCAATCTATCTCTTCCCTATTTTCAATAAAAGAGAGTAAAGAAGTTGTAGGAAGTTCTTGTGGTTTATATCCGGTATATATGTTTTGACTACTGACAGCTACCGCCAAAGTTAGGTAGCGGTCCTGGGGATTCACCTAACCCCATTGTGGGGGAGATTTATCATATGCAGGTGCTCCTGTGGCCATGCCCACCCTTGTTGCGCCAGGTTAAAAAGAGGCTTTGGCGTAGAAGTGGCGTATTTCCTATTTTAATTGCACTGTCTGAGAATTTGCTATTATTTCCCTGCTTCTTTACCATAACACTACCATAGAAGCAATGATAAATCTCCCTTTGTGTGTGAGTGAATTTAGAAGCGGCAGGACTATGAAAGATGCATTTATATCATAGTATTGTAGTTATACCTGATGTACTTTGTGAAAATCTCTACAAATCAAGTCCACTGTATGTCAAGTCCACTAAACACAGCACAGCCCCTCTCTTCTGCTGTGAGTAAGAGCTATAGCAGGCTTCTGGTTAGATATTACAGCAGAGGGGAGGGTCTGGGAGGGTCTGGGATCAAATAGTACAGCCATTTATGGAATCTATCTCAGTTTCAAGTTCTGCTACAATCCTGGAATGTAAATGAATTTTTCACAGTCCTGATGCTACTAACAACACACACAATGATATGATTACACAGATCTCCAGGACCAATACCTGTATTCATTCAATTGCTGTACCATTCAGAGATAGGTGGCTGCACTCAAAGTTGACATTATGTAGTTACAAATTGGCACGTTGTAACTACATGCTATAGACTGCATGAAGTTGTAAATGCTGTTGTGACCCTTTCAAGCCTAAATTCCTAAAAGTGCAGGAATGTAGACTATGACATTTTATAGAAAAAGTCAATATGAAGGCAAAACCAGAAGTAGACTTAAAAAATAGCAAAGTAAATTCTGTATTTTAGCTGCAGTTTATGAAGCCACTGTACAAGAATCCCGAATATCTATTCTTCATAGCTTTACATTCCTTTATTAGTAGCATCAGAAATAGCACTGGTATTAGGATGGCATTCTGTATTATACAATGGGCTATACCACATGTTTCAGTCTCAATCTATCAAAACTAGTGCAGTCTGTACTATGTGCGGTTTGCCTGTGGGGTGTGCAGGGGGCGCTAGATTCATCAAAACTGGTGCATGTTATTTATTATTCATTAATCGGGTGCCCCCTCCCCTGCTCGGGAAGAATGGATTTTTTTGGAGCACTTCATTCATGCTGCACAAGCGTGACATATATCGTACGGAATTGTAGCGCAAAATCTAACTAACACGACACGGCATTTTTTCTGTCTTGTCAGAAACGGTGCAGCCGCGACACAAAACTGTTGCAGACACTTTTTTAATTCATGTTCAAGCAGTTTGCCCATTCTTTTCAGTGCAAAGTCGGAGAGAAAACGCATTAATAAATGGGGGCCAATAACCTTTGTTAATGGCAGTGATCAAGCAGCATTACTGGATAAGAGACCATTGTATACAGTATTTCCTGATACTAATCCACATAATGCCTCTGCTATGGTATGTTATACTTTTCATTCAAGAATGTAAATCTATGAAGCATAGAGGATGATGTCAGGTTCTCTTAAAGGTGTATTCCACCTTCAGCAAATTAATGTTATTTTTTGTATGATGAAAAATTATGCAATTTTCCAATACACTTTCTGTGTCAATTCCTCACGGTTCTCAGTATCTCTTCTTGCTGTCATTTTATACAAAATCTTCTGTTTACTTCCAGTGGATAGAAATCTGACCATGGTCACACAGGTGCACGGCTCATTAGTATCATAGAGAGTAATCAAAGTCCTGTGTCATAACAAGCTGTGCACCTGTGTGACCATGGTAAGATTTCTATCCACTGGAAGTAAACATAGATGCTTCCTATAGGGGTCAGGAACCTTTTTGGCTGAGAGAGCCATGAACGCCACATATTTTAACATTTTATTCCATAAGAGCCCTACAATATGCACATGCCCCCAAGTAGATAGCTAGCCACAGCAAATGACCCCAGTATATAGGTAGCCAAGGTACATGCTTCCCAGAAGATAGGTAGTCACCTACCTGCGCTCCCTACAGCCAGCTCCTCATCGCTCCCACACTCTTCTCTTTGACCCAGGCTTAGACACGGTAACATCGCTGCCCGTGTCCAGTGATCAGTCTAAGACACACAGCAGCCATCACTATTGATTAAAGATCTGAGAGCCAGATGCAGCCAACAAAAGAGCCATATCTGGCTCCCGATCCATAAGTTCCCTACCCCTGCTATAGAGAGACAGCAAGCAGAGATCTAGAAAACTGTGAGGCATAACTTTTCATTAATCAAATAATAAAAAATTACTTGCGGAAATGGAAAAACATCTTTAAGATGTTTGATAATTGGAACGACTAAGAATATTATTGGCATTCCTATCATGACCCTACTCTAGTTAAGGAGACAACTTGTAGTGTGGGGTTTCTTCACACAATTATTTGAGCACAATTTTTCTGGCATGGAAAAAAAACTTTGTAAAGTTGATGTATTTGTTAAAAACTTTTTTTTGGTGTCATTGCAATGATTCTTCATCACATTACCAGTTGCTACAGGTAATAATTGTTAATAAAGCATAAGTTAAATCAGTTTCCTTTGCTGCTCAATTGATACTTGGAACTTCCCATCAGTTGCCTCCGATGAGAAAGATTTTTTTTTTTACCTACAATCATCAAAGTAATGATCGATGACGAAGGTGGTGTTATGACAACCACTCTTGACATTACGTATGACTGTGTGCTCGTCATGTGAAAGGCAGGAATAGCCATTAATGGACAGCAATCTGCAGTCTTGTTAATCCAGAGAATAGGACTTTAATAAGAAACTGGAAACTTCAAGCGAAGAGAATGTGCTTAACCTTACATGAGGAAAATTTGAGATGACTGGACTTCCGTCAATGACTAACTTGAAAAAGCAATTACGGGGGGATTCATGAACAAGCAGACCGCACTTTTAACCATTTTTTGTCATTTAAAGATTCATAAAATTATATTTTCCCCCTGAAATAAGGGATAACTATTTCCCTGGACCCCTGGGGTCCAGAAAAGAGAATAAACACAGAAGATTCTATTTTGAGATGCGGGGTAGTGATCTTCGGCTTAGACAAGTAGCATCTAATCCATTGAGAGAAGTATACACAGCTGATGAGGATCATGTAACCTCTAAGATCTTACAAAGTTCTGTATCACCGATCTGTCAAGAGTTCTGTTCAGGCAGCAAAAATTGCTCCAGTTCCCACACATATAACCAAGGAGACTAATCTCAGCTCTCATGTGGAAAAAGTGTTAATGTCTTTCAGAAACATATGAAGTGAAAGTTGAAACAATGGGGATCATTTCTTATAGGATTTTTTTGCTCCTTATTCATTATGTTTTGACACCTCAAATTAGCTTCTCTTCCAACACACCTGCATTTTTTGTTTTTGTCGCTCGATTTTAGGGCAACTTATGCATCCGAACACTTTTCCTGCTCATCTAGTTTCTCCAGGACTTCTTTTGGATCGATTTGAGGGACATTCATTAATATTGTAGCAGGGTCCATGTTATTTTTTTGCACATTTATGAAGGCGTTATAGAATTTGGTAGCCCATATTTTAGCTGTTCTAATTGTGCACCAAAAATTGCATCAAGAAAAGTGGCAGGGACCAAGAAAGTGCAGGAAAAGTGTTGGAATTATACAGCTGCCCAAATTGTGCGACCAAAACAATAGTTGTGATTTTCGGAAAAACTGCTTTTTTTGTTGTGTTGACAGTTTATAATTATGGTTCAGGCATTGCAAGCATCAACTTTGGACCCAAGACCACTAAAAACTGGCGTAAACATGATAATAAAGGCCCTTGTTTGTGTCTCACTCTTAAATACAAGTCTACAAACTTCTATTTCACCTTAATGAATGTGGAGTGATTTCTGACACTTACAGCCGTGCACCAATTTACTAAGCCCTTGCGACACTATAAAAAATAAATAGAGCATGAATAGATGGCTGAATTGTAGGAGTCTCAAGCAGGGTCCAGCCACAAGATCCATACACTGACTAGGACATGGCATAGAATTCACTTGTGGCTCGCAACTGCTGTGCCGGAATCACTAACAGATAGAAAAGCCGTGTGCACTGATGGATAAGACTTCTACACAACCTGCCAGTCTTAATACACCAGGTCTAACTAACATAAGGATCTAATGTATCATCTTCTAGAGGACAGACACTGGGGCTTATTTACTAAGGGTTTCCCGACTTTTCTGGGATCGCGTCGGGGATTGTGTCGCACACGATCCGATTGTGTCGCAATTGGGTCGGCCTTCACGATCCAACGGACTCGGACAACGTGCGGGATTTGAAATTTAAAATTGTGTCGCAAGCCAAGCACTTACATGCACCGAGAAGAAGAAGATGAACTCCAGCGGACCTGAGTGGGGAAGCGACACATGCAGGATATCTGGCGCACGCTTGCATTGAATCACAGCAGACTTCATCCTCATCGGACATTCCAGATCAGGGATTATGCAGGGACCGGGTAAGTAAATGTGCCCCGCTGTCTCAGATTCACAGTACACTTATTTTACAATTTTTCCTACAATCCTCAACACATCTGTTGTCTATGTCTACCAAGCAATATAATTGGCATTGCCCAACTTTTACATTCATTCCTATATAGTCATGTTCTATCACCTTGGTGGGTTTTTGGGATGTGATCACCTTCACAATTAAAAAATGAGTCACACACATACAGTAAGATGTGAGAACAAATACTACTTATATGTAACAGTTACTTGCGTTGTCATCAACTGAAGAAACAAACCAATCTAATCCGTGGAGGGTCGCTCTGCTCTCTATACACTTCTGAGAGATAAATCAAAAAAACTGTATGACAACAAAGTACAACTTTGTCAATCTTCCAGTTTGGTTTTAACAGTAAAAGCAAAACTTCCATGATACATAATAAAGTATTACATCCAGCTGATCAATAAGTAGTAAATGTCACCGACATCACCTCGTAGATGGTCGTCTGAGCTACATTCGATATATAATGCATTACATGACTTTCTGGACATAAAGCAGTGAGACTAACATGTAGTGAAGCATACATGGCTGTTATTATATTTATACAATTTATGAGCAAAATGCAACCATTTTAAAGTATCATTTTTTCCAGGATACCCTTTTTAGGTGTTTTAGTGAATACTGTACTGATCTGATTTTGGGTAGATGTGTCATCAATTCCATTGACTTCAATTACATTAAATTCAACTTGAATCCTGAGTAGGAGAACCAATAACAAGAAAAGATCAACCATCATATACATTTGTAATACAGATCACAGGCACCATTTTGTACGTTGAAAACTGCATGGATAATAACACATGGGCTCTCAACAAGGGGGACAGAATATATCGCTACTCCTGCTGACAGAAATAAGGAGCTCAGGCCTAGTATAGTACTGAATAGTATGTATAGTATGAAGAATGAAGATGCAGAGGATGATCACAACACATCTCCAACTAACTGAGATGGTTCAGTCTTTATATGTTAATGTAATACTGTGCTGAGGTATCATGGGATTGGTAGTAATGAAGGGATAGGAGTTGAAAGCATGGCAATTCTTAACATCATAATGCAGAGATGCTGCACTGAAAAAGAGAACTTATATAGGATGTATAGGTTGTGATAAAACTGTAGGAATGAAAAGTGTTCCTACACTGGAGGTCTAGTGGAGGCTCCACTGGATGTTTACTGGTAGTTCCCAATGGAGGTTTACTGAAGATTATTATTGGTGGTCTATTGCAGGTTATCACTAGACGTAGCTATTACATTTCAGGGAAAAAAGAAGAAGAAAAAGAGATGGAGTACTATGTGAACTGCCAGGGATGGCTCACACATTATGAAGCATTACTTATCACAGTCTTCTACATTGATACCTTCCAAGCTTGTCCTTATAAAAAAGCTGAATATGGAAATAATAAATCATGTTAGTTGTAAAATAAAAAGTAATCTACATTATTCTTGCCAGGTTGGTGTTGGGGATGTTATATGAATATGTTATATAAAGCACAAAAAATGCAAAATACACCAGTTTTATTCTCATAGGTTGAAAGTAACTAATGGTAATAAAGGTTGATTATTTGTGTGTCACAAAATATGGTGGCAGGAAGCAGAGCTTTTGACAGTATTGAGATTATTTACTTTTATTCCTGGAGAAACCTTTCAGGAAGAAAATTACCTTGGACTGGGAATACATGGGCCGGATCCGCAGCAGATTCCATCGATTGTAGCAATGGTGTCCATTGTCTTCAATGGTTAAACATTGCAGTGATGATTGTGATGATTTTATCAAAAATATCTCACCATTGAAGTCTTTATTCCCTTATATAATATATCATAACTAGTAAATTTACTCCAGCCCCAAACCCACAAATCTCCCTTGAGTGCTCTTAGCTAAGTTTATTCCAAGCATGTGTATCACTTCCCACTACATACATAGCTCATGTTCCCACAATGAGAATCTCCACTATTCTCAGGGGAATCTCAGGCACAGCTATCACTAGATGATCCCACATGTGTGGGGATAGATGGTCCTACATGTACTCTGCAATTAAAATGAATGGAATAACAGTGGCTAATACTCAAGTACAAAGACGGCACATTTCAAAGCATCTCACAAGGAATCCCCACCTCCTTGTCATGCTGCCAAGAAAGGAAAACACATTCTAAAAGCTCCTTACCCTGTCATATACTAGAAAATATGGAACAAAGCGAAGGCAGGGGGTTATATTTACTCCAAACAAAACCGACTATCCACGCATTACGCCCAGCATGGTAAGGACTGACGCTGGGCTTCTAGTATTGAAATTAACTGCTTCAATTTTCTATTTTCCAGAATTTCAGTTTTTCACTCCTTTTGTGATACACCCCATAAATCTCTGAGTAATTAAACATGAGGTTATTCAGAAATATTTTTCATGATTTTATAGCAACCTGATCTATTGTGAAGTCCCTTAAAGGGACCTTTTCCAAGGGAAAATGCAGTGTAATCTTCAGGCAGCGTGTTATAGAACAGGAGGAGCTGAGCAGATTATACAATTGTCCTATCTGCAGACAGCATGTTATAGAGCAGGAAGAGCGGAGCAGATTATACAAGTGTACTATTTGCAAGTAGCATGTTATAGAATAAGAAGAACTGAGCAGATTATACATTTGCCCTATCTGCAGGCAGCATGTTATAGAGCAGGAGGAGCTGAGCAGATTATATAAGTTTATGATTTGCAGACAGCATGTTATAGAGCAGGAGGAGCTGAGCAGATTATACAAGTGTACTTTTCACAGAGCAGATTATATAAGTTTATGATTTGCAGACAGCATGCTATAGAGCAGGAGATGAGCAGGTTCAAGTTTCCTATCCGCAGGCAGCATTTTAAAGAGCAGGAGTTGCTGAGCAGATTGTTCATTGGGACCTATATGGGGAAAGTATGTTACAGAGCAGGAGAAGCTGAGAAGTGATGGGAACGTCTTAGTGCCCTAGATTATTTGGTTCAGCTCACTAAAAATAGCCGGCTCTTCCAGCTCCTGAACAGCTCCCTATTAAATTTACCACTTATTCACCAAGATAAAAATGGGCCTGGATTCCGATTTAGGGGCAGAGTCGGTTATCTGCTCAGTGCTGGGAGCCGACTCCACATGTTTTGTGCTGGCTCCATCGCAAACGACCTATCCCTAAAGCTGAGCACTCTACATAGAATCCGAGCTTGAAGCATGTTATAAAGCAGGAAGAGCTAAGCTGCTTACACATAGTATACCATTTGTAGCATGTAATAAAGCAGGAATAGCAAAGTGGATTGTACATAGAGTCCTATTATGTTGTGGAGCAAGAAGGACTGAGCAGCTTGTACATAGCATGTTATGAAGCAGGAGAAGCAAAGCAGACAGCACCTCATCTGTAACAATGTACTTTGAAGAAGACTTTAAATCTTACAATCTTTAAATTGCTGATGACTGTTTTTCAGGGTTTTTTGTATTGGGCCACATTTACTGTAGAGAGTGTAGAGAGCAGGGCAGAGCGAAGCAATTGCTGCCCTTTGACCTACACAAGAAATTTTTTCTTCCTATCACATAACCAAACAGAATAGATCACAGGATGCCAACCCATAGATGCCACGTGCCAATGTAAATGACAACAGTAGATGATGTAATGCTGGATACTAACATTGCACGTACACTTCCCCATACAGAAACAGAATTCAGTACTGAGAGCTTGTCATGGAGAGGCATTATCTTGACAAATAGGATACATTTAGTATATGGCTCTTTACAGTGCACAAAATAAAAGCTCTCCCGCATTAAATGTTATTACTTTCTAAAAGTAGACAATCTGTATTTGTTATTGCAATCGAGAAGACATATTGCAAATGTTGAAGCTAGTAATGCAAGTATAGTCGTCCGTAATATTGGTAAATACGTACAGCATACTATTATGGATTGCAAAATGATATGTGATAATATATATATATATACTATACTATATACTATATATATAACTTGCTCATCGTGGGGGTCTGCTCCGCTCATCTCGGGGAGCGACGAGGGGTCTGACGGAGGTACCTTGGACCGCATCCAACCCCCATTCTCGTGATCTGTAGGGGTCTCATCAATGAGACACTTTTTTTTTATCCCAGTGACAACTGGATTTTCAAAATTTTGTGCTGTCATGGGAACAAGGATTATCAATAAAACTTCATTACAGACACCTTACAGCTAATCATTGAATCCTTGGACTAAAGTAAAGCATCCAGAGACCTTCACCAGTGATCACAGTATTCAGAGCGGTCCGTCTGTAACTAGCGTTCGTCTGTAAGTTGGGTTTCCTTAAGGCTGCATTCACACGAACATATGAAAACAGCCCCATCCATTCCAATGGGCATTACGGTCATCCATTTACATGGCCGTAATGCCCGCTGTACCGTAAGCAAGCCGTATAAAAATATAGAGCATGTCCTATTTTATCATGTATTTCTATTTTGATAATGTCTTTTTTCTTGTGATACATGTCCAGTCTTTCCTATCCTGGCAGGGGCAAATTTTGGCTTTGTTTTGATCCTTTTGCAAATGTCTCAAATCCACATGGACACAAGCCAAGTGAAGGGTTATATAGAGGAGTGGACACTACTGTTAATTTTTGATTTGAGGCTGTGTCCTGCATTTTTGGGCCCTCTAATCACACCCCAGGGAAATGACGACTGATGAGGCTGCGGTCACGCGTGGTGTTTATCAAGCTGTCTGAAAGTCAGAATATTTCTCGTTGCCATAGCAACCAATCACAGCTCAGCTTTAATTTTACCAGTGCTCATGAATATTTTAAAAGGGAGCTGTGATTGGTTACCATGGGCAACTAGAAATATTCTGACTTTCAGACAGCTTGATGAAATCTGCCCCATTGTGTTTTGTAAATGCAAATTTTTACAGAATTGTAATCAGGCAAATCCCCTCTCCTGAGCTGTTGTAATGTGTTTCAAAATGCAGCCAAAACATCACGTTTGACCTTGTGTGACCCTTTGAAGTAAGCAATACATTTTTTTGAAAAATGCAAATGCAAAAATTTATGTATTTAAAAAAAAAAATGGTTAATATCCAAACATTTAAAGCATGTGAAATTATTCCCATTTACATGCTAAAACAGGGTCCATTAAAAAAATCCTTCCTTTGCACCTGCCCTGGACCAGAAGTGCACATACGTATGAAAATCGCCACGTATATTCAGATTCATGCAACACAGAAATACAGGACTGGAGAAATCATAAGCTCATGTAAATGCAGCCTAAGTCAGGGACTGACTTAAGAGGGAAAGAGTTGCAATCCCTGTCTGTTCTCCAGGAATCACAAATATTTCAGGAATTGTACACCAAAAAACTAGTGTACAAATGATGATAAATCCCCCCCCAATATTTATCAGGGTTTCTACCCAAGAAAACTAGCTTAGAAGCCATTAAAAAATCACTTTCACTTGAAAAACAGTTGTAATTGCGGTAATTTTTCCCTTCACGCCATCTCCAAACCAAGTGAGCATGTGAAGGGGGCATGGCTGGAAAAGCACTACCACTAGAGCATGCAAAATTTTGCATGTTTTATAAGCAGAACTACACCAGCTACATTGATATCATCATGATCAATCTTCCCCCTTCTGTTCAAACCAATGGTTCTGCATATTGTGACATCTTGATGACAAGTCTGCATTTGTATCCTTGTGTATCAGGTTTGCCAATTCCCAAAATTATTGGCTGAGTGATTTTCCCAAATACTGGCTAGTAAATGGACCTAGTAAGTGTCAGGATTCCCAAATAGAAAATCACTATTTGTGAGGACAGAGTAAAGTTTCTGTAGACTGTACAATTACACACAATATAGATGTGAGGGCATAGGACAAGCAATCCAGTCACTTCTGTCGTCGTAAGCCAATCTACTCGTGAAATGAATGTCTGGGAGCTGGACGCCGGCCAATAACAACAAATTGATTCTTCTGTTGGGGATTCGCGAAGGCTTCATGTAAACAGGTGCACATTGAGAATCTATGAGTCAAACAATGTTTTAAGGACTCTGGCTAAAGACTTTCAAGGTTTGTCTGAACACAGATAATCCTTGGAGAGTCTGGTGACTGTGATTCATCCAATCTAAATGATCAAGGAAATAATGTAATATGTAAACCTGCAATTTCAGACATGGTGACATCATGTCATGATATTGCACAGAGACCGCAATGGAAAACAACACTGTCTTCTAGGTGCCAAAAGGAATCACTTTTATTATCATAAAAGTGCATTATGACCCTATCATTGAAAGACATTAAATTTTTTTTTTGTCAACATTCATCACGCCTGAGTTTATAAAAGACAGGGGTGTAACAGCATAGCGGCTGCTATGGGGCCCACAGTGTCAGGGGGCCCCGACATCCAACCTGACATGCTATACCATTATATACATATTATGAGAGGGGAGAAGGAGGGGACAGCAGAATGACAGGACTAAGGATCTCTCATCTCTAATTCCTGCCGTGTACTTCCCATATGTGGTCAGCAACTACATATATGAGTATACAAATATCTATATTTTCTGAGGGGGAAGAGGGACCTCTTGCAGAAGTCTGCTATGGGACCCTGTCTCTCATTATGCCCCTGAGAAAGAGCTTGGAGGAGAAGACTAAACAAGCAGAAGAAGCTTAGATGGGGATACTCAGTGGCCCTGGGTTTCTAGCCTTTGGCCAGGGTATCAGCCTTCTGAAAAAGAGAGGGACAGCTCACCCGGGCCTTTCCTCAGTGTAGGTCACTTATGTCAGGGAGGAGGTCAGAGCAATCATCCATAAAAAAGGAAACTGTTCACTGCAGACCTTGTCTCTCTGGACTTAATGCTCATTGCGGTCTACCACGCCTTACCATCCCTTTCCGAGAGCAGCAACATGTGGTGACAACCTGAAGGTGCCTGGTGGACCCAGCATAGCACTGGGGCTACCCCTAACTGGGCACTGCACATACAGGGCAGGTGACTGCTGTTTTATACAACAGAAACCCACTGCTGAAAGCTGCAATCAGTGTTGGTTGAATGCAGGGTGTAATAGGAATAATATTTTTAAATATGCTGCAATACAGAAGTATTTCTTTATTTCATGGAGCATCTGGGCCCGGGACGTGGCCAAAAGAACTCAAACTTCTTCGCTCCCACAGCACCCGGCAGACGTCTATCCATGCTGTCAGTGCACACACACTATGACGTGGCCAATTACATCATAGTGTGTGCACATGGACAGTACACATAGGAGTGCCTCTGGCCATCTCCCGGAAAGCCACAGGGAGAAGAGGAGCGTCGGAGGTGTGTATACAGTTTTTTATTTTTAAGGGGCCGAGCAGGGGACATTTCTATTGGGGGCTGCCATGGGGGACATTTCTATTTGGGGCCCCGCTTTGGGCATTTTATTAATGAAGCTGCTGGACATTTCTTTAATGAGTAGCGGCTGCATTTCCCGCCCTAGGTTAATACTCAAGTCAATAAGTTGCCCAGTTTATTTTGTGGTAAAATTAGGTGCCTTAGCTTATACTCGAGTAAATGCTGTATAAAAAGGGGCTACAAAAAAAGGAGCAGGGCTACATATAAGGGGGGAACTACAAAGGAGGTATAGAGAAAAGGGAAGGGGTTACAAAAAAAGGGGCATTATAAAGGGGGCTACAGTAATGAGAGATGGTTACATAAAAAGAGAGTACTATAAAGGGAGGACTACAGAAAAGGGTGGGGGCATTATAATGGGGGATACAGAATAGGGGGCATTTTAGATCAGAGCAGCACGAAATGACACATTGGGGCAGATTTATCAAACTGTCTGAAAGTCAGAATATTCCTAGTTGCCCATGGCAACCAATCAGAGTTCCCCTTTAAAATATTCATGAGCACTGGTAAAATGAAAGCTGAGCTGTAATTGGTTGCCATGGGCAACTAGGAATATTCTGACTTTCAGACAGCTTGATAAATCTGCCCCATTATATGGGTTGGGGTTAGAAATGGGATATTTGCTGGGCACACTTCTTTGGGTGCAGCCGGTCCCCAAATACAAAAGGGTTGGGAACTAATGGTTTAGACCCATTTGCTGTAGAACACATATAAATGTCAATACAAAAGTAAAACATATTCGGCATCAATGCAACTGAAAATACCGATCCACAAAATACACTTTAACACTTCAATTAACACTCCTACATATGAAAGCATATCATGTTGGTAATGTGGAGGATGGCAGGTGTTATCTGTCAAGGTTTCTGGTCTCAGTCATGTAATCTTCATAATTATTTTAACTTATGAGAACTGGTAACTGGATTTTAACTCAAGGATAAGCTTGCTCTGTGCACCTGTGGGATCACTTCACTTCATTAGTTTGACGTTTGGTCTGGTAAACCCTGCATGTATACGGACTGAGTTTAAAGTAACAAACTCATATATGTAACACCTGCCTAAGTCTGCATAGTATAACTATCTACAAAACATAAAACTGTAATTTGCCACATTGTAAACAGCAAATCCAGCTGTCAAGTTGGGGAGGACCATTGGGGGAGGGATTTATAACTAAAGAATGGAGGATGTGCACTATTATATACATAATACCTATATAACAATTTGCATCTTCCAGAGAACACAGCATGAATCGGCAGCTCAGATAAGAAATATTGGGGTACAAGGAGGGGAAAGTAGAGCGACAAGAATAGGAATTTCTCATTTCTAATCCCTGCCGTGTATAAATGTATATATCAGTGCATAAATATTTGTCCCAATCTATCTCATATGAAACTGTTGATAGGTTTCTTTTTAGTCTTAAAAATGGAGCAGGCACCAATAACTTTTTTTATACTGAGGCATTACTAGCCATTATACAGTATGATGATGCCTGGGTCTACCCACAATTACTCAAACCCCATGTTAAAGGGCTCCAAACAGAAGTTAGGCTCCCTTCCATAGCTTAGGGCCTAACTTGCTGATCAGTGGGGGTCTCAGTGATGAGACCCCGCAGATCACGAAAACAAGTGGTCCGATGCAGTCCCACGTACCTCTATCGGACCCCTCATCGCTCAATGAGAGTAATGGAGCAGGCAGCCACACATGACCATTCTGCTCAATTAATCTCTACGGAGCTGACGGAAATTGCCAAGCGCCACGTTCACCAATCTCCATCAGCTTCTAGAGATAGAACGGTCATGCACGGCTGTCTTCTCAATACGTCTGACAGAGCAACGAGGGGTCCAACAGAGATACTTGGGACCCTAGCAGACCCCTCATTTCCTGATCTGTAGGGGTCTCATCACTGAGATTCCCAATCATCAGCAAGTTAGGCCCTATCCAGTGGATTGTGCCTAAGTTCTGTTCATGGGAAAACCCCTTTAACAAATCTTGCTCATTGTACCTGCAATTGTCGAAAGAACAGCATATAACATTAAAATAAGGAAATATAATAAACAATTATGTCATAGAACTAATGTACAAAAAAAGTACTGGCCTGCTTGTGAATTACCTGAAAAGAAGACACAATTCTAATAAGTACATTAACATAATGTACTGTATCACAATTTGCATTTTGAAGTATAACACACAAATAAGTGAAAATACTCTGATTATTATACCTCATAGGCTCAAATTCCCCTCTGTGTTTTTCTATATGCTTTTATTTACAATGAATCTATTTTAGTTGATGTAATTCTGCATGTCTGGCTAAAACCCGCACAAAATCTTAGCAACAAATAAAAACATAGAGGATGCCAAGTCTTCAGTCTCAGAATACTGAAGATGTAGGTAAATGTCCAAGCTGTTAATGGCATGGACTCCTATCGAATTTCACTAGACTCGTAGCATTCCAAATATTTTACAAGACCACAGAGACATTTTAAGAGGGGTGCAAAAGTTAAATCAACTGACGGAAACTTTATCACCTTTCTCTGGACTTGGATACGTTCATGTTGCCTTGTGGGTGAGGAGTATGAGGAGCTGATAGAGTGAAAAAGCTCTAAAATTCCTGTCACAGAGAAGAGGAAGAAGAGACAAGAGGCCATGTGATAACTCAAGACATGTTACACCTCAGCCTGTGTAGTAGGTGACAGACACTTGTCACAAATAAAAATGCTGCCCTCTGTTCATACGCATCTCCTCTTTCAGAGGGCTTCATGATGCTTAGAAATGATGCGCTCTTCATGTAGTAGGACTTTTTTCAGGGTTGAATTTTTCATGTCACTGGTCCGTCCTTTAATTCTCAGTGAATCAGTGACGATGGACATGAGCCCCCCATACCCTATAATTCTCAACCAGTGACCCACTAGAAGGGACTAAACTGAATACTGAAGCAAGTGACTGACATCATAAAATAAAAGATTTTATGTAACACAGTCGCCCCACATCTATGAAGCAATCTACACCGGAATTCTGGCGTAGACTGCACATAAATACATGAGAAAACTGGTTGTACATATATTTATGAAGTGTTTGCACCAGTATTGTGTCGTGGCAGCACTGCCCACGCTGTGACACGACACTCACTGTGCACAGAAAGGGGCGCTCTGATGCAGATTTATGAATCTGATTTAAGAAGGAGAGCCTCCTGGTGCTGCAGATTCACAGACTGTTGCACTGAGCAAGGTGCACTTCCTTCTTCCACTGTGTGCTCAAACTTCCTGTTAATTTACATTAGGCTGAGGGAGGGGAGTGCCAAGCAGGAGCAGAGGGGGAAGGGAAGTTACAGCACGAGAGGCTATGGGAAGAGCCACAGCAGCCTTTCAGACTCATTAATACAATTTTAAAAGTTAATTTGAGGAAGCAGACCATGGATAACAAATATAAGATTACAACAGTCACAGTGCCAGGATCTGTGGATAAGTGCCTTTCGTCTATCCATGCTTGATTTTGAAGGTAAATTTCTTTAACGTAAAATCCAGGTGGAGATATAAAAGGAGTTGGACATATAGGAGTTTATTTACTAAGGGTCCCACGGCCTCATTTTCGTCAGTTTTCCTGACTTTTCGGGGATGTCACCGTGGATTGTGTCGCACGCGATCGTTTTGTGCCGCAATCGTGCTGGCTTTCACGCGACACAAATCGGGGGTCGGGCCGCCTGACGATTTGACGGATTCGGACATTTAACATTTAAATTTGTGTCACAAGCCATGCTCCGGGAAGAAGAAGGTTAACCCTGGCGGACCTGATCGGGGAAGCGACACATGCAGGAAATCGGGCACATGATCTGCACGAATCTCGGCAGAGTTCATCCTCATCGGACAATCCGCATCGGGGATCGCGCAGAGACCGGGTAAGTAATTGTGCCCCATAAAGTAAAGATTTGTACTTCTCCTTTCTGCTAATTCCAATCTTTTTATTTTATTCCTGTTTTCCTGAAACAAAAATCTGCATCAAAAAGATTCACAAAAGCAGCATGTGGTTCTCTAGCCTATAGAATACCTAAAGCGAAACTGTTGGCTAGCAATGTAAGAAATGCACTGGTAAATTTTCCTTTAAGGGGTATTCCTATTTGAGGAAATTCTGATGTATCTCTAGAATATATAGAGGAAGCACAAGAGTTGCTGCCTTACCACACACCATTTAAAAATGAAACGGTAAAAAAATTGAGATGTGGTGCACACAATATTCAAGGATTTAAAAGAACACTTTTTTATTTCTTTAAGGCTTTAAACAGCCATTTCTGGGATGTATATGCGGACATAAGTTTTCAGCCGCATATACGTCCCCATAGACGACTATGGCGCCTGGTGGTGGAATGGTGCATGGGGAAAAGATAGAGCATGCAGTATCTTTCCCTGTACTATGACTATGCTTACAGCAGGGCGAACACACGGCAGTGTGAACGTAGCTGTCAGGATCAGCGGTAGACTGTCAGGATCAGGGGTAGTGGACCCACTGTACCACCGCTAGCGATGACGTAAGCCGACAACTGGCAACAGAGTCTAAGTTGCACCCGGTTTTCATTAGAGCCTGCCGCAAAGCAGGTTGGACAGGCAGCACAGAATCGAAGTCAAGGGCAGAGCAGAAAGTCAGGGCTGGCACCTGAGAAGCATAGTCAGGAACAGAACTGAGGTCACAACGGGAATTCACCAAACAATCGCAGGATATAAGGCAACAAGCTTTGCCTATGGCACAAAGCACAAAGATCCCGCGAGGTATATAGGAAGGGGCCTGCTATTTATTAAATAAAGGGATGACCAGCGCCAATCAGTGTTGTACTGGCCTTTTAAGTGACGGGAAGCCGGCGCAGGCACGCCCTAGGAGAGAGGGACGTGCATACCGGGCTGCCGGAGACATCAAAGTAATGCGACAGGTAAGGAGACCCGCTGATGTCGCACTAAAAGAGAGAGGGGTGGACGGGTGTGTGCCTGCAACTTGAGACCTGGGTTTGCAGGAGCACCCATCACAGTAGACCAAGTCATGGATACACCACAACAGATTTTGGGATCTACAAAGGTTGTGAAATTCTGTCTTCTGTGCTTGTCGTGGCTTGCCTTGTCCTTTCTATGGTGTTTGGCAAAACATGTGGAGGAGCCTGTCAATTCCGCTTGAAAAAGGAGCAGTTGTAGTCCTTTAAACGTGTTAAGTTGCACCCTGACTGAAATAAAAAAGTGTTATTTCAAAAAATATCCCTAAATCCTTGAATGTGGTGTGAGCCCCATCACCATTTTTGCTGTTGTCAAAATATACCATCACTATGTGATTCTTGGATCAACTCAAAACGTTCCTACACATCAGTGCTGGATGTCTCTAGGTAAAAGTGTCCTAAAATTACAGAAAACTTCTGTGATTGCAGCAGGAATAATTCTACAAAAACCAACCCATTTACTAAAATCCACCTGATAATACAAATGTTTTTGAAAGCCTATCCTAATTCTATGACAGATGATGTAGGAATTACATGTCAACTTTCCCTTTACCAGCAGTAGGAGTTTTGGTATTATCAGACCCATTTTAAACATATAAAAGTTGATACACCAAATATTGTAGGTAGGATGGTAACAATCATTGTGTATACAACTGAAGGATTCATATCTAGGATATGTCATAGCATTCTGTTCCATTGGCTGTACTTACTGGAACTCTTTCAAGGTCTGTGTGGCTTTTTTGTAGCCATGATCTGAAATGAAGGTTCACTGCAAATCCTGCAGACACTATATACAGTAAGCAATGGAAATAAATGTTGCCCAAGCTTCCAGCATTATAACGTGTTATAATATACTGTTACACACAATATAGAGATAGTGTTTTTTACTATAAATCATTAAGATATTAGGTAGGATCTACTAAGTAAATGTGCCACATTCCATGATGGCCTATTAGGTTGTGCCAGAGGCAGCTACCACTGACAGTATATAATGCATTGGTATACTCAGCATACCAATGCATTGCAGAAGTGATACATAGATCACTATGTGACACCTCCTAGTAAGATTTTTTTAATGATTTTTTAAAAATAAAGTTTGTTAAAAACTCTCAAACCATAGCAACAAATATTTTATTAGAAATGGAATTTTTTTTGTAAAAATGTAAAAAAAGATAAATAAACATACAAATGTTTGGGGTCGCCACAACCTCTTTGACCCCCAAAATAGAATAAAGTGTCACAGAGGGTCGCAATATCTTAAAGACGGTTAAAAAAACACCGAAAAATTGAAGAGAATAAGAATTATTATTATTTTGTTGTAAAACAAAATGAAAAGATAAAACAATAAGTCTGAAGTATAAAAAAGTAGCATGAATAAAAAAAAATAATAAAAATAAGCTGCGGCCACCATTGACAAAATAATAAGAAACCTGTAGTCCTTAATAAGCTAAATCAAATTATTTAAAATAAAAAATGATTTTGTTGTCCAAATGTCATAATAATTATACATATGTACTCATAATGAATTACAATCTACTTATAACAGTGGTGATTCTATATATTTAGGATCACCATAAATGTAGTGCCCTGTAGAATAAAGATAAAGAGGGTTATTTACTAAGGGCCCCGTGGACCGCACTTTCGTCGGACATCCCAACTATTTCTGTTTTGCGCCACTGGCGCTGGTTTTAGCCGCACGAGATCGGATTTTGGCCCAATTGCGCTTTCATGCGACACAAATCGGGGGCCAACGGACGATCTGACCGATTCGGACAAACCGCGGGATTTAACTTAAAAATTGTGTCGCAAGCCAAGCACTTACATGCACCAGGAAGAAGAAGGTGAACACCGGTGGACCTGAGTGGGAAAGCGACACATGCAGGATATCGGGCGCACGATCTTCATGAATTGCGGCATAGTGCATCTTCGTTGGACAATCCAGATCTGGGATCACGCAGGGACCGGGTTAGTAAATGTGCCCCAAAATGTTTTTCAATGCGCACTTTGAACTTACATTTAAGACACAAAAATATCCACCCACAGAATGGATTTATAAAAGTTATTCAGACATTATGTACAACCAATATAGTGTCCTTCTGAAAAGCAACTGGTCCTGCAAAATTATAACCCTTAATACAGTGGGTGCAACAGAAAGTTTAAAAACTTGTGGGAAAATAAAAAAAATAATAAAAAGAAATGATTTTTCATTAAAGGGGGAGTACCAAAGTTCCAAGTTGACCCCTTTCCACAGGAAAATGACCTAACAAGCTAAACAAGGTCCAACTGCTTCACAGGATCATTTGAACGGGTCCCCCAATACAGAGAATGGGGGTCCTGTTATCACTAATAGAAAGAGCGGCAGGACAAGGATAAATACTGCAGCTCCATTCATTGGCATCGGTGTGTCAGAAATTGCCAAGCAGAGCGCCCAAATACCTCCCAAAGAAAGAAGGGTAAAAAAGAGTACAATAGGTGAACCAGCAGACATGGGCCTGCCCCTAATGCATTGAGAAGCTCAATTGTATTAAAATTAAATTAGGATTTTCTGTAAATTTTCTGTGAAATAGGAATGGCCAGTCTCATTGGGTTATAAAATAGCTTACACTTACATTCCGAATCGGGAGGTGGTGGACCGGTTGTATAGGTGGTATAACACTGTACCAAAGATGCTTAAGGTTCTACATTTTAATTCCTACGTACATTTATATGGCTGTCACCATGTATTGAGGAGAGCTCTCTACATCAAGCAGAATGTTTTCATTGCATTGTGTATGTCATATTCACCTTGACATTTTCTGTGGCAGTTCCAATACATTTTTATGGGCTGGATACTTATAAGTTTTGCTGATTTTAGGATTGATATTTTAGATTGTTTAAAAAGTAGTTTATCCACCTATGGTTTGTAATGTAACATATAGATCTTTGTTTGATCTTCTTCTACTTTGCAGTGTTATAGTTATGTCTATTTAGAAGTTTTTTGTTTCTTCAATGCACTACTTGAAAATTACATCTAGAGGCGTCAGATATAATGTCACACAGAAAGGTTCCATTATTCATGGAATTGTATTATGTCATAAAATTACATTATTACCTGTTATAAGGGAAGGCTACTTCTCCCATTTACAAGGGATTATGTTTGTGTCCATGTGCATTCTCAATTAAATCAATGCTGCGCTATGCAAAGTAATTTTTTTCATGGGATAAATACACATTTATTGTATTGTATTGAATTGTATCCATTTGATTCTCATCATTTTGCTGCATGGAATAAAGCAGCAGGTTACACTTTTACATGTAGGGCACAATAAGTGCAACGTTATGTAGCCAAGTATACATGCCAGACATAGGGGTCAAACGTCATATGACTGGCTGTTAGGGAGTGATATATTACGGTTGTCTACTATCTTTTGATCATAACCGTAGATTCTAATGTGGCAATGATCCATGTTAAAAATGAGCTAAGAGAAGTGAATCGCATGGATTTTTTCAGTCGAATTGGGTATAAAAGTTAAGCAGTAATAGAAGCAGAACTGTGCATAGAGCCCAATGGGATGTTGGACTTCACCTGTGCAGATGCTCTTTCATTTTAGGGAGCTAAAGATAAGACTTTGTTCAATCAGCCATGTGCCACCAAGGGTAAAACCTATAAAGTATTTTACAGTAGAATTATATGATGTATCCACTGGTATCCAAGCCGAAAGATGTGTATCCATCTATGACAGACAGCCATACATTGTACAAGCACAGGAAGCGGATCTGACATGCAAACAGAGGCAGTACCACAAGGGTAACCCTTACACTATAACTTTACGCCTTGCACTGATACAGAATGAAATGTGATCTATCAAATAGAAAACTAATATCACTAGTAACAAACTCCAGAAAGCATATTTCACGTTGTTACATGCAGGGTTTGCAATCATTCCCCTGCACGTCAAGGGTTAACTAGTGCCTACTCCACTTCTATTCCATGCCAAAACACTTCTTACCTGTAAAGTAGAAAGCAGAACTTGCAAACCACTAGAGCCTTCACTTGCCATGTCTGTGCCAATGACAACTATGTCTCGCTCACAGTGTGGTCAAGCAGACAACCAGCAGACACAATGCAGCCTCAACCCGTCTCTGCCAAGTCCCTGATGCTCTCTGTCCTAAGGGCAGATCAAGTCACACACAGACGGGCATGCTACTATTCAAAGCAGTGCAATTCTAGACCTCAGCTGTGGGAAATAAATGCCAGCTTGCCAGTGTGACGATTACATTAATTTCCTACGTAAAGAATCTCAGAGATTAAGCAGGGTCTCATTGCGAGAGATATGAGAGGGACAGAACTCCTTGTTGGGAAAAGTGGGAGGTAGCCAGGAACTTCAAGTCAGCAAACAAAACAGGCAGGAGAGGCGAAGAACATGACAGACACTGGCAGCCTGTGGGAATTGTACAAACGTCCCCGGGAAGACAAGAGTGGTGGCTTTCAATCCACATGAAATCGGATACTGGATTTCACATACTGCTCACCAAAAGGGACCCTCTGGGGGTAAAGAAAATAACAAGCCCACATCCGAAATAGAAACACTCAGAATTCTACTGTACGCACACCTGCAGAACTGGCAATAACTTCCCCGATTGCTTCCCTTGTACCTCTGAGTAACACCATATTGATTTTAATCAGCTCAATAAAGAATCGCTGATGAATTCTCAACAAGTTTTTACATTTCTAAAGAGCAGAAAGTTTGAGGTTTTACGTTTTAATCAATGCAAAATGTATTTTTTTTTTAGAATGTTCAGCGGTATTTATTTTTCTATAAAGATCATTAATAATATTTGTCTTATAGTAAAGAAAATCTTTAATACTTTGAGTTGTCGTATTCAGTGGGGAGACGCCACCAAGTCACCAGCCCTACTCAAAATTTGAAAAGTATAAAAAAAAATGTAAAATCTGGCAAATAACCTTTGTTTTGAAACCACCTTTTATTTAGCATTTACAGTGGTTACAGAAAGTATTCTGTTTCCTTGCAGCTAATTGCTAAAAACAAAAAAGTTCTTTTTTTGCTCATTTATCTATACTCTGCAACCAACTTCACATAAAAAAACAGAAATGTTGATTTTTTTGCTAATTTATTAAACAAGAAATACTGAAAAATCACATGGTCATAGGTATTCGGACCCTTCAGACCTTCTGTGACACTAATATTTAACTCACTTGCTGTTCATTTCCTTCTGCTTCTCCCCGAGATGGTTCTACTCCTTCATTGGAGTCCATATGTGTTTTTTTTAAAACTGATTGGACTTGATTTGAAAAAGAAAACACCTGTCTGTATAAGACCTCACAGCTTACAGTGCATGTCAGAGCACAGAAGAATCATTAGGTCTAACAAACTGCCCAAGGAGCTCAGAGACAGATTTGTGGTAAGGCTCAGATCTGGGTGAGGTTATAAAGAATTTCTGCAGTACTCAAGGTTCCTAAGAGCACAGTGGTCTCCATAATTCTTAAATGGAAAAAGTTTGGGATGACACAACTCTTTCTCAACTTGGCCATCCAGCCAAACTAATCAACTGTAGGAGAGGAGCCTTGGTAAAAAGGATCCCCAAGATCACTGTGGCTGAGTTCCAGAGGTGCGGTAGGGAGATTGGAGAAAGTTCTACAAAGTCAATCAGCTCTGTGGCAGAGTGTGATGATGAAAGCCTCTCCTCAGTGAAAGATCTATAAAAAGCCTGCATACAGTTTGCAAATAAGACCCATAAAGTACTCCCAGACTATGAGAAATAAGATTATCTTGTCCAATGAGACAAACATTGAACATTTTGGTGTTAATTTTAAATGCTACCTGCCAAATACAGTGACACATGGTGGTGGCAGCATCATGCTATGGGAGTGTTTTTCAGCTGCAGGGACAGGATGACTGGTTGCAATTGAAGGAAAGATAAATGTGCCAGTTACAGGGATATCCTGGATGAAAACCTCTTCCAGAGTGCTCTGGATCTCAGACTGGGCCAAAGGTTCACCTTCCAACAAGACAATGACCCTAAGCACACCACAGCTAAAATAACAAATCAAAGGCTTCAGAACAACTCTGTGACCATTCCTGACTGGCCCGGCCCTGACCTAAACCCAATTGAGCATCTTTCGAGAGACTTCCACCAACATTCACCATCCAACCTGAGGGCACTAGAGAGGATCTGCAAGGAAGAGGCAGAGGATCCCCAAATCCAGGTATAAAGGATTCTGAATTTTACATAGTAACACTCAGAATTCTGGTAAAAAAAAAACAGCCTTCTTTATTGAAAATCAACCCACGGACCAACATTATTCATGGTCATTGGAATGTATAATGTCTATAATACAAGGTGAGACAACTTTAATTAAGAAGCTATTTGCCCATATCTGAGATGAAATGATTCTTTTGACTTCTCTCAATTCTAAAAAGATTTTATTTTCCATTTCTGAAGAACCCGGTTCATTCACCTGGCAGACTGGCAGTAAAGGGATGTCTTGTCATTCAGACAATACCTGCCATATCATGCTTTAAAGTTTACCTAGCAATATCCTATGCTGAATACAAAGGAAGACATCTGTATAATAGGCCATGGATTGTGCAAACTCTGACTTTGTATGGTATCAATTATAGCTTCAGTATATTCATTCACATCAGATCTGCACCAATTTTTTCCTACTTATGCTTGGAATAGAGATGTCATTCGTTCAGTGCAGGTAATACTCTTCTATAGACTTAATGCTGTACTACAGAAAACATATTGTTATGATACGTCTGCCTTATACATGAGGCCAGGTACAAAATAGATGGTGACATTTATTAAATCCATGTTTAGAAATCAGTGCATAACCTTACCTTACTAATTAATGATAATGAGGCACATTTATTAGGGGTCCGCGGACCGCATTTCCGCCGGGTTTCCTGACTATTTCCGATTTGCGCCGCATTTAACAGGGGTGTTTGGTGCACGTGATTGGATTTTGCAGCAATCCGCCAGTTTTCATGCGACACAAACCAGGGGGCGTGGCCATCGGACAATCTGACTCATACGGACTAAGCGCTGGATTTAAAATTCAAATTGTGTCGCGAGACATGCACTCACATACACCGGGAAGAAGAATGTGAACTCCGGTGGACCTGAGCAGGGAATGTCACATGCAGGATATCGGGTGCACGATCTTAGTGAATCGCGCCAGACTTCATCCTCGTCGGACAATCCGAATCGGAGATCGCGACAGAACCAGGTAAGTAAATGTGCCACAATGTCTCTTCAATCCCAATAATAGAACCTACTTACCTTGAAAGGTTATCCACTTTTTAGATATTGGATGTTATCCTTTCTATAGTATAGGTTATCAATATCAGATCTGTGGGGGTCTTATACTTGGGAAACAGTGAAAGCATAAATTAATACTTTTTCACTCTATTTTTATGTCCTTGGCAGAGGTCACTGATATCTTAAAGGAAACTATCATCAAAATCAAGTATGATAATAAAGGGCCAGCCATCGTTACTACATTGTGGGTCTTCCCGGCACTGTTGAGGTGTCACCACATGTTGCTGTGATCTGAAAGGGATGGTAAGTCTGCAGTGCATAGTTACCATCCTTACGGAAGAAATTCAGACGCAAAGCAATAGCAAGGTGAAGGGCTGACTTCTCCGATTTTCTCCCTTAAAATAATAAAAATTCTTTTTTTTATAGCTCACACAGAATACGCAGCCTTGCACAGAATTTGTCAATCAGTCCCTGTCCCCATGGGGCTCACAATCTAATCAACCTACCAGTATGTTTTGGAGTGTGGGAGAACATAAAAACTCTTTGCAGATGTTGACTTGGATGGGACTTGAACCCACAACCCCAACAGTGCAAGGTTGTAGTGCTGACCATTAAGCCACCGTGCTGCTCACTCCCTGAATAAAGGAGTGTTTTACACTGGGCTAGCTGTCCCTCTCTTTCGCAAAAGGCAGATACCCTGACCAAAGGTCAATGGCAGAGTATCTCTGTCTCAGATTCTTCTCCTGGTTGTCTACAAGAAGACACTGCAAAACACTAAGGACTGGGACTGTTCTCTTTATAAACCTTCTATTTCAGCCCAAACAATGACAAAACATGCGACCATAGACTTACATTGAGTCCATATAATATTCTATGGAAGAAAGTGGTAAACAACCTTCCAAACAGCACCTGTCATTCTAAAAGTCAGGGGGGCAGATTTACTTACCTGGTCCATTTGCGATCCAGCGGCGCGTTCTCTGCGGAGGATTCGGGTATTCCGGCGATTCACTAAGTTAGTCCGCCCGATGTCCACCAGGTGTCGCTGCTGCGCTGAATTCTGTCGGAGTGCACTGAAGTTCACCGTCCTACGCTGGGTGCAGGTAAGCGCGTGTCAAGCGATACTTTTTTTTTAAAAAATGCAGCGGTTTTTCCTAATCCGTCGGGTTTTCTTATGGGCACGCCCCCCGATTTCTGTCACGTGCGTGCCGGCGCTGTTGCGCCACAATCCGATCGCGTGCACCAAAATCCCGGGGCAATTCAGGGAAAATCGGCGCAAATCGGAAATATTCTGATAACCGGATAACCCATCGGAAAAGCGCGATTCGGGCCCTTAGTGACCCCCAGGGTGTTTGTTTTTCTGGACTGATGCGAAAACGCATTATACACAGCACCTGATACCTCTATCATTGACCTGACAGTGGTAAGATCTTTTATTTATTTTCCCCTGCTCATTATTTATTTTCCTCCCCTTCACTCTCTTACAGCCTCCAAAACCCATCCCCGGAGGTCAGTCAAGACTTGATCATGCATTTACCATATATATGCTATGTACATGAATTGTGACTGGCCATTATCTTGAATTGATTACTTACTGTTATTAATTGATAGTAATTTAACTAATATAACGTTAAAAAGCTAACACATGTATTCTATAAAACTCTTTGCTGAATGTTGTCATTTGATTTACTATGCTGTGTGGTTCACGTTTAATATATATACCTTTGATTTATCTCTTATATGTATTTCATATGTTTGTATCTACATTGTCTCATGAAGGCCAAACAGCCTGAAACATCAGTTATATTTAAGCTGTACCTATCAAAATAATCCACTTTGGATCAATGAGTAACATTCCTTGGTTTATCATGCTTCATTTTGATAGTAGATTTCCTTTAAGAGCTGGAAAACTCCTTTTGCTTGTAAGAATACACTCACTGGCCACTTTATTAGGTACACCTGTCCAACTGCTCGTTAACACTTAATTTCTAATCAGCCAATCACATGGCGGCAACTCAGTGCATTTAGGCATGTAGACATGGTCAAGACAATCTCCTGCAGTTCACACCGAGCATCAGTATAGGGAAGAAAGGTGATTTGAGTGCCTTTGAACGTGGCATGGTTGTTGGTGCCAGAAGGGCTGGTCTGAGTATTTCAGAAACTGCTGATCTACTGGGATTTTCACGCACAACCATCTCTAGGGTTTACAGAGGATGGTCCGAAAAAGAAAAAACATCCAGTGAGCGGCAGTTCTGTGGGCGGAAATGCCTTGTTGATGCCAGAGGTCAGAGGAGAATGGGCAGACTGGTTTGAGCTGATAGAAAGGCAACAGTGACTCAAATCGCCACCCGTTACAACCAAGGTAGGCAGAAGAGCATCTCTGAACGCACAGTACGTCGAACTTTGAGGTAAATGGGCTACAGCAGCAGAAGACCACACCAGGTGCCACTCCTTTCAGCTAAGAACAGGAAACTGAGGCTACAATTTGCACAAGCTCATCGAAATTGGACAGTACAAAATTAGAAAAACGTTGCCTGGTCTGATGAGTCTCGATTTCTGCTGCGACATTCAGATGGTATGGTCAGAATTTGACGTCAACAACATGAAACCATGGATCCATCCTGCCTTGTATCAACGGTTCAGGCTGGTGGTGGTGGTGTCATGGTGTGGGGAATATTTTCTTGCCACTCTTTGGGCACCTTGGTACCAATTGAGCATCGTTGCAAAGCCACAGCCTACCTGAGTATTGTTGCTGACCATGTCCATCCCTTTATGACCACAATGTACCCAACATCTGATGGCTACTTTCAGCAGGATAATGCACCATGTCATAAAGCTGGAATCATCTCAGACTGGTTTCTTGAACATGACAATGAGTTCACTGTACTCAAATGGCCTCCACAGTCACCAGATCTCAATCCAATAGAGCATCTTTAGGATGTGGAGGAACGGGAGATTCGCATCATGGATGTGCAGCCGACAAATCTGCGGCAACTGTGTGATGCCATCATGTCAATATGGACCAAAATCTCTGAGGAATGCTTCCAGCACCTTGTTGAATCTATGCCATGAAAAATTGAGGCAGTTCTGAAGGCAAAAGGGGGTCCAACCCGTTACTAGCATGGTGTACCTAATAAAGTGTCCGGTGAGTATATATTTTACACAAACATAGACATTGTGGGTGAGGGATATTATCACACAGGGTGCAGAGCTTCAGATGTGCATATGGAGACCCAAAGGTTCTGACACATAGAAGGGGCATCAGTTTACAGTTGCAAGTGGTTAATGTATATTTTATGCTACTAGGCATCATTCAGATGGCTGTTATGAGGGCCATTATCTGGTCCCAATTATTTGCAACCAGATCACAGCCCCCATAGACCTCTATGGCTCCAGGGCACTACGCAGTGAGAACATGGTGCATCACCGCACTGTGATCAAGTCGGGTGGCCGCCCATCTGCCTATGGAGGGAGGATGAGTGAAATGCGTCCACCTCTCCCACCTCCCAGCCCTGTGCTTGCCTGGGATTCAGTCCGGGTGAGCACACAACCGTGGGAAAGCTCCCTTATTATGTAAAATATCCTGGAGATGGTTATGCTTCGTCCTGACAGCAGCAGCGCACAGGGCCACAGAGATTAGGTCAAAACATGACACATCTTCCATCGTGTCCTTCCTTGGAGTCACAAAAAATCAGCATTGTGAGAATGTGCGGTTTTTGGTCACACCAAGTATAAAAGTGGAGAATAGTTGTGTTTTAAAAGCAACCATGGTTGGTAGTGACCGAGGATTAAGGGTGTAACAGGAGGAGTAGAGAGCAAAGCAAGGCCCTATTCACATGGCCATGTGATCGCCCGGAAGGGATCTAGAGCCTAGCTCATGACCAAAAGGAGAGGGGAGGTGGAGTGAGCGCTCCTCACCCCTAATCATAAAAACCAAGCAACCGCGGTGTGGCAAGATACCATACGTGCAGCCCAGATAACGGCCACAGTTAGGCCCATGCAAATAAGGCCTTAGGCACATGGTGCAGATGTTGAGTCAGAAGAAGGCCCAGAGATTCTGATCAGTGCAGTGGATTGGAAGGTGACAGTGGAAATGCTGGAAAAAAAGGGGACAGATTGGATGTAGGGCGTGACACCAGAACTGGAAGTGACAGATTTCCATAGCAGGTAAGAGTTGCCAGGTGTTAGGTAGCAGCAGTGTCTCTTTAGTTTTCAACTAGATGCTTTACTTAGATAGGACAGAGTTCACACGCTGCCATGCTGTAACCACCAACATACACAAAGGCAATGACTATACAGCTCTCCAGGGATGCTTCCTTTTACAGTTTTTCATGGTCAAAACTGCTGACAGATTCCCATTAACCAAATTAAAGCTGAAGTAAGGGTAGACACATCATCAAGCAGTCTTCCACATATACGCTGTAAATCACTGTAATGTCACCATTGGGACACAGATTTACATGCCTAATAAATTTGGAGAAGGAAGCTCATAACTTTGTAGGACGCTTTTCTACAAACACATGGGCTGACCCCTGTAGAGTTCTTCCTATGGATGCAATGCCCAGTAAAAACACCACCTGTGAAGGCGGAAGCTTATAACCATAATTACTTATAGCACAGGTTGAAGGTCATTGGAAACTCTGCTAAAAATGTATATCAAAAGTGACAAGTGAGTATGAGTGGGCACAAGTGTGCAGTTACATTTCTGTAAGTAGAAGGTTCAAGGAGCCTTTAGAAGAAGGCGGGATTGACACTTTACATTGCAGAAAGTTCCTTTTCACATGGGAGAAAACTCAGCTCCATATAACATTGACTGCTACTTTAATCCTACTGCTGTTGACAAGCGAACATGTGGTACATTGCTGACTAATGCTCTGCAGCACTGCCTGACCTTTCAGCAGCCAAGCAACTTAAATAATTAGTCAATCTATGGGATGGAAAATATACCATATATATAAATACATACACACACATATCTTATATTATATTAATAAGGGAAAACTAGAATCAAAATTAAACATGACAAACCTGGATATTCTTATATATTTTTTATATGTGACCAACTTCTTTCCTAAAATTAACTTTTAAAATTATGCTAATGAACCCCAAGGGTCTCTGCTACCAGAGCTCATCCGTGCTGTAGCTTTGCAGGCTGTTACACTGTCTCTCACTTTCCCCTGCTCCTGCACAACATTTCACCCCTCCATCTTCCTGATGTAATCTCACTGCAGCAGAGGAAGTTTCAGCACACAGTGGGAGGGGGAGCACGGAGAGGATCTGCTAACAACCCTAGGGGCATGTCAGGCTCATTAGCATAATCGTAAAGGTTGATTTTAGAAGGGGGCAATGGATAACACATATAAAAATATTTTTATGGTCATGGTGCCTGGATCTTTAAGTAAGTGTCACTGGTTTATCGCATTTGATTTTGACGGTAGATTGCTTTTCAAGTTAACCCCTTAATGAAAGGCAGTGTACTTTTACAGCGCAGTGTGATAAGGGTTTGTGGAGATGGTTCCATTACTCAGACCTCTCCAAAACATATAAATAAGACATATTAGGCATCAATGCAACTGAAAATACTCATCTATAAAAATACACTATTAACACTTTAATTAACACTCCTATATATGAAAGCATTTTATCAGTTGGTAATGTGGAGGATGGCAGGTGTCATCTGTCAAGGTTTCTGGTCTCAGTCATGTAATCTTCATAATCATTTTAACTTATGAGAACTGGTAACTGGATTTTAACTCAAGGATAAGCTTGCTCTGTGCACCTGTGGGATCACTTCACTTCATTAGTCTGACGTTTGGTCTGGTAAAACCTGAATGTATATGGACTGAGCAGAAACAAACTTGTGTATGTACAACCGTCCTAAGTCTGTGTAACATAAATATCTACAGAACATAAAACTGTAATATACAACAATGTAAAGAGGAAAACCAATTTCTCCGATCAAGTGCATTTTTTGCAGTTCTTTTTGGGGGCATATTGGTTGATTTGCCCCCCTTTTTCAACCCCCCCAAGTTTGCTACGACTGATTTATCTTGGGTTTATCCTTCCCCTCTACATAGAAAATAATTACTTACGGCCATTCTTGCGGCTGAAAATAGTGCACGCTCTATACTTTTTGCAGCCACGGCATGTTACAGGGAGCACGCGTTGCTTTCACCGTACCAAGCCCGGACGCCATAGCCATCTATGGGGGACTGCATATATGTCCCTCATATATTCGTGTGAATACACCCTTAGTCTTTGTGTATCTGTATTATAAAATCCTGGACAATGCAACTTTTTACTGGATGTTCCTGTTTCAGCCAAAGTCACCCAGGACCTATTGAGATTATGGCAGGCAAGAAGGTACATGAGGAGGCAGAAAATTGGATGATACCATAGTGTAGTAGAATGTGATAAGCCCTATAGCCATGCAAATGGGTCTTCAATGGTGGATCAACAGCAGTGGAAGGAGACAAAGCAAATTGAAGGTGCCCTATACTGCTATTAGTGATTGACAACAGTAAAGAGAAAGGGGTTTTGACCATCAACAAGTTCTACAACGCTCAAGAAGACATTTTCCTAAAGGAAACTCAACAGTATGTCCGCCCAGTATGTGAGCTCAGTCCATTTTATTCTAAGCAAGTATCATCACTATTAACAGGCGGCTTTAGTTATTATCTCTTATTGAGTGGTTTAGCTAAAACCCAGCTCTTGATCTTTCACCCCAAGCCAGATGCGTTTCAGCTGTCACATTTGGCAAAGTAAATAATATCAGACCTTTAAGGTGAGGAATGTGAGAGGTCCACATAGAACAGCTGCAACGACTATGGGCTATCACAGAGCACAAGGGGACATATAACAAATTAGCAAAGTGAGAGCAAAGTGCAGATCCATTAAGCTATTGGATGGATTCAAGTCTTAGTTTTCAATTACTTTTCAAGTTAAGTGAATGGTAAATTATGGCCCATATAATATGCAGTGGTAGAACACTGCACACTACTATTATAGTAAAGTCTGAGGACTAGTTCACATACAAAGTTATGGAAGAGGCAGTGGTCCAATGATGTAGGTGTCTTGTAAATAATTAGAGATGAGCGAGCACTAAAATGCTCGAGTGCTCGTTATTCGAGACAAACTTTTCCTGATGCTCGAGTGCTCGTCTCGAATAACGAGCCCCATTGAAGTCAATGGGAGACTCGAGCATTTTTCAAAGGGACCATGGTTCGGGAATAAAATGTGTTAATTAATTGAAAAAGAATGTCTTCTGATAAGTTAGCAGATGTATGCAAACATCTGCAATCTATTCTTCACTGTTCCGCGCGTATATTATCTCCCGACAAGTTAGCAGATGTGAAGAACAGTGAAGAATAGAATAAAAACAGTGAACACAGTGATCACAGGATCATTTAAGTGAAAAACACAGTGAAGAACACAGTGAAGAATAGATTACAGATGTTCGGCACATCTGCTTACTTGTCGGGAGATACGCTGTCCCGGGATCCGCTGCTCTTCTTCCACTGAAGTCTCCCCTATGTCTCCGTGCCCCTATGTCTCCCCTGCCCCTATGCCTCCGTGCCCCTATGCCTCCGTGCCCCTATGTCTCCGTGCCCCTATGTCTCCGTGCCCCGATGCCTCCTTCCCCCGATGTCTCCATGCCCCTATGCCTCCGTGCCCCAATGTCTCCGTGCCCCTATGTCTCCGTGCCCCTATGTCTCTGTGCCCCCATGTCTCCGTGCCCCGATGTCTCCGTGCCTCTATGTCTCCGTGCCCCTATGTCTCCGTGCCGCTCCGTGCCGCTGCCCGATGTCTCCGTGCCCCGATGCCTCCGTGCCCCGATGTCTCCGTGCCCCGATGTCTCCGTGCCCCTATGTCTCCGTGCCCCTATGTCTCCGTGCCCCTATGTCTCCGTGCCCCTATGTCTCCGTGCCCCGATGTCTCTGTGCCCCTATGTCTCCGTGCCCCTATGTCTCCGTGCCCCTATGTCTCCGTGCCGCTCCGTGCCGCTGCCCGATGTCTCCGTGCCCCGATGTCTCCGTGCCCCAATGTCTCCGTGCCCCGATGTCTCCGTGCCCCTATGTCTCCGTGCCCCGATGTCTCCGTGCCCCGATGTCTCCGTGCCCCTATGTCTCCGTGCCCCTATGTCTCCGTGCCCCTATGTCTCCGTGCCCCTATGTCTCCGTGCCGCTCCGTGCCCCGATGTCTCCGTGCCCCAATGTCTCCGTGCCCCTATGTCTCCGTGCCCCGATGTCTCCGTGCCCCTATGTCTCCGTGCCCCTATGTCTCCGTGCCCCTATGTCTCCGTGCCGCTCCGTGCCGCTGCCCGATGTCTCCGTGCCACTGCCCGATGTCTCTGTGCTGCTCCCCGGTGTCTCTGTGCTGCTCCCCGGTGTCTCTGTCCTGCTCACCGTGTTCTTCAATGTGTTCTTCACACATATATATTGTTCTTCACATACTATTTTGTTCGCACCGTTCCGCGCGTATCTTCCGACAAGTTAGCAGATGTGCCGAACAGTGAAGAATAGAATAAAAACAGTGAACACCGTGAACACAGGATCATTTAAGTGAAAAACACAGTAAAGAACACAGTGAAGAATAGATTACAGATGTTCAGCACATCTGCTCACTTGTCGGGAGATACGCGCGGAACGGTGCGTACAAAATAGCATGTGAAGAACAATATATATGTGTGAAGAAGACATTGCAGATGTATGTAAACATCTGCAATGTGTTCTTTACACACATATATATTGTTCTTCACATACTATTTTGTACGCACCGTTCCGCGCGTATCTCCCGACAAGTAAGCAGATGTGCCGAACATCTGTAATCTATTCTGCACTGTGTTCTTTACTGTGTTTTTCACTTAAATGATCCTGTGTTCACTGTTTTTATTCTATTCTTCATTGTTCTTCACTGTGTTTTTTTAATTAAATGCTCGATCTCGAGCAGGGGAAATACTCGTCCGAGCAACGAGCCGTTTCGAGTACCTTAATACTCGAACGAGCATCAAGCTCGGACGAGTATACTCGCTCATCTCTATAAATAATATCTCACCAAAGTTATCATACATATCAGCACTTGTGCCTGCTGCTGCGTATTCACAGCGGGATACATCAAGAGGCTTCCACCTCTTGATGTTTCGGGCAGCCTGCCATGCATCGTTTATACTACGCTAGGCAGGGCCTGGCGTAGAAATAAACGTAGCCAGCGACTTTTAACATGTGAAAAGCCGCTGGCAGCAGCAAGTGCGCCAGCACAGGTATAGTAGCACCCCACGCCGACCAAATCCCGGTCGGCCCCGTCCTCTGCTCGTCTGGCCGTGCCCCTCATTTACGCCCCAATGGCGTGAAGGTGGCGGATAGGGGCAAATAATCGCAACTCCTAGCAATAAGCTAGCATGTGCGATTATTTCAGGGCCTCTGCACCACGTCAGTCCTGATAAATACGCCCCAGTTTCTTTATTGTCTTATAGAATCAAAAGGAACCCACTCCTGTCTTTGGCTGAAAATATTGCAACAAAATATGCAAGAAATGCAACATAAACATTATATATCATAGTTTTATAGTACAAAAAGTTGAATGGGGACCCAGGTTCATGAAATCCAACCTATTACAATAGAGTGTCAATACAAGCAAGGCAAAAAATACTGGCCTATAATAAGATAAAAGTTGGTCACCATAGCATGAAAAAAATGCATCCAGGCCCTTGTTGACCTTGTCATTACAACATTGTATGGGAGCGGGCTCTGTACTCTCACTGCTCTTACTGTAAAGAATCCCTGTGTATCACAATGGACTAACAGTCTATCCTGACATAAAGGATGTTTCTTCATGACAGGCCTATGTCCCTCCTAATTAAATTCAAATTTAATTTATTTAGATTGACGCATATATGCTTTTATGTAAAAACTGAATAATTACAGATTTGAGAACCTGTGTGATGTGTAGTAAAAAGTAATGATTCCAGATGAAGAAGGAGGGGGCTTGCAGGACACTTGACATGGACTGGTTTGGTATTCTGGAGGTCTCATAATATATAGCTCCAGTCTGAATGGCAGGGTAAAGAATCCAATGCTCCAAGGTCTACCATTGCTTTAATCTTTCTTGGCCTCACTGTTGGACCCCCAATACTTAGGGCCTCACAATATTTTTCGGTGTGTTTTATGGGAAAATCTTCCCCAGCTTGTTGATAATATATAAAAAGAATGAACAGATGCACAATGATTTCAACAAGACGATAATAATGGGGGATATCTATGTCAATTCTCAGCATTGTTCATAGTGTGTTTAAGAGGGAAACAGAGATAATGGAAGGAATTTTCAGGCAGTCATCTTTAGCAGCGTTTTGCACTGTGATTATATATTGCGGCGCACAGTCTTAATGGGAACCTGTCATCAGAAATTGGCCTAATAAACCACTAGCGGTATGTTGTCAAGTAGCGTATCAGTTTCTAGATGATGTTTTTTCATGGCCTGGTGTGGTGGCATTATCCAGAAAATCAACTTTGAAGTGAGGTTTTATGAAGTCAAGGAGGTGGAGAGTTTAACATTGAAGTCAAGCTTTCCCTGCATTATATTGCCCTCTTTACTGTAATTGATGGTCCTGCGTCCAAGTACATACTTGACTGAATTTCCTGGAGTCTGGAGCATGATGTCTATCACATGGGAGGAGGTGTTCAGAGGCAGGAAGAGCTTGACTTCAGTGTTAAACTCTCCTCCTCCCTGACTTTATACAACCAATTAAGATCTCACTTCAAAGTTAGATTTTCTGGATGATGCCACCAAGCTGGGCCATGAAAGAAGCATGATCTAGAAGCTACTCAGCTGCTTGACAGCATAATGGTAGTGGTTTATTAAGCCTAGTTCTAATGTACTTGGCACATTACAAGAGGAAAAAGCGGGCATCATAAATTACACCTTCATGTTTTTGTGGTGCTCACACTCTGGAAATCTGATGGAATAAAAAACCCCGGGATTGCCTGATGAAAGGTTTAATAAATTCTGATCATTATGATCTATACTAAATCAACAGAACAAATATGAGACTATATTCTGCACATTCGATCACCAATTCATGCAAATTCTGCCTCAGTTACATACTATATATAGAATAAAGACCATAGACTCTAGGCTACTCCATTAACCTCTAACGGAGGTCAATCACATGCGGATCCACACCCTGATCCATAGCAAAGATCCTCGTTTCAGCTGTGGACTTCATCTGTGTATTATCTTCAAAAGATGTTATGCACTTAAAACTAAGGGGCCCCTTTAATTGCAAGAACTGGAACATTAGAAATAGATGTCCATTACTGCTATATCTGGACATACCAGAAGCCCAAACAGCTTACACATGGATATTTAACATGTATTTAGTTATGGAATAAATATGCAACTCCAGGGAAAAGAGGCAGAGCAATTAGGAAGAGATGACTGAATAATTGCTACCGTCTATCTGGGCCTCCAGTGTTAGTATCCAATGAACACTGAGAATAAGCTTCCCTGACCTGACTTACATTCCATAGCGCATAGCTATGTATTCCATACGTAATCTCTAGTATCAAGGCAAACATGTTATACAGCAGCTATATAGGGCCGGATAAACAAATCATGAGACAATATTTCTTAATCCCATGGCTACCGGTATCAGTCTGGAATGTTGTCCTGGACAACTGCTGGCCCATCGCCTTTTACAACAGGGATGAAGTGTAAGTAGATATTTGGCTTGCTCATAATCTCTTTGTACATGGTAATATCACATGGCCAATTAAATCCGAACTGTTGTCACAAGTTGTTGGCGAAATAGCACACATTAAACCGAATGGCCAAGCAATTGCTAATGGACCTAACTTTAAATACAGTGATAAAGAGCTATTAAGTGCAAGCAAACTGGAGAGAAAACCCGAACAACTCTGTGTAATGCATATTTAACAAGGCACAGCAGCCTTTTGACTACAATACAAATTTGGATGTGTTTTCAGCCCATTGCTCAAGATCGGATCAGTAATTCTGTTTAAAATGCTGTCTACTTTATATAAATACGTAAATATATACTACTACTATTTACTAGTAAGCTCCTGTGCACATTTATACAATTTTACGCTGCAGATTTTTAAAATGATTTTTCCAAAAATAAAAGAGCTTTAATTTTTATTCCTTTACAATTATTTTTTTTCCTTTTATTTCCATATTTTTAGGTCTAATGTCATCTCTTGTCCTGTCTCTTTCAAAGGAATATTCTAGGTATATTAACCCATAATGCTATAAATAAATTAATAAAACAAAACTCAATGTGGCACATGTATCATTGTATTTCTTCTGTCCTCACGCTTGTGTCTTCTTATGCATCTTAGATGGAGCTTTTATGATTCACAGCATTTTATAGGTGTTCTAAAGTAGGTGGAGTTATCTCCATGATGGCCGTCACAGGATACTACAACTCTCATGAGCCCTCTGTTCTCAGGAACAGCTCCTCCCTCTCATGCTCTGCTCCCAGTGATCTCTGAGGTGATGACATATCAGACTCTCTTGCTCTGTTACCATGTTAATGGAAAGCAATAAACTACAATTGTCCTTCACCCTCTATAGCTGTGTGTTTAACTGCCATCACTGCATATTACCTCAGCCCCACAGAGTCCTGTTCTGCCTCACATGCCTTTCTTCTTCTCTACTTCATGAACTGACCCCTCAGCACAGATATCTGAGGCTTCTCTTGTTCCTCCACCTAACCATGTGTAACGGGTCACACAGACAACAGAACTAAAAGTCTCTATGGGAAGAGTCCGGAGGGAGGGGTCTGTGGACCAGTGGACCCTCTGGACCACCGCAGGAGATGGTATGAGGCCCGCGGTGGCAGCCAAGGTACAGGGATGTGCAGGGAACAGTCCAAGCCTGGTATGACAGCAGCAACACAGAGGAACACTGGTAACGCTGGCACGGACTGCAGACACCGCTGGACTGGAACCCTGGAAGGCACAGCAGGAAGCGTATGGGAACGCTGGAGACAGGAGACACGGAGGCGTCTGGAAACGCTGAAAGACAGGACACACCAGGAGCGTATGGGAACGCTGGAGACACACAGAAACACAGGAAAGCGTCTGGAAACGCTAATGGGCTTTCTCTTCCACAGGAACGGCTTAGGGAAGCCTGGCATGGCAACCATAGGAGATCCTAGGAGAAGATCCGGCAGGGAGAGAAGGGAGGTGCTGGATTATAAGGGCGAGCCGGATTAGCAGGAGCCAATCAGGAGGACGCTGGCCCTTTAAGGCTTGAGAAGTCCGCGCGCGCCCTCTAGTGGTGAGAGCGTGCGACTGCAGGCAAGGAGGCGTGCGGCCTACACGCCTGGAGCCGGAGCACAGACAGGAGCCAGGAGAGGTAAGTGAGGGCAGGGAGACGGGGACCGGCAGGCAGCGGAGCACGGGTGTACCCGCGATCCGCGACATGGATCGCGGGAGCACCCGTGACACCGTGATAGGACCTCCATGACATCAAACCCACTGCAAACTACCAACTACAGCCAAACATAGTGATGAATACATGATCTTTCCAGGCAATTATTGGACATGTGACCAGTGGCCATCTTAAGTCTGGTGCCTCTTACACTGGGACAAAGTCACAAGACTAACCAAAGGCCCAGTAGCATTTTAATTCTTCATTGTTTAGTATTTTCACATACTTTTTCTGCTAAGGGAAGCAACATTTTAAATAACAACTAATTACATATTAGCTTATATTTTAATGACTTGGTGTAGAGATGGCACAAAGGGAGAAATACAATTCACAGTGGTTCACTAGTAATTGTGTTTATTTCATGGTTTGTTAACTGATAAATGTACCCCATTGATTCAGCTGCATTTGATTTGATTGATTGACAATTTCATAGTAGATGAGTATTACACAATTTGTTGTATCTGACATCGGAAGTGGCTTGCAAAGTAACTTTGAAAGAGTAAAAATAAAAACATTCTGACCGGAGCTCCTTTTATGTCTTCATGTATATCCTTTAGCGAATCCACAATTTCGTTCCACTTTCCCTCTTGGCAGGGGCGGACTGGCCATAGACTTTACCGGGAGACTTCCCGGTGGGCCGGTGCCCTGAGCAGCTGATGGGGCCGGTCCATTCCTCCGCTTGGCCCCTCCTCCTCTCCCTCACTACATGTGCAGAGCTGTCGGCCAGATCACTTCCTATGCTCAGGCTCCTGCACTGCCCTCCCTGATGCATCCATATGATAAACTAACCTTATGATATGGATGCACAGCAGGGGTGGCAGTGCAGGAGCCTGTTCTCCCTGCAGATGTCAGCCCTAGCGCTGGGCTCCTCACAGGCCCTGCCCAGCCCATTACACAAGAGGCCACGCCCCCACAGCACAGCACAGCCCGGGCCTGGCAGCATGGAGGAAGAGGTGAGTGCTGGAGGGGTGGAAGGGGGGCTGGTGCCTCCTGTGTATGTGTATGTGTATGGGAGATGGTGCTGGTGCATGCTGTGTGTGTGTGTGTGTATGGGAGATGGTGCTAGTGCCTGCTATGTATGTGTGTATGGGAGATGGTGCTGGTGCATGCTGTGTGTGTGTATGGGAGATGGTGCTTGTGCATGATGTGTGTGTGTGTATGGGAGATGGTGCTGGTGCCTGCTGTGTGTGTATGTGTATGGGAGATGGTGCTGGTGCGTGCTGTGTGTGTATGTGTATGGGAGATGGTGCTGGTGCATGCTGTGTGTGGATTCGCTAAAGGATATACAAGAAGTCATACATAAGGTTAGTTTATCATATGGATGCATCAGGGAGGGCAGTGCAGGAGCCTGAGCATAGGAAGTGATCTGGCCGACAGCTCTGCACATGTAGTGAGGGAGAGGAGGAGGGGCCAAGCGGAGGAATGGACCGGCCCCATCAGCCGCTCAGGGCACCGGCCCACCGGGAAGTCTCCCGGTAAAGTCTATGGCCAGTCCGCCCCTGCCACGAGGGAAAGTGGAACGAAATTGTGGATTCGCTAAAGGATATACAAGAAGTCATAAAAGGAGCTCCGGTCAGACTGTTTTTATTTTTACTATTTGTTGGACGTGGGATCGATCCGTGACTGTGAGGTAGCTCCTAAAAGGGTTAAGTGTGCAACTAAGAATACTTTGAACTTTGAAAGAGTGAATTGACCGTTATATCCTTTCTCACTGATTATTTTTAGCCAAACTTTATTATCTATGGGAAATGGATTGTGTGGAAGATTCCATTTGTAAAGAGAACACAGTAGAAAGATTTGTTGAGATCTGGGGTCCTACTTGATTCAACAGTAGGTAAAAGAGACCTTCCAAAACACTCCCTGGTATCTCTTAAGGAATATTGACAATGATCCACCTATCTTACATGATGCAAGTGCAACCACAAAGTTCTCTGGAAGGGATGGCATCACACGTTTCCTCTTTATCCTGCTCATTACCCTTATTTCTGTTGTTTCTATCTACTTATGGTAAACGGTGTGGTCACATAATGGATATGGGTTTCCCTTACAATGCTATAAAACAATCCGCTTACTCGTTTTCTTGCTAGTCTGGAATGTTGATCAGGAATCCTCCACTATGACCATTATGTCTCCGGCAGCATACGGGCTTTAGGCAGTATGGGAATGTATAATAAGCATTGACCATAAGACTTACCACTTTGCAGCCTTTCAACTTCTTCCTTTCAATGATGAAATATGAACCAATAAAATTATAATTTCTTGTTGAACTTACCCATCAGACGGTTTTGTTTTGTAAAAAAAAATATATATATTTTTTCATTTGTTTTCATTTTCTACAATTTTATAAAAACTGGATAAAACCTGTTAAAAAAGAGAGGGAAATTTAAAAAAATTGCCCTGTGAGATCTATGGTGGACAGGGGATTGATTTAGGGGCAAGCTCTAAGTAGTGTGTCAAGTATGTTAGAGCTACTACATAAGCGACTAGAAACGAATACAATCTTTTGTGAAATGATAAGAACATTTAATAGAAAATGCACAGTTCTGAAAAAGAGGAGTGAGTAACAGAAGGCAAAGCAACAACAGACTAGGATTAACAGGAAAGAAAGGTGTCAGCATGTGGGAGCTGAAGATGTAGCTTGAAGATGGACCAAAGTTAATGCCAAGTAATGAATCAGATATATTTAAGACACATAACCGAGAATATTAATAAGTGCCAATAAATACCAAACAGAACCAGATGTTGAGACAGAATCAGGTCCAGGAAACATCATAACAATTGTATAGTAAAATAACCATATATGAAGCAAAGCTAAATCAGGGGAACCTACACTACACTACCTTCTGCTCCATCACAAGGCACGGCAGCTAAGCCATAGGATTGACACTCCATGGAATTGTAATGTAAACTAAGCTATAGTATTGATATTCACAGCAGTGAACCTACAGCGAGTCTGCATAATGTGATATAACATGGAGATTTTATAGGCTTTACATGTATGTATGTGGTGATGGTATTTAATATTCCATATCGTGCACTGGGAAGCCGGGAAAAAATTCCAAATGCAGTGAAATAGGTGAAAAAACGCATTTGCACCGTTTTCTTGTGGGCTTGTATTTTATGGCTTTCACTGCGCGCCCCAAATGACATGTCTACTTTATACTTTGGGTCAGTCCGATCACATGGATAGGTTTTATAATGTTTTCATACATTCTCAAAAATTAAAACCTGTACAAAAAAATGTTTTTTTTTTAATTTTGCCATCTTCTGGCGCTAATAACTTTTTCATATTTTGGTGTGTACAGAACTGTGGGTGGTGCAATTTTGTGCGACTTTTGATGACATTTTCAATGCTTCTATTTTTAGGATTGTAAGACCTTCTGATCACTTTTTATATAATTTTTTTATATTTTTCAAAATAGCAATTCTCAGTGATATTACTGGCTACCATCTTTTGTGACTTGCTAAACACTCTTGAAATGTTTACAAAAAGAATAAAAAGTTAATATAGTGGAGTCTTCTTACAGTACATTTGTCCATCGGTAGATCTACACATGTATTGTATTAGGGGTCTGAAGAGACAGATAGACTATAGCTACTTGCGGATGAACAGTATAGTACTGCAATCATATGCCATTATGACTTAGAGAAGGCACTCTTGGCTTCTCATGCTCCCTGTTCTATTAGGAACATAAGTGTCCCAGCTGTCCTGTAAATTATAGTTGTTTCTCTTGATAATCCCACTTAAATTACCTTTATATCACAGCCCTTCACCAAGGTCTGCATGACATTTACAGCCATAGGACATAGGATTGGTGTACTGTGACCTAACCTGAAATATTAAGCTCAAATATTTAATTTCTATTTTAATTTCTATACTGCTCTAATCTGAGTACATAAGTACAGTAGACATTTTTCTGTCTACATGACAAATAATAGCTATAGATTTCAGATGTGTTAAATGTCGCCAGGAAATCAATGCGTTATTTTCAAATTTAATAGTTCTTTTTATAGAAACATGAAGTTCTACATAACTATATTAAAAATAATTTCCTTTAACTACAGTATTTTTCAGACTATAAGGTGCACCAGAGTATAAGGCGCACCTGATTATAAGGATGAATGACCAGCAGGGGGCAGAACTGTGCACTGTTCAAGGCAGGTGTTGTCTGTAAGTATGGTTCATATATAAGGCACACTGACTATAAGGCACACCTTTGATTTCTGAGAAAAGCAAAGGATTTTTAGTGCGCCTTATAGTCCGAAAAATACGGTACTCATGGCAGCAACTAATTTAGGGTAAGCAGTAAACTACAGTGGGAGCAGCCATAGCAGCCGCTATGGGGCCCGCAGTATCAGGGGGCCCCGTTATCTGACATGACACTAAAGAATGGCGAATATGTACCATTATATATGTATAATGCTGATGTATATAACATATATGTGATGTATACATGCTGTATATGTGTGTGTATCTGTGATGTGTATATGCAGTACATATATATGGTGTGTGTATATACTGTATGTGATGTGTATATGCTCTATATGTGTGCAAGTGTATATGAGTGTGTATGAGTGAAGAACTGTATGTTTATGTATATTGGTCTATAAATGTGTGTAAAAATGGTGTAACATGTACATTTTTAAGGGGGCCCCATTCAGAAGTCTGCTATGGGGCCCTGCCTCTCCTAGTTACGCCCCTGAGGGTAAAAACTCCTAGAAAATAAAAGTGGTATTCCAACAAAATAATCGAACAGGTATAGCGGCTCTTATGGGTACTTAATGCTTAATGCCTTGCTGTTACCACCGTTACCAGTTGTCACCGCACTCCACTTCCTAGGTGTTTCCAAACAACATAGGAAAGACTAGTAGAAGCTTAATCAGCCAATAGCTGGTTTGAGGATCTTCTATTAGTGTTTTCTATGGTGTTGAGAGATGGATATGATATTGATGAGATTATCATCAATAAATGTAATCAATGGAGCAATTGGTGTTCTGATATTACTCCCATTATCGAGAAAAGGCACTTGATTTTGATGGAATTACTGACGAGCGAACATGAACCCACATGCCGAAAATAGAAGGTTTGGATCCCAGAACTCAAACCCGTATGCACTGCCAGTATTTAAAGACAGCCTGCAGCTTTGTCGGCAGTATTTAAAGGGTAAAGCCCACAATCAATGCGAACACCAATCACAGGTGTTACCAGTAGGGGGAAAAAATTTGGGTGGGAACCATAAAAGGTCTTCTCAGGAACTTGTATATGAATTGATGACGTTAGTTTTCCCTTTTTTTACCTTATACTATTAATTTAATTTTTGCAAGCATGGCAATCACTCAATGTTTCATGATAGGCTATATACAATTGAACCACTCACACCAGCGATTAAAAGAGTCTACTCAGCCAGTGTTTCAGGTGTTGTACATGATATTGGGTGACCTATTCTAAGGCATCAAAGAATGTCCTTGAAAGCCCCTTGGACCTGTTAGCATCCCTAGCTGCCATAGTCCTTGGTATGTTCTAAATTCTCTAGTTTTCGACCTGAGCTCTGTCAGACTCTTCTAAGATATCCATTGCGGTCAGAAGCTATTCTGAGGGAAACATCTACTTACGCCAGAAACCTGTCACCAACCCAAGATGGAAAGCTACTAAACCCACTAATCAGAAACATCACTGTGAAGTCCATAAATGGTACCCAGTGACTCCAGCCGAAAAGGCCAGCCTTTGACCTTAAGCTCAGTGAGCACAAAGAACACCATGTTCTATGGTGATAATAGTTATGTCAATCCTAGTCAAAGAATTCAAAGGCTACAGCATAATAATCTTATGACACAATTTACATCATCCTGCAACAGACATGTATAAAAACTATCAATCATTTTTATTTGGCCTAAGAAAGCTATTTTAAACCATGAGATAAGGATATATATATATAGTGAATATATTTGTGAGGCTGGAGATTTAGTTACAGATATGGAACTCAACGACAAGTCAAAAAGCCAATACAATTTACCTTTTATGTGTGCCAATTTGGCAAATACAGTTTCTTGATGAGCTTTATATGCCCCAACACACCAAAGGAAGTCAGACACTTTTATATTCTGAAATGTTAAAATTTATGATACTTTAAAGAAAAAATATAGACACTAAAGTGGCTGTGTCATGTGTATCATGGTGACAACATAGAGATATCATTTGGGGGCCCCACCAGTTAGGAGTCCGCTCTGTGATGGAACCCTGTGCTCTGCAGAAGGAGCACCTGATACTCAGATCCTGGCAGCCTGTACATCATATGGCAAGGCATTTATTTACATAGTTGCAATGTCATGTTATAATAGTCCTGCAGAGAACCCACCAGAACATCCTCAAATTTATAGACGGATGTGAAAACCACTAATTGGTTCAGGGAAGCTCAGGCATGTAGCAGTTATGGTGCATGTATTGCTAGATTAAAATTATCAACCAAATACTTTATGTACATGTGTTATGAGTAGCATACAATACTTCCCATCAATAATAATAATAAAAAAATAATAATAATTCTTTATTTATATAGCTCCTACAGATTACGCAACCCTGCACAGAGTTTGCCAAATCAGTCCCTGTCCCCAATGGGGTTCACAATCTAATCAACCTACCAGTATGTTTTGGAGTGTGGGAGGAAACCGGTGGAAACTCATGCAAAAACAAAACGCAGATGTTGACCCTGGGAAAAGAGACAGCTGTTATAGGGAGAGAAGCAAAGCTGTGTGACATCTAGGTTTTTTTTCATATTATATTTTATTAAAGATTTTTAGACAGTACAAAAACAATGAGAAATAGAAATAGGTCAGTAGCTATACACATAAGACTGATATCAGTGTGTCTTCATAGGTTATTGCAAGAATGTTACATGTCACAGAGTATTGCCATTTAAATGTCAACATCATCATGAAAAGAAGAAAGCATGAGAATCGGTAAGTTCCTGTGAAAGAGCAGATAAAGACGAAGAAGAGAGAGAGGAAGGGAGTGTAGGGTGGGAAAGGGAGGGGAAGGGGCTTTACCTCCCTTCCTCCCAGCTTCCCACTTACTGCAAGCCAATCAATCAGCCAGCTATGCTGGAACCGTTCTCGTCAGCTCCAGGTAGCGGTAAGAGGTAACAAAAGAGGACCAAAACTACCAGGTTTTCCGGGAATGTTTGGCCCTCTTTGGATCCGTATTCAAGAGACTTTCCATCCTATGCAGTTCATTAACATGACATGTAGGTTTTAGATGGTTTAGAGTAAGACTTCTGAGGAAGTTCTGACAGGACTCCTGAGAGACTATGAGAGTCCTGCTTATCCTGCCCACACAAAGGGACTGAAAAATTTCCCAGTACCAGTTAGTGTACACTAAAAGATTTTAATCATTGCATGTGAATGTTGTTATCAGGACTCTAACTGTCTCTTCGAGGAGTCCTGTCAGGAATAACTATTTCTGCTCCGGAATCGTATATAACAGTGATGACTTAATACTGTATCTTAGAAAAAGCTTGTTATGCTTTATCATATGCATCATATATTACTTTGTTTTAAGAGAGGCTGAGTGCACAAACTACAACCCCAAACCCACCTTATTTATCGTGAGTTGCCAACCAAAAATGAAAGCAGTAACTTATTGCTTCCTGTACAACAACTTTCAATCATATTGGCCTCCTGAGGACAGCAACACAGTAGAAAGAAGGAAATTTTTCATCATTTTAGCTTCTTTCCAGTTTCCCTCTGTACACAGAGATTCGTGGGGCCAGCAGGAGGTCCTCCAAAAATAATTTGACCTTGTCCAATTCTCCCTTTTCCTACAGTCCCAAGTAGCGAAGTCATTATCAAAATATGACTGGAAGCAGCATCTTTTAAGTTGCTTGGAACTGTCTGGTTGGTGTGCTGAGGCGATGGCCCGGGTGCCCACAGAAAGGGCTCTGAGTGCCACCTCTGGCACCCGTGCCATAGGTTTGCCACCACTGGTATATAACATAGCATACTGGTCAGATCAGTTTACTTTAAACCTTTCAATGAACCTGATACCAAGCATCTTAACGGAAACGTATCTTCCAATCTCAAACTGATCTGAAATCATTAGAATAAGACTTATAAGGATGATAGTAATATTTCTCAATGGTTAACTTTGCCATGAATACCAGCCTTGCTGTCTTTTCAGTGGTCACGGGGAAATTGCAGCATTGGGAATAGAACCCACTTACTCGCAAGGGCTCCGAAAATATTTTGCTGACTGTTATTTTGCTTTCTTTGTTTTTCCTTTGCGGCCTCCCATGTTTTTTCCAGAAATCTCCTTTAATATTAGTATAGGACTATGGGAACTATATCATTTACAATTCAGTGATACACCTGTAGGTTTCAATTACAAACGTGAGCAGAAAACAGATATCAGTAGTAGGAAGGGATGAACGAACCAAAACCTGCAAAGTTCTGGTGTGTGGTACACCAGCAACAGTGACGGCACGGATAACAGGTGTTACTGTTTAAATGCCCTTGTTGCTTCCGATAAAGTAGCAATCAGTCTAAGGAAAATGGCACCACCTACAATCTATGCCAGCACCGTCTGCATGGGTTCTCGTTGGGGTTGAGTGTTCAGGTACGAGTACCCAAACCTGGACCTGAAACGAACTTTCACAATTGACTTTGTACTTGGAAAACGGAAACCTAAAAGGGTTCACTCATCCCTAGTAGTAGATCATTTCCCACTCAAGACCCCATGGCAATCAGGTCATTTGCCCTATTACATGTATCATAGGTTTTGTTTAGTTTAGTTTTTTCAAATTCTGGTTCAAATTCTATTTTTTCCTTTGACTTTATACTGTATCTTAGAAAAAGCTTATTATGCTTTATCACATGCATCCTATATTACTTTGTTTTAGGAGATAATACCGCATCATTCCCAATTTCCAAATACTGCAAAAACCTAGAAGAATATATTTTATTGTCCTAATTCAGCTTTTATGAACATATTTTGAACTCCTCAGTCAGACTGAAGTATTGATCTCTCTTGTACTTCTAACTCATAACCAGACGATATTTGAAGACATAAACTTTAACAGCAACTATAAAGGAGAACCACAACATAAACCGTGGATTGTCCCCCTGGAAAAGGCAAAGTATATAAATCAAGATGTACTATTTACGGGTCTATCCCCTAGTCATGTGCCTTGTATTATTTTTGGTTTCACATGGGAAAAGTAGACTCTCTACTGGAAAATATAAAACTATAAGGAACCTTTAAAGAGTCCCAGAGATATATTTCTGCCATTCGTGAAAATCCAATAGCCATTTATTTTCCAGTAAGGATGTGCAATAATTTGTAAAATACTGACTTTATTGAAGTAAAGAGATTATCCATATCAGATGGAGGTCTACATGAAGGATTGGGTAGGAAATACAAGGTGGAAACAACATAAAAGCGACAATACACTACAGTATTAAAAGGGATTTTTGTAACAACTGTCCATTCCACAAGGAATGTCTCCTTCCCCAATGAGAAAGTAGAGATTTGCTGCAAATCTGTAGCTCCATACTTTAAAATCCACATTTGGTATCAATTTCTGTGTGCTAATAATGTTCAACTTGTGGAGAGTATCAATGTCATTATAATAATAACAAAGTTACTGTGTGGCTGACTTCATACCTAGTTGTCAGTATAATCAGCACAGTGGCTCAGTGGTTAGCACTATAGCCTTGCAGTGATGGGGACCTGGGTTTAGGTCCCAGTGTCAACATCTGCAAAGAGTTTGTATGTTCTCTCCATGTTTGAGTGGGTTTCCTCCAGGTCTTCTGGTTTCTTCCCACACTCTAAAACATACTAATAGGTTTATTAGATTGTAAACCCCATTGGGAACAGGGGCCGATTTGGCAAGCTGTGTGTAGCGCTGCGTAATCTGTGTGTGCTATATAAATAAATGAATTATAATTAATTATTATAATTATTAATTAGTGGGGAGGAGTCCCAACATACCCTTACAATGGAGAACTAGAACATATCCAACTGTTTGCTCATACTGCGTCCCACCTCCCTTTATATGCTGAAAGAGGAGTGGGGCTGCAGAAGGTAGAAGCTGCTTCGGAAGCAATCTTAGGGCAGGCCCTGTATAGGTGCAGGGATGCAGCAGGCCTGATGTAGGGGGATTACCCTCAGGTGAGACAGCAGCAAGCTGGTGTCTGCAGGCCTTGTGTCCTCTCAGGACACTCAAAAAGAACTCTCTGGAACTCTAGCCAAAGGTGATATATCCTCTCTAACTCTTAGAGGAATGCCAAGCATCCCACCATTTAGGAACCACAGGACAGACCTGGATTTACAAAGCATAAGACAAGACCTATCATTGACTAACAAGTAAACCCTCAATTTCCAGGCAGATGTCATAAAACAAGCCCTCAAACAGTGACTATAAAGACATAAATGAAAAACTTAAGGCTTTTAGCACTCAATGTAAAGAAAAATAACTGAAAAGGCTGCTGTGTTCTGTAAGGGTGAATGAAAACTAATTCATAAAACTTAGTGTGATCTTATCTTAGTTATCTTAGTTTATTTTGAGTCCTCCTGTGTTACACTTGTACCCATGAACAAAGGCCTTTTTATTTCTTTCATCTGTTAATAAAGGGAGGACACGTCTGCCACAAATGAACCAAGGTCAATTTTTTTTGTTGTTGTCTATTTCTCTGCTTAACTTATTTCCTTTGATCCAATTTCTATTTTTAAATGTAAAGGTCAGTCAATTTCTGTACCATCAACAGCGAGGAATCTGAATTTTAACTTTGATTTTCTTTCTTGCTGCACCTTTCAGCTACCACTTTAGGTCAAGCATTGCAGATACTATCTATTGAATCCCTGTCGAGATGCTGTCAGATCTTCAATCAGAGGAACGCTAGTCCCCTCGATCTATAGGTGTGATTGCTGTAATCCTTTATAAGCCTATCTTTTTTTCTATATTTAGTTTTAATTTGATGCACGTCTGAAAGCTTTACTAAGTACTAGTATGCTTTCAGAAAATGAAGAAATCATTGGAGATAAAGAAAACCTCTGTATTTCTAACCCTTTTTAATAACGATAATAATAAAATGCTTGTATGTGCCGATAATCGTATTCTGCTTGTCACAAACAATAATGTTACTTATACCTCTGTGTTTCTGTACTGTTCCATTGGCCAAGACTACTTGCCATGGAATTTTAATACTTGCCTAAATAAAGATATGAAGTTGTTCCTGACAAGGCTGGATATCTGAATTTTTTCAATTGTCTATACGGCCCGAGCAGAGGGGCGATCCATGCCATACTAGGACACTTATACGGCTGGAAGGTGAGCTGAATTTCTACCATTACTGTACTGTTCCATTGAACCCTCACAGTGATTGGTGTGACATCTTTATAGATAACATCATTGACCCATTCGATTCGATTATTCTGCTGAATATTATCAAACAATTTGATCCAAAAGTGGATTAAAAGTGCAATTTTTAAGCATAAAGATAGTGTACATACTTTTCCATCGTTGTACATCGCTGCAACATGCAAAACCTAGTCCTTGCTGCTTTTGAAACAGTCAAGGAGACCCCAGTAACCCAAACTCACAGAGCCTCCAGGAGACAAAAGTCACACAGACCCCAGAAGCAAATAAAACTTTGTTTAAAGGAATCACCATAATATGCACATTTATCACTTTTATCAAATTTTTTCAGAAGTTCGAATTGAATTACACTTTGTCCGAATTCGTTTGCTCATCACAGATTATGTTGCATCCTTTCTCTCTATGCACCATGACCTCTATATAGATAACACTGACCCATTATTACTGACAATAGATGATCACTACTGACAATAGATGATGTCACAGCTTATCTCCTCCTCCTCCCTGTACAATGACCTCTATATAGATAACACTATCCCATCATTACATCACTACTGGCAATAGATGATGTCACAGCTTATCTCTTCCCCCCCCCCTGTAAAATGACCACTATGTAGATAACACTGACCCGTCATTACATCACTACTGACAAAAGATGATGTAACAGCTTATCCCCTCCCCTCCCTGTACAATGACCTCTATATAGTTAACACTGACCCATCATTACATCACTACTGACAATAGATGATGTCACAGCTTATCTCCTCCCCTCCCTGTACAATGTCCTCTATATAGATAACACTGACCCATTATTCCATCACTACTGACAATAGATGATGTCACAGCTTATCTCCTCCCCCTCACTGTACAATGACCTCTATATAGATAACACTGATCCATTATTCCATCACTACCGACAATAGATGATGTCACAGCTTATCTCCTCCTCCTCCCTGTACAATGGCCTCTATATAGATAACACTGACCCATCATTACATCACTACTGACAATAGATGATGTCACAGCTTATCTCCTCCCCCTCCCTGTACAATGACCTCTATATAGATAACACTGACCTATCATTACATCACTACCGACAATAGATTATGTCACAGCTTATCATCCCCCCCCCCTGTAAAATGACCACTATGTAGATAACACTGACCCATCATTACATCACTACTGACAAAAGATGATGTCAAAGCTTATCCCCTCCCCCTCCCTGTACAATGACCTCTATATAGATAACACTGACCTATCATTATATCACTACCGACAATAGATGATGTCACAGCTTATCACCCCCCCCCCTGTAAAATGACCACTATGTAGATAACACTGACCCGTCATTACATCACTACTGACAAAAGATGATGTCACAGCTTATCCCCTCCCCATCCCTGTACAATGACCTCTATATAGATAACAATGACCCATCATTACATCACTACTGACAATAAATGATGTCACAGCTTATCTCCTCCTCCCTGTACAATGACCTCTATATAAATAACAGTACACATCATTACATCACAACTGATAATAGATGATGTCACAGCTTATCTCCTCCCCCTCTCTGCACAATAACCTCTATATAGATAACTCTGACCTATCATTATATCACTACCGACAATAGATGATGTCACAGCTTATCACCCCCCCCTGTAAAATGACCACTATGTAGATAACACTGACCCATCATTACATCACTACTGACAAAAGATGATGTCACAGCTTATCCCCTCCCCATCCCTGTACAATGACCTCTATATAGATAACAATGACCCATCATTACATCACTACTGACAATAAATGATGTCACAGCTTATCTCCTCCCCTCCCTGTACAATGACCTCTATATAAATAACAGTACACATCATTACATCACAACTGATAATAGATGATGTCACAGCTTATCTCCTCCCCCTCTCTGCACAATAACCTCTATATAGATAACTCTGACCTATCATTATATCACTACCGACAATAGATGATGTCACAGCTTATCACCCCCCCCTGTAAAATGACCTCTATATAGATAACACTGACCCATCATTACATCACTACTGACAAAAGATGATGTCACAGCTTATCCCCTCCCCATCCCTGTACAATGACCTCTATATAGATAACACTGATCCATTATTCCATCACTACTGACAATAGATGATGTCACAGCTTATCTCCTCCCCCTCACTGTACAATGACCTCTATATAGATAACACTGATCCATTATTCCATCACTACTGACAATAGATGATGTCACAGCTTATCTCTACCCCCTCCCTGTACAATGACCTCTATGTAGATAACACTGACCTATCATTACATCACTACTAACAATACATGATGTCACAGCTTATCTCCACCCCCTCCCTGTACAATGACCTCTATATAGATAACACTGACCCATCATTACATCACTACTGACAATAGATGATGTCACAGCAGATTTTGCAGATTTTATTAGGATTTTATGCAGATTGTATGTATACTGCCTATACTGTTTATGCTGCCTGTGCTCTGCATCTTGTGCTTGATGAGAGCTTCTTGCCAATCTTCACAACTATTATAGTGTTATACATTCTAATTTAACATCTTTATTTATAAAAATCTCTTTTGTGCATTAATGTATATTACTGGTCATCTACAATTCCACAAATACTTGTTTTAAATTGAAAAAAGAAAATAGATTTCTTATTTTTTCAAATCAAATTGTTTTGTTAACATGTATTTTTGGGGAAAGTAATACAACATACACACAACTAACCAAACAACACACATCAACACCCCAGCCCACCCCAGCAAGACTAGATTTCGTCACTCTGTTGACAATAAAATACTTTTCCATCAGCTGTTTGGACACATTAGACCCCGCTGTATGGTCAGATGGCTCCTTCTTCCCAGCTGTCATTGTCTTCCTGTATCTGTGTTCTCATGTTTCCTTTTTTGCAGCTATTATTGTGTTTATATTTTGGGGAATGTCCTTGATTTATATAAAATACATGTATATTTGGGTTTGAGTAAAGTCTGAGGAGGTTCCAGAATTAGCTGTGATTTAATAATAAATTTGGCATCTGCTAGATCCATTATTTAGATATTTGCAGAAGTTCTGTCAATGTGACAAAATATATGCCAATGGTTCTGGATCAAAAGTTTGAGTTGGGGATAGCCTAAGGCACTGAAATGCCCTTAAATGTATGATTGCTGTCCTAGTATTTGAAGTATATAAACTCCTAGGTAATAAGGTCCCATCCTCAAGTTATCAAGAACTTCAAATTACTCTGTTGGCTAGTCACCAACAGCAGAGGCTCTCCCAAACCACACCGGTTCTGTATTCTGTATCACACACACCTTCTTACCAGGTATAAGATTTTAACATTAACATAAATACAGTGGAACCTCTTTGAGAGGATCTGTCACAGGAAAATGGTTCGGGTAAGTGTCATCACTAGAGGCAAACCATGTAGCTCCTATAGGGCTCGGGGGTCCATAGTAATGCATGCTCCCAGTATGGACTTGACAAAGGTTATTGGCAAGTCTGTACTGGCTATTATACAATTAAAGGGATATGCTTATCTGGGCATTAACATTAATTTACTGAAACTGCCATAAATATAATAATAATAATTATTTATTTATAAACATTTCTTCATTTGGATGTTATTTATAAAAATGTACCTGTGAGAGGATAATTTCTCATAAATGTAATTGATATGGTCCCTCAGAAAACTAAAACATATACGGTGTCTCCCATGTATTTGTATTGTCTATAAAGGGGCTGCTGTACATTCCCCTGGCCGCATCCAACTATCCATCAATGATGAGTAAGAGGCTCTGTAAGAGCTAATAGGACTAATTCTCTTCATTTTACCTATTGAGTAGTAGAAGCTATCAACATAACTGATCTGGTCTACCATCTTTTTGGCAATACATGCACTGTCACTATATACTGTTATCATGTGTTATAGTGGTACTTTGGGTTAGCACGGCCGTGGTCCATTCTGAATCCAATTCATTGTTGTGCTAAATGGGCTATGTCAGAACTCCCAAAATGTTCTGAATGGTATCAGGTTTCAAGCTTCTGTGCTGGAAACCCACACCCAGAGCTCCATGTAATTGACAGCTCCCTTACAGGATATTTCCTTAGGGAAAGCTAGGTTTGAGTTTGAGTTCATTTTGTGTGCAGCTATGATGGATGGCTGAACACGTCTGTGCTGGGGGCAGTGTCCTTCATTCTCTTTATATTCTGCCCAGTTCCGTGCTGGTCATTACATTCCTTCTTGCCTTTGTTTGTGCTATTGCTATCTTTACTATTCAGTGTATCTGACTTCAGCTATGTATAATCAACCATCCTATTGCTTTTCCATTCTGTATCTTTGCCACCATTGTGCTTTTAACCTGGTTCTGTCCAACTCTACTTGTCTGTCTGTATCTGTCGTTTGTCCCTCAGTCTTCGTGTATATCCTGGCGTGACCCCGACTTGTCACTTTTCTGTATACTAGCATGAACACTGGTCTATCTCTGATTTTCTGCTACCTGTTCAAGGCTGTTCATTTGCAGTAGACAGGGCCTTAGCCCACAGTGATGTGATATTGCATGGTTAGTTCGCCACCACTTACCAGTTGGACAGCTTGGGCCAAGACTGGTTGTGCAGTTTGCTGGACAGGTTTGTGACATACAGTATATGAAATTGTGTGTTGTTTGTTCTTCTATCTTTGCATTACATGTTTTTTATTATTCATTTACAAAATGAAATAAAATTGTACTTTTATTGGTAAATTTTGACTTCTTGTTCTTTTAGTGAGTGATATACTGGGAGGTGCTGTATATGTTGGGGTACTATAAACTTATGCCATATATAATAGGGCGGAGCTGTATATGTATTAGGGATGTGTTGTATATATATATATATAAGGGGGTGCACTATATAAGGGAGGCACTGTATATTTATATAAGGAGGTGATGTATATATATATTAGGGCAGTGTGGTTAGTCGCATTTTGGAGTGGTACATATTACATGTGTGGGGGGCACAGTGTTGTCAATTATGAGGAACATATATTGTTAAAGTACATGAAGTGCTGTTATCCTGAAGACACTATACTGTAGTTTTACATTTTTAAGGATGGAGAGTGGAGCGCATTCTGCAGATATATGTCATGGCTGGGAGGATTCACCATACTTTCAGAGCTGTTATACTACAGAAGGCACTACACTACAATATACTTTGGTTTAGGATAAAACTGCAAAAAGGGAAGATGTCAACCGTAAGACAACAGATATAAGGGGACGGCCAAGAAAAGTTGAACTTTATAGTTCTCTGCGGGTGAAAGTTGTTGGACATCCAACAATCTGATATTAATTATCTAAGAAATGGGTTATAACTAGAGATGAGCGAGCACTAAAATGCTCGGGTACTTGATATTCGAGACGAAATTTTCCCGATGCTCGAGTGCTCGTCTCAAATAACGAGCCCCATTGAAGTCAATGGGAGACTCGAGCATTTTTCAAGGGGACCAAGGCTCTGCACAGGGAAGCTTGGCCAAACACCTGGGAACCTCAGAAAAGGATGGAAACACCACGGAAATGGACAGGAAACAGCAGGGGCAGCATGCATGGATGCCTCTGAGGCTGCTTAATCGCACCATGGCCATGACAGAGTGACCGAATGAGGCTAGATAGCATCTAAAACATGCAATAATTGACCCTGACACTATAGGGGACGGCATGTGGCAGCAGTGGCAGGCTAGAGAGTCTCATGGCGACATACCCTAAATGGACTCAGGTTTCACCAAATGAGGTGAAATGATTTCCTATGTGAACAAAAGGTTGACGGTATATTTAGTCGATAACACAGCATGGTGGCGACATAGTGACCAAGTTCCATAACGTATCTGGTGAAACACCCGAAAAATGAGCCTGACACAGCTCTTTTGATAAGGGGACGACATGTGGAGGCAGCCATGGAGACGACTTCCATGATTAAGAGCGACAGTATGGGGCATTCATATTGCGCTGCTTTGATTGCAACTTCAGGTCTCCAGCATGGCGGCGACAGATGGGCCGAGTTCCACTATGTATCTGGTGAAACACCTGAAAATTCTGCCTGACACAGCTCGTTTGATAAGGGGATGATGTGCTGCATATCCTCTCATGCTCCAGCGTCTGGGGTATAGAGAGTTGAAATGAGACATTGGTGGACGCTGTGGAGGATCGTGGAGGCAAAATGGACAGGAAACAGCAGGGGCAGCATGCATGGATGCCTCTGATGCTGCCTAATCTTGGGATGGAGCTGGCGGTCCACTGCCAGGGGAGCTTTCGCCTGTCCAAGCCCCTGTCTCTCGGCTCCTCCCCACCCAAAATGGGCCTGGGGGCCAGAAGCGTTTACTTTGAAAAAATTATAATTTTCAAATCAGGCCGGGTCGTTTGAATATTTCACCTAGGAATAATGGAATATCATAGTGGTTCTATTTTTAATTGTTTTTACGGAAATGGTTCCATGATTAAGAGCGACAGTATGGGGCATCCATATTGCGCTGCTATGATTGCAACTTCAGGTCTCCAGCATGGCGGCGACAGATGGGCCGAGTTCCACTATGTATCTGGTGAAACACCTGAAAATTCTGCCTGACACAGCTCGTTTGATAAGGGGACGATGTATGGAGGCAGTGAACTAGTAGTAGATTAAAGGTGCTGCAGTTAAAACTATGTTAGTTGGATCTTGAGATGGAGCTGGCGCTCCGCTGCCAGGCAAGCTTTCGCCAATCCAAGCCCCTGTCTCTAGGCTACTCCCCAAACAGCACTTCTAAGAACCTTTTGTATAAGATCAAGTGTAGTAGCGTTCTTATAAGTTTAGGATATGGCGGGTGAGGGGAATGTAAACAGATGCGCAAGAAGCGCTGAAATAATATCGGTAAATGATAAAAGTTTGCCAGTATATTTTGTGGATTACACAGCAGGGTGGCGACAAAGTTAACAAGTTTGATGTGGAAGCCATGAAAACAACCCAAAATTCTGCCCAACACAGCTCGTTTGATAAGGGGACGATGTATGGAGACAGTGAACTAGTAGTAGATTAAAGGTGCTGCAGTTAAAACTATGTTAGTTGGATCTTGAGATGGAGCTGGCGCTCCGCTGCCAGGCGAGCTTTCGCCAATCCAAGCCCCTGTCTCTAGGCTACTCCCCAAACAGCACTTCTAAGAACCTTTTGTATAAGATCAAGTGTAGTAGCGTTCTTATAAGTTTGGGATATGGCGGGTGAGGGGAATGTAAACAGATGCGCAAGAAGCGCTGAAATAATATCGGTAAATGATAAAAGTTTGCCAGTATATTTTGTGGATTACACAGCAGGGTGGCGACAAAGTTAACAAGTTTGATGTGGAATCCATAAAAACAACCCAAAATTCTGCCTGACACAGTTCGTTTGATAAGGAGACAATGTATGGAGGCAGCTATATGGACGACTTTTGGAGGCAGCTATGGCGATGACGTGTGGAGGTAGCAATGGAGACAACGTGTGGAGCCAGCTAAAAAGACGACATGTGGAGGCTGCTATGGAGACAATTTAATTTGGATAGTGCCTATATGTGGCAGTCCAAAAAAGTTTTCAAACCAGAGGAGCAGGTAGGTGGTCCTCCAGAAAAATTAAATAAATTGAGTGCCTGTATGTGGCAGTCAAAAAAGTTTTCAAACCAGAGGAGCAGGTAGGTGGTCCTCCAGAAAAATTAAATAGATTGAGTGCCTGTATGTGGCACTCCCAAAAATTGCTTAAAACAGAGGACCGGGTAGGTGGCCCTCCAGAAAAATTAAATACATAGAGTACTATAACTAGAGCCAGTTGGCCCTGGCAAAAAATAGCCAGTTTCCTATGCTTTAGTGTACAAAGAGAAGGAGAAGGAGGACAATGAGGAGGAGGAGTGCATACATTATTCAGGTTGAGCTTCTTTCACCTGGTGGAGAATGAAAATCCGGAGAAATCCAGGCTTTATTCATCTTGATAAGCGTCAGCCTGTCAGCGCTGTCAGTCGACAGGCGTGTACGCTTATCGGTGATGATGCCACCAGCTGCACTGAAAACCCGCTCAGACAACACGCTAGCGGCAGGGCAGGCAAGAACCTCCAAGGCGTACAGCGCCAGTTCGTGCCACATGTCCAGCTTTGAAACCCAGTAGTTGTAGGGAGCTGTGTGATCATTTAGGACGATGGTATGGTCAGCTATGTACTCCCTCACCATCTTTCTGTAAAGATCAGCCCTACTCTGCCGAGACTGGGGACAGGTGACAGTGTCTTGCTGGGGTGACATAAAACTAGCAAAGGCCTTGTAAAGCGTACCCCTGCCAGTGCTGGAAAAGCTGCCTGCTCGCCTACTCTCCCTCGCTACTTGTCCCGCAGAAGTACGCCCTCTGCCGCTAGTGCTGTCAGAAGGGAAATACTGTTTCAGCTTGTGCACCAGGGCCTGCTGGTATTCATGCATTCTCACACTCCTTTCCTCTCCAGGGATGAGAGTGGAAAGATTTTGCTTGTACCGTGGGTCCAGGAGAGTGAATACCCAGTAATCGGTGCTGGAATAAATTCTTTGAACGCGAGGGTCACGGGATAGGCAGCCTAGCATGAAATCTGCCATATGTGCCAGAGTCCCAACGCGCAAGAATTCACTCCCCTCACTGGCCTGACTGCCCATTTCCTCCTCCTCCAACTCCTCCAACTCCTCTTCTTCTGCCCATACACGCTGAACAGTGAAGGACTGAACAATGGTCCCCTCTTCTGTCTCGCCAACATTCTCCTCCTCTTCCTCCTCATCCTCCTCCACCTCCTCCAATATGCGCTGAGAAACAGACCTAAGGGTGCTTTGGCTATCAACAAGGGAATCTTCTCCCCCGTCTCTTGTGACGAGCGCAAAGCTTCCGACTTCATGCTGACCAGAGAGTTTTTCAACAGGCCAAGCAGCGGGATGGTGAGGCTGATGATGGCGGCATCGCCACTGACCATCTGTGTTGACTCCTCAAAGTTACTAAGCAAATGACAGATATCAGACATCCACGTCCACTCCTCATTGTAGACTTGAGGAAGCTGACTGACCTGACTACCAGTTCTGGTGGAAGTTGACATCTGGCAGTCTACAATCGCACTGCGCTGCTGGTAAACTCTGGATAACATGGTTAAAGTTGAATTCCACCTCGTGGGCACGTCGCACAACAGTCGGTGAGCGGGCAGTTGGAGGCGGCGCCCTGAGAGTGGCAGCATCTGTGCTGGACTTCCTGAAATGCGCACAGATGCGGCGCACCTTCGTGAGCAAATCAGACAGATTGGGGATGTCTTGAGGAAACGCTGAACTATGAGATTTAACACATGGGCCAGGCATGGCACATGTGTCAGTCTGCCGAGTTGGAGAGCCGCCACCAGGTTACGGCCGTTGTCACACAAAACCATGCCTGGCTTCAGGTTCAGCAGTGCCAGCCACAGATCAGTCTGCACCGTGATGCCCTGTAACAGCTCTTGGGCGGTGTGCCTTTTATCGCCTAGGCTCAGCAGTTTGAGCACCGCCTGCTGTCGCTTAGCGATGGCACTGCTGCTGTGCCTAGAGCTACCGACTGATGGCGCCATGCCCACGGATGGTAATTCGGAGGAGGAGGAGGTGGAGGAGGGGTAGGAGGAGGAGGTGGAGGAGGGGTGGGAGGTGGAGGAGGCATAGTAGGCCTTTGAGACCTGGACCGAGGTAGGCCCCGCAATCCTCGGCGTTGGCAGTATATGAGCAGCCCCAGAGTCACACTCGGTCCCAGCCTCCACCAAGTTAACCCAATGTGCCGTCAGCGATATATAGTGGCCCTGCCCGGCAGCACTCGTCCACGTGTCCGTGGTCAGGTGGACCTTGTCAGAAACGGCGTTGGTCAGGGCACGGATGATGTTCTCTGACACGTGCTTGTGCAGGGCTGGGACGGCACATCGGGAAAAGTAGTGGCGGCTGGGGACCGAATACCGAGGGGCGGCCGCCGCCATGAGGTTTCGAAAGGCCTCGGTCTCTACCAGCCTATAGGGCAGCATCTCCAGGCTAAGCAACTTGGAGATGTGGACGTTGAGGGCTTTGGCGTGTGGGTGGGTTGCGCTATACTTCCTTTTGCGCTTCAGCGTCTGGGGTATGGAGAGCTGAACGCTGGTGGATGCTGTGGAGGATCGTGGAGGCGAAGATGGGGTTTTCGCACGGGAGGTGTTTGGGCCGTGGTCCTGGGCAGGGTGCTGACTAGCAGATGACACAGTGGTGTGCCCGGTCGGAGGTGAACGGGCTTGGTGCCATTGAGTGGGGTGTTTAGCATTCATATGCCTGCGCATACTGGTGGTAGTTAAGCTGGTAGTGGTGGAACCCCTGCTGATCCTGGTTTGGCAAAGGTTGCACACCACAGTCCGTTGGTCATCCGGTGTTTCTTTAAAGAACCTCCAGACTTCTGAAAATCTAGCCCTCGCCACGGGAGCTTGACTACGGGCAACATTTGGCGCTGATGCACCAGCTCTGGCCCTGCCTCTCCGTCTGGCCCCACCACTGCCTCTTCCAACCTGTTCTGCTATAGGACTCGCCTCCGTCTCAGAAGCACTGTGTTCACCCGGCCTATCAACCCAGCTTGGGTCTGTCACCTCATCATCCTCCGATCCCTCAGTCTGCTCCCCCCTCGGACTTCCTGCCCTGACAACAACTTCAACACTGCCAGACAACCGTGTCTCCTCATCGTCAAACACCTCTTTACACACTTCTTCCACTACGTCAATAATGTCATCATCACCCACAGACTGCGACTGGTGGAAAACCTGGGCATCGGAAAATTGCTTAGCAGCAACTGGACAAGTGGTTTGTGACTGTGGGAAGGGTCCAGAAAACAGTTCCTCAGAGTATGCCGGTTCAAATGCCAAATTTTGCTGGGAGGGGGCAGACTGGGGGGGAGGAGGCTGAGGTGGAGGAGCTGGAGGAGTGCTGATTTCGGTGACATGGGTGGACTGCGTGGAAGACTGACTGGTGGACAAATAGCTAGAAGCATTGTCTGCAATCCACGACATCACCTCTTCGCACTGTTCTGGCCTCAACAGTGCTCTACCACGAGTCCCAGTAACTTGAGACATGATGAACCTAGGGAGTGTAGCTCTGCGGCGTTCCCCTGCTCCCTCATCAGCAGGTGGTGTCTCACCCCGCCCAGGACTACGGCCTTTGACCCCTGCAGTAGTTGGACGCCCACGTCCACGCCCTCGTCCTCTACCCCTAGCCCTCGGGTTAAACATTTTCTAAATTAAAGTGTAAACTTTTAATTTTTTTTTTATCAAAACGATGCTATCCTATTGCTATGGCTGGTTTCTAACCTACACTGACAGCACACAACTGGATTTTGTGCTGTGCCTGATGACTTTGAGCTATAAAATGAAATAAAGGTAAAAAAAAATAAATCAGCAGACTCTGCCTAATTGAAATCAAACCCCTAATAAATTGTCCCACTTCGGTGTTTGAGGTGGATATGCGTGTCACTAAGAGCTAAACACAACGGTCGCAGGTCTCCCAGCAAATTCCTCACAATATGGTACTAGCTGCACTACTAATGCCAGCAAGCCCAGCCACAAGCAAACAAAAAAAAAGAAAATATAACGCTATTGTAGGCCTAAGTAAGCCGTTGGGGTTCTCCTATGGCTATTTTGTAGCCTACACTGAAAGCACACTGCTTTGCAAGATGAGTTTGAGCTATAAAATGAAATAAAGGTAAAAAAAAAAAAAAAATCAGCAGACTCTGCCTAATTCTAATCAAACCCCTAATAAATTGTCCCACTTTGGTGTTTGAGGTGGATATGTGTGTCACTAAGAGCTAAACACAACGGTAGCATGTCCCCCTGCAAATTCCTCACAATATGGTACTAGCTGCACTACTAGTGCCAGCAAGCCCAGCCACAAGCAAATTTAAAATAAAAAGTATAACGTTATTGTAGCCCTAAGAAGGGCTGTTGGGTTCTTGTAGAATCACTCCTGCCTAACACTATTCTAATAGAACACCCTAACGCTTTCCCTGACCAGCAGCAGCTCTCTTCCTAGCGGCATCCAGACACAGAATTATCCGAGCAGCGCAGGCAGGGGCTAGTCTATTCCAGGGTCACCTGATCTGGCCAGCCAACCACTGCTATCTACGTGTAAGGGTACCACGTCATGCTGGGTGGAGTGCAGAGTCTCCTGGCTTGTGATTGGCTCTGTTTCTGCCCGCCAAAAAGCAAAACGGCGGGTGATGCCATTTTCTCGAGCGGACGAAGTATTCGTCCGAGCAACGAGCAGTTTCGAGTACGCTAATGCTCGAACGAGCATCAAGCTCGGACGAGTATGTTCGCTCATCTCTAGTTATAACCAATAAAAAAAAAAAAAACTTAAAAACAGACTGAGACAGGACTCTC